>NC_090021.1:205776734-206086138 GCF_037176765.1 Anolis sagrei | reverse complement strand
CACCTCAGCAAGCAAGAGATCAAAAGTGGCAGCCTCAAACCCGGAAACTCAATGGAAGGTGCTGAAGAGACCGAGCTCTAGAACCATGAGATGAAGATCCAACCTTAAGAAATGCGACTACAAAGTGGAGTCCATGACATGCAAGCGCGGAGAAGAGCAAACCACAGACCACTTACTACAATGCAGTCTGACCTTCCACATGCACAATGGAGGACCGTTTTACAGTGAGACCAGAGGCACTCCAAGTAGCCAGCTTCCGGTCAAAGGACATTTAGCATAATAGCAAGTTTTAAACCTTGTTTGTGTTTTTAAATGCATTATAACTGTACTGTCAATACGTTTCTGACATGATATATAAATACCCAATACCATACAAAAATATTATTTGGTGCTTTCTGAACCTTTATATGAAGTTCCCGTTGCACTTCCAAAAGGTTGAGGTGCTTCTGTTAGGGCTGAATGACTGGCAGAAAAAGTCTTGACTTAAAACCAACTGGTAATTTTGGTCTCACCATTTGCCCAGCCATCACTGAAAAACAGCTTTGAAGCTAAATTCAGCCCTTGGGGTGAAAGGGGTGCCCCATGCTTGGTCTGGACCAA
Source organism: Anolis sagrei (assembly GCF_037176765.1). Lineage (NCBI taxonomy): Eukaryota > Metazoa > Chordata > Lepidosauria > Squamata > Anolidae > Anolis > Anolis sagrei. The sequence goes on along the minus strand of NC_090021.1, from coordinate 206,085,538 downwards.
CAGTCCTCCAGATGCTAAGCCAAAATGAATCCAGTGAGATTAGCAAATCAGTAGCATGGCACAGTCATATATTGCCCAGGGTGCATCTACACCATAGACTTGATATAGATTTAACTGCCTAGGCTCAATGTTATGGGATCCTGGCAGTTATAGTTGTACAGTGAAATAAAACATATTGAACTTTAGTTGCATGTGTGTGTGTGTGTGTGTGTGTGTGTAATCCACATAGCAGTGGTGCAAAATTACATTTCCGAACTGTCTCCAAGCTGGAAGAGGAATGGTTGAAGCTCTGGACTCTGTTCACATAGGTTTACTCCAGATCTGGGTTTGCTGGCTTCCTCTTTGCTTTATCAGCCTTTCTATTCCTCTGTGTTTCAATTTTCTTCATTAAGATGTGAACACACCCTGGAAAAGCTAAGTATTTTTGGATACTTGAAAAAAACTTCTTGGCCAGAGGTAGGAAAGGATCAAAGACCTCTTTAGCAACCATCCTAACCTTCATGTAAATTTGGGATCCAGTTCAGTTTGTTTCAGATTGCTTAACTCCGCCCAGAAACAGGATTACAGTCCTGCAGATGACATGTACATACTGTATATAGACGCCAGTCGCACTAAAAATAGCTTGCGGTATATTCTGAGACTGAGCCCTGTTAGTCTGCTTCAGAATGTAAAGATATAAAGAAATCCCATTGCACTTTCGAGATTCAGAGCACAGCTTGAGATGTCCCTAAGCAACTCAACACTTTGCTATGAGCTTTTGGTGACGGAGCAGTGCTAAACAGGTGGGTACTGTCCTTCTTGTAGTGATGTTTTGACATTTCTTTTAATTCAACCACTTTTAAAAATAATTGGTTTAAGTGTAACTTTCAAATGTTTTTATCTGTGCCTTTCCAGTTCCCATTTTGAACTGCCTTGTCTCAGTTTTGGGGGGAAATGGGGATATATAGTAGAGTCTCGCTTATCCAACCTTTGCTCATCCAACATTCTGTATTATCCAACACAGTCTGCCTCCTGTCTGGATCCACAGCTGTTTCAGCACATTGCAATGTTTTGGTGCTAAATTCATAAATACAGTCATTACTACATAACATTACCAAGTATTGAATGGTTTTTTTCTGTTGATTTATTGTAAAACATGATGTTTTGGTGCTTAATTTGTAAAAACATTGTTTGACATTTAATAGGTTTTTCCTTAATCCCTCCTTATTATCCAACATTTTCACTTATCCAACATTCTGCCGGCCCATTTAAGTTGGATAAGCGAGACTCTGTTACACACACACACACACACAAGATAGGTTCTGTATGTTACATATATACATACACACACACACACGGCAGGAGTTAAATTTAAAAATCTACCTGTTCCAACTTACATACAAATTCCTGTTTGCTTTTAGAGTGTCACAGTAGTACAGGTTGAGTAGCCTTTATTTCAAATGCTTGGCACCAGAAATGTTTGGGATTTCATAGAATCATAAAGTTGGAAGAGACCTCATGGGTCATCCAGTCCAGCCTCCTGCCAAAAAGCAGGAAAATCACAATCAAAGCACTCCCAACAAATGGCCATCCAGCCTATGTTTAAAAGCCTCCAAAGAAGAAGCCTCCACCACACTTTGGGGCAGAGAGTTCCACTGCTGAACGGCTCTCACAGTCAGGAAGTTCTTCTTAATGTTCAGATGGAATCTCCTTTCTTATAGTTTGAAGCCATTGTTCCACGTCCTGGTCTCCAGGGCAGCAGAAAACAAGCTTGCTCCCTCCTCCCTGTGACTTCCTCTCACATATTTATGCATGGCTATCATGTCTCCTCTCAGCCTTCTCTTCTTCAGGCTAAACATGCCCAGCTCTTAAAGCCGCTCCTCACAGGGCTTGTTCTCCAGACCCTTGATCATTTTAGTCGCCCTCCTCTGGACACATTCCAGCTTGTCAATATCTCTCTTGAATTGTGGTGCCCAGAATTGGACACAATATTCCAGATGTGGTCTAACCAAAGCAGAATAGAGCATGGGTAGCATGACTTCCCTGGATATTTTGGGACTATGGGGATGCGTGGAAGGGTCCTAGGTAGAAAGAAGGCAACCTGGCCCCACTTTCGCCGCTCAATGCTAGGGAAGTGTGGGACTTGTAGTTTTACAAGCTGTGGACTGCTCTCTGCCTGAGCAGGCTGTTGCCTCTCCAGACTCCCGGGGTTGTGTGACATTGAGGAAGCAGTGCCAGGCAAGCCGCATCCCTATGGGCTCGCTAGGAGAAGGAAGGGACCCTACCTGCGTGGGTCTGGGGCGTGGACTGGGGAGGGGCCTGCCTCTTGGGACGCCTCCTCCGCTCCGCCGGCGCTTCTCCCTCTCGGGCTTCGGCCGGCCTGAAGCCGCCAAGGTTCCTACCGACTGAGCGGGTGAGTGGAGCAAGTGTGGACCTCTTTATCGCGCGATCGGAGCGGGGGAGGAGGAAGAGTAGGGGCCGGCGCTCTCGCTCACATCACTCCAAAGAGCCTCTCCGCTGTAGAACGAATGCAGTTTGGCGGCATCACTTGGGGCCTCTTCACACTAGAGAGAGAGAAAAATCCACTTAAAATCCGGTTTCTGCCTCCTACAGACTTCTGGGGTTTGTAGAACTGCTTTTTGGCTCAGTGCTATGGGGTGGAATGGGTTAGGATTAGGCACCAGCCCTCTTTGGCAGAGAGAGAAGGCTCAAGAGCTTGCAAAACTATATCTCCCCTTGGCTCCACTGAGCCAGGGCAGTTCAAGGGGAGTTCAAGGGGTGCCAAATGCATTCATTCAGTGTAGGGCAGGCATGGGCCAACTTGGGCCTTCCCTCCGGGGGTCTTGGACTCCAAGTCCCATCATTCCTCACAGCCTCAGGCCCCTTCCTTTTCCGCCTCAGCCGCTTAAGCGTGAGGAATGGTGGGAGTTGGAGTCCAAAACACCGGGAGGGAGGACCCAAATTGGCCCATGCCTAGTGTAGATCTGCAAAAATAATACAGGCCTGTCGAAACTTTTAAAATAACTCTATGTTGATAACGGCGCTCTTTGCAGTCAGGCTGGCCACATGACCTTGGAGGTGTCTATGGATAACGCCGGCTCTTCGGCCTAGAAATGGAGATGAGCACCAACCTCCAGAGTCGGACTTGACTAGACTTAATGTCAGGAGAAAACCTTTACTTATGTTGGTTTTAGTTTGGTGTCCTCAAAAGAACCCTCAATTTGAATCACAATCTATTTTACCCCTCCGTCTACAATTTGCTTTGATGTTTCCACCCAGGTTGTAAGATATGATTGTGTGTGTGTGTGTAATTAGTATTAATGAACTATATATGATATGGAACAGGATATTTTTCATGATTTTTTCCGCCTCCTGAGCCCCCCAAAATACATTAAAACGAGCCACAGTATCGAAGAACGTTTCTTTTCGTTGCAGACTTTCTTGAAATATTGTATTGCAAAATCAGTGGGAAGATAATGAATGAAACAAGAGAGCCATTCAAATATAAATTCTGAGATTAAAAAATATTTATTTATTTATTTACTGTATTTTTATACCACCATTCTCAGCCCGTAGGCAACTCAAGGCGGTTAACAGGGCAAAATTCAATGCTTACAATTCATAAATACCAATTAAAAACATAACATATAATAAAAATTAAATAATAAGACAAGAAAATCTCACAACCTCTGAGAATGCTTGCCACATATGTAGGCAAAACATCAGGAGAGAATGCTTCTAGAACATAGCCATACAGCCCGAAAAACCTACAACAACCCAGAAACATATAAAGCCCAGCTGTTGTTATTGTTGTTGTTGTTGTTGTTGTTGTTGTGTGCCTTCACGTTTCCCTCCCACTTATGGCAACCCTAAAACGAACCTGACCTTAGCAAGATTTGTTCAGAAAGGATTTGCCTTTGCTGTCTTCCATAGCTGAGAGAGTGTAATTCTTACATAGTCAACCAGCCTTTTGAACTCTGATCCCAAGAGTCCTAGAGTGCATCTACACTGTAGAATTAATACTAATAGTCATCATAATAATGAATGTATTACTTATTAAGGTAGTTTGACATCACTCTAATTGTGATTTCTCAATGCTATGGGATAATGGGAGTTGTACTTTGCTAAAGTACCTGGTGGCACAGTGGGTTAAACCGCTGAGCTGCTGAACTCGCTGACTGAAAGGTTGGCAGTTTGAATCCAGGGAGTGGAGTGAGCTCCTGCTGTTAGCCCCAGCTTCTGCCAACCTAGCAGTTCAAAAACATGCAAATGTGAGTAGATCAATAGGTGCCGCTTCTGCAGGAAGGTAATAGTGCTCCATCAGTCATTTCGGCCACATGACTTCGGAGGCATCTATGGATAACACTGGCTCTTTGGCTCAAATGGAGGCGAGCACCAACCTCCAGAGTCAGACACGACTAGACGTAATGTCAAGGGAAACCTTTACCTTTACTTACTTAAAGTACTATGGTAGCACTCTTTGACAGAGGAGGATTGTAAAACTACAACTTCCAGTATTCCATAAAATTGGCCCATGACAGTCAAAGTGGTACTCAACTGCATTCATTCTCAAGTGTACAGACAACTATAGTCCATTGACTCAAACCACCTTGCTGGCGTACCTCACAGGTTATATACCTGATGCGGGGGGGGGGGGGGGTGTGCTGCTGGGTTACGTCCTTGAGATCTCTCTCATCCCCCAAATTTAGTTCGGTTGGGGCTGGGAATCCTTCCCTCCATAGGGAGCAGGTGAAGCTGGACTACTAGGATTCCTATGGAGCATTACACCTACAGGAGACATCAGTCAGAAGTGCACTACATGACCCAGCAGACACTCAACTGTGCAGACAGCTATCGTAGCAGAGCATAGGAAAGCATGTACAGCCAGTCCCCAAGTTACAAACAAGATAGGTTCTGTAGGTTTGTCCTTAAGTTGAATTTGCATGCAAGTTGGAATAGGTATATTTTCAAAGTGTAACTCCAGCCATTGTTTTCCTGTCTTTGCCCCTGTTCAGAAGTTTTCATGTCACTTTCTGTCCCTGTGTTAATTGGATTTTGACAAATTTGGCTTGTTGTGGAAACAAGGGTTGGTGAACAAAGCTTCAATGGAGACCTCTCTCTCCCATGATGACTCTTTCATGAGGAAATTTCCCTTTGGAGGGAAGACCTTTAGCCTTCTCTGTCAGACAGTGCTGCTGCCTCATCAAACATTAAATCCCAGGAGTCCATAGCATTGAGTCCTTGAAGAAGTATCAAACTGCATTAATTCGACAGTCCTAGGAAGCTAAGATTCAAATTCAAGGTGGAGCACAGAAATCATTGTAGAAATGACAAAGTTGCTGAAGTTTGCTGGCCCTTCTTCAGTGATTTAAAAGACACGCAAGTGTTGCATGATGTGGGCACAGAACTGGCCATTTTTGCTCATTTGACAAGTGTAAATTTAAGTTGCGACTACACAACACGCACACATCAGTCAGCACCACCACCAGTTCCTAAAACCCTCCAAAATTGTCCACATAGGTAGCTGATTAAAGCGACATCTTTGCTTTCTAATGGTTTAGAATACACACACAATGTTTCATGCTCAAAATTATCTAAAATATTGTTTAAATTACCTTCAGGTTATATGTATAAGGTGTATATAAAGCATAATTGAATTTTATGGTTAGACTTGGGTCCCATCTCCAAGCTTTATATTTGCAAAATTAAAAAAAATTAAATAAATCCAGAACACTTTTGGTCCCAAGCATTTTGAGATACTGAAGTTATATTAGCTTATGAATACACACAGAGATCAATTTAAATATGGGAAAGTCTGGACTACAAGTCTTTGCTAGTCAAACAAAGGTTTCAGTACACCTGTTTGCATCTGAGTGTTTCATGTTCATTGCTAAGGGCATAGATAATGGGACAAGAACAGAGAAATATGTCAGTTGTGAGGCAGTAATATGCTCTGTGTTTGTTCTCTTATGCCAAAATATATGTGAGTTAAGTGATGTTAGACATAACTAATTCTCCTTATCAGTACATTCATCAGCAAAGCTGCCAAATCAAAATATACTTGGAATTTAAATCAGTTATATTTGGGTGCATGAACGGGAATAAACTGAATTCATAGGAATATACATAAATCACACTGTTCTGTTTCAGTAACACACATCAGACTTAATTACAACTGAGGCTGTAAATTCAAATCTTGGGGTATTTTTGAGCAAGTAAAGTGAACTCTGATTCACAAAAGTACTGAGTTCTGTTTGTTTAAAGACTTGTTGTGAATTTTGTTTTCCTTTCTTGCTGCCTCCCTCTTCTCTCCCTTTCACATGTTTTCCGTGGAGCCGTGAGTTTCCTTTATAATTAGTAGGTTACTGTTTTGGACTCTTGTAAAATTCGCTGGTCAGACAGTTTTGGTGCCTTTGGTTGAGAGTGCAGACCAGTAAATATCAACAGTGCATCTCAGTATTCAGTTCACAGTTGGTTTTTCTTTGGCTTGTATTCTCTGGAAGAAAGAAACTAAACAGGTGATTTTCTTTTATGAGATCCATGCAGAGTTGGAGAATTCCCTGTGCATCCTGTAATGTGCAATTGTATAAAGCAATTGTTACTTTGAGTTCTTATATAAAACAGTTGCTGCTTTGGGTTTGCTTTCTAAGTTCATTTCTATTTTTTGGTGAAGGCTTGTTTTTGCCTCTGCCATGTTTGGAACTTGGGGTGCATCTACAGCAGTGGTTCTCAACATATTTTTTTTTTTACCTGGGATCACTTGACCGGGGACCACTTTAACCAGGGACCACTCTACAACATGAGTACCAAAAGGGTAACAAATCGGGTTTTGGTCAACTTTAGTTTCAGTTTGGTTATTTGGGGTGCTGATTCAGCAAACTGCATTGGATAGTCTACGTCCATTCTAGTTTCTGATACAAAACATATGCCATCCAGTAGTTGCCATCTGCTCACCCACAGAAAACCATATTTAATAATCTAAAGCTGATGTGGTCTATTCAGTGCAATTTTCTGAATCAATATCCCAAATAACCCCAGGAACAGGCCTAAAAATGAAGACACCAGGGTGTCTCTGCTTCCAGGCATCACATGGAATGGCTCCGCTCAGGGTGAGGGAGGAGAACCAGCAGTCAGGACGCTTGTTGTCGCTCATTTCGTGGGTAGTCAGTCTCTCCCCTCCCGACATCCCCGTTGCCTCGGCACTATAAGAGGGTTTCGCAAGACCAGTCGCTCTCGTTGCAACGGTGTAGTAACGATGAGTGTGGACCATATTTTAGTCCTTGGAGACCATTGGTGGTCCACGGACCATAGATTAGGAACCCCTGATCTACACTGTAGAATTAATGCAGTTTGATACCACCCTAACTGCCCTGGTATTATTGGAGTTGTAGTCTGATAACATCTTTGGGCTTCTCTGCCAAAGGATACTGATGCCTGATAAAACTTCAGCTCCCAGCATTTCCTAGTATGGAGCCATGGAAGTTAAAGTGGTGTTGAGCTGCATTCATTCTAGTGTAGATGTACCCTTAGTTATGATAAGCTTTCAACATTCAAGGTATTCTAGTATTCTCAGTAATCTTGACACAGACTTGCTCCACTCTTTACTGTAGTGCACAAAGGTGACAAAGAAATGATACCCCTTTTTATTCTTAGAGCACAAGCAGATCCTGGAGACCTTGCACAGTTGTGATATGATGTACAAAATCACTCATGGCCTGAAAAATCTGCTCACTTGGGCTGTTGTTATCAGCATCTCCCACTATCATGGTTTCTTGGCATACTATAGTTGGAATTCTTAGAGTCATCGGTGTTCCTTTTCTCTGTCTGCAGACCCAAAGCTTCTCCACCTGAGCTTACTGTAAAGTCCTTGAAGCTATCCCACATTCCCATTCCATGCATCATTGATAGGCAGACAGACTCAAAGAAATACCTACCTACAACTCCATAGCTAGATACAAAATAATGACAGCATTACAGAGATTCATTGGGTTTCATCAGTGTTTCAGTACAGCTGTGATCCTTGTGTGTCTGGCTGTGGGTTTGTAGCCAGATGTTTCTTCAAGCCTTCCTCCTCACCTGGGAATGTGGGCACCTTCAAGGATTTTTGAGTAAGTTTGGGGTAGGGTAGATGGTCCTGTGGTCCATTGGTCCATGTGTACTGAGGAAATGTATATCATGCTATGCCGAGGAGATGTAGGTTACTCTATGCTGAGGATATACAGTATTGAGGTATCCTAGACCTCACAACTGCACATGTAATAAATTCATTGTTCTCTGAAAAGTTCTTATTACAAAGAAATTGACTTTTAATAAGTACAACACATTAATACCATACTCAAGACCAGCCATTTGACGGACCCATATCACCTCATGCAACTCTTTGAAAGTTTACTATCAGAGTCACGAATTGTGTTCTTCAAGCCACCTGCTGATTTATTGTGACCCCATGAGTTTTCTTATGGAAGGAATACTCAAGAGGTGAAAACTGAAAATATATCTGTGGCTTTAAAATCATAGAATCCTAGTATTGGAAAAGGCCATGGTAACCATACAGGAACACACAGTGAAAGCTTATTGACTGTATCATTGCATCTGGGGAAATGAACTAAAATGCATGAAAACCCATACCAAAATAAACCAATTAATCTTAAGGTTGCTCCCCTCCCCTGTCCTCTGTATGCTGAAGCAAACAATATTGCAAAATTCAATAAATTACATTTAAAAAAAGAAAACCGGTGGAAGGGAGTTGAACTGGATGCCACCTGGGGTTGCTCCTATTATTATTATTGTTATTACAAAGGCTGGGTGGTCATCTGTTGGAGGTACTTTTATTGTTCTTTTCCTGCATAGCACAATGCTATGCAGGAAAAGTTGGACTGGATGGCCCTTGGGGTTGCTTCTATTACATATGTACACACACACACACACAAAATAGAATATATACTATAATACATAATATAATACATAAACATTTCTCGGGGCTCCACGAGAAACTTTTGCTTCAAAAAGGGCTCTGTGGCAGAAAAAGTTTGAGAACTCCTGCTCTAGAGCAATTCTTCTTAATCTGTGGGCCCTGACTCCAAGTGTGGTCTCAATGTTGGGGTCATAAACACTTTGGCAATAGTAAAAGGTTTCTGAATGCCATCTAGATGTTTACACAAATCTGCTAGCAACAAGGTGTAGTTGCTAAAGTAAAGTAAAGTAAAGTAAAGGTGTAGTTCTGCAGAAGTGGCTTCAGCTGTACTTCATAAAAGCTTGTTTAGCAAGCCTTGTAAATGCTGATTCATTATTAATAAATATTAGATATTTGTATCTATTTTACATACATATATACCTGGGATTGGGTAAAAATGTCAGGTGGAAAGGGGTCATGAGTGAAAAGGTTTAAGAAGCTCTGCTCAAGAGACCATGGTGAGATCATGGACTACAGCCTTGTGGTGCCCAACATCTGGAGGGCACCATGCTGAGACAGACTGTACTAAGTTGATCCTTCAGTGACTATAATCCTTTCATCCGTCATGTGTTGATTTTTATTGGAGCAAGAGATACAATATGGAGAAATATGCAGATGTGTTGTGAGCCTTGACTCTTGGAATTCATGGAGTCAATTGGCTTCTGGCCTCATTTTCTTCAATGTGTTTATTAAAGGCATCTGTATTTGTGGCATAATCTTCTTTACAGATGCCCATCCATTAGTCTCTTGTCTATAGTGTAGTATTTTAAAGGTTTCAATAGCAGCATCTGTTATGCATAAATTGAGGCAGGAGTTACTTCAAAGTGATGGATTAGATGTAAATCTTGGTTAATGAAAAGGAAATGTTAACATTCCTTTTAGGAGAGAGAGAGAAAAGACCTGGATGGGAAGAGAGCTTCCCCAGGTATTTGGACTGAATGCCTAAAATCAAGAATCTAACCAAGGGCCTTTCCACACAGCCCTATATCCCAGAATATCAAGGCAGGAAATCCCACCCTATCTGAGTGTAGACACAGATAACTCAGTTCAAAACAGATATTTTCCTGCCTTGATAATCTGGGAAATAGGGCTGTGTGGAAGAGCCCCTAGTGAGTTTAAACTTGTAGGAAAGAGTGCCTTATCTGTATTTCTTCAGTGACTTGTTATAGTTAACAGAACCATTGTATTTTAAAACATTCTGTCTTCCGGCAGTCATCTATATATCAAATATGATAGCTGAGGGTGGATCCAGGCAGGTCTTTCTCCCAGGAGAGACTGTGTTTAAAAACATGGATTTTCCTGGGGGCCTGTCCACATTCAACCCAGAAAGTCCATGATTTCTGGGGTGGGTGTCCAGTCATTCTCCCAGGACTAGCCTGGGAGAACATATGGAGGCCCTCCCCCAAAGCCCCCAGACCCCTTAGTAAAGTAATGAAAACTTACCCGGCCTCCATTGCAGGCTTCGAGTAGCTCTCCTGGCACATAGAAATGACGTGCCAGGAGAGCGGGAGGGGGGCCTGGGGGCTTTGGGGGAGGGGGTAGGTATTCCCACAGTTTATCAGGCTTATTTAGCCCAGTAAACTGTGGGAATGGTGTCTGGGCTGCAGTCCAGACACCAGAAGTAGTGGATTTATCCCACGCCTTCCAAGAAGGCATGGAATAAATCCACTATCTAATTAATTAATCACAAACCAGGGTTTTCCTGGTTTGTGACGAATTAATTCAGGACTGTCCAGAATGTTGTCTGGACAGCCCCTCCTTTATTGCGGAAGATACCGCAATAAAGGTACTGTCTGGACGGGCTCTTTCGAAACATCTACATTTGGGGTGAAACATTTTAAGCATCTGCTTACCAGAAGGACATTTATCTGTATGCCATTCATAATAGAAATAATGCTATGCTCCCCCCCCCCCCTATCTAACCAGGACTTCTGTCTAGATAATGCTTTGTTCAATGAAACATTTTTGCAAGTTTTGAATGTGCAGGTGCAATCACATCTACTTGTATGTGTGAATTAATATTGATTCAAGTGGCATATTAGGATAACTGCTCTGCACAAGGCAAGAGGGATGTGTGTGACTATCCCTCCAGCCCATCTCAACCAGTACATCATCTTCAGTTTACATTCTTTGTCAGTCTCATCTGTCTTTACCTTTCCTTTCCATTTCCTTATTCATAATAATCCTTCAACAGGAAGATCCTACACAAAGGGAGCAAATCACATTGAGTTCAACCATGGACTTAGGCCCCATCCATGTAGCCGAATAGAATCTCACATTATCTGCTTTGAACTGGGATATATAGCAGTGTGGACTCAGATAACCATGGGCCCTTCCACACAGCCCTATATCCCAGAATATCAAGGCAAAAAATCCCACAATATCTGCTTTGAACTGGGTTATCTAAATCCACACTCAGATTATGTGGGATTTTCTACCATGATATTTTGGATTATATGGTTGTCTGGAAAGACCCTAAGTCTCCAAGCTGGAGAAAATTGCATTTCCTTTCACTGTCCTAGCTGTGTAATACACAATTAATGCACACATCTACACACATATATACATATAAACGTCTGAGGAATTTCATCTATTCACATACAAAGATGTCTCCCCCCCTTCCCCCCAAGCCATTTCCCCAGTCTTCATCTCACTGCTGCTAGTTCACATAATGCTTTCCAGGCTTGTAAAATCTTGCCTTGTTTACACTGTAAGAGAAAGCAGCCCCACTTGTGCATACGGATGGCTGTTTCCTTGTCAGATGTCAGGCTTGGTCAAAATGTGTTATTGACTTACTTTTCTGTGAAAGTTTTTTTGTTGTTCTTAAAGGTCCTGCATGGTAGGTAGAAGCAAATATTTAAGTAGTTGCCGACTGACAAAACATAAAGGGAGAATTCTCCTAGTTTGCTCTCAATCCACATAGGCAGTATTAGCATTTATATCTGAAAAGGGAAATGGGTCACTAGGTCTAGGAAGGCAATTGCTTCCAGGTGTAATGGCAGGTTGCTGCTGCTGTGTGTCTCCAAAGGCCCCTCCACACAGCCCTATATCCCAGAATATCAAGGCAAAAAAATCCCACCATATTGGCTTTGAACTGGGTTATCTGAGTCCACACTGCCATATATTCCAGTTCAAAGCAGATTACGGTGGAATTTAATTCAGCTGTGTGGAAGGGGCCTAAGGCAAACCTAGCATGGGTTTTCTTGGCAAGATTTGTTCTGAGGTGATATGCCTTTACCTTCTCCTGAAGCTAAGAGAATATGACTTACCCATTGTCACCTAGTGGTTTTCCATGGCCAAGTGGAGATTTTAATCCCGGTTCCCAAAGTCATAGTTCCAGCACTCAAACGACTACACTATTGTTTAGCACATTTAAAAAAAATGTAAAACTGGTTCAAGCAGCCGATCGTATACAAATCTCCAACAAATCCTCCCAGTGGCTTCATATAGATTCTGAACAGCATGGGACACTAAACAGAACCCTATGGCATTCCATAACTTCATGGCCATTGAGGTGAACGGGAGTCTTTTGGTGTCATTCTGTGAACTAGCCTTGTAGACACGAATGGAACCACTGTAGTACAGTGCCTCCCATTTCCACTGAACAGATAGGAGCCCCTGGTGGCTCAATGAGTTAAACTTTTGTGCTGGCAGGACTGCTGACCGAAAGGTCAGTGGCTCAAATCCAGGGAGCGGGGTGAGCTCCCATCTGTCAGCTCCAGCTTTTCATGCGGGAACATGAGAGAAGCCTCCAATAGGATGGTAAAACATCTGGGCGTCCCCTAGGCAATGTCCTTGCGGATGGCCAATTATCTCTCACCAAAATCAACTTGCTGTTCACAAGTTGGTCCTGAAAATCAAATAGATAATGTCCAGTTGGATAAGACAGTCTATGATGTCAAAACTACCGAGAGATATAGGAAGATCAACAGGGTAAGAACATCCCCAACTTCCTCCAGAAAGGTTGTCAAGTCAACTAAGGCCATTTGTGTACTATGCCCTAGCCTGAGACCAAACTAAAATTGATTCGTGTTATCTGTTCTTTACAAGAATGCTTGAACTTGCCCAGCTACCACACACTCAAGCACTTAGCCCAGAAAGGTGATAATCACAATAGAGTAACAATTCTCAATAAATGTATTTTTCAGGTGTTGGTGCACTACAACTTTCTGATTTCCTCATGATAGATAAAATATTTGCCATTCCCAATCAGTTCTGCGGTACTAGATATTAATAGTCAAAATTGCCAAGATTCAAGCTTACATGTAATGAGACTGATTCAGATATCATGCCTATGTCATCAGGTCACAGTAAGTGAAACTGTTGCTGGAAAAAATCTGACCAGACAGTGCACCAGAGGCTTCCCCAGACTCTGACAGTGTGGCATCAAGACCTGAATGAACAGAAACAACTTTATTTTCCAAAGTGGCAAGCAATTTTTTCATACCAGGTAGCCCAGGGTCCTATTCCTTATTTCTTTGGGATCCGTTCTCAAAGACATTTCACCACTTGAAATAAATCTGCTGGATGGCATGTTGAGAATGCAGTCCTTGTAGCACAAAAAGCCTTTTGACAACCTTATTAGTGCTTTGGAGTCCTAAACAATTCTGATATTTGCTCCATGATCTGTATCACCTACTTTTTAGGCACCAGCCAGCGTCTGTGCCTATTGATCCTGAGTAAAATATAAAGAGGCTTTGGACTCTGCAGTTTTGGGCTACAGTTTATGTGAAGGATTGTATTGATGACCTTTTCTACCTTACAATTCCATAGCGAGGCCAAAGCTTCCACCAAATCGTCGGCCCAATCAGCCAGAAAATTTCAAGGGACTTTCAGGAATATTTCAGATCTCATAAGTCTCTAGGGACAGAGCATCTCAGTTATTCATCCCTGCAGGGAGTATCCACAGCCACTGCCACAGGAATATTTTCACTTTTATCACTGATTTTCATGATGAGTGTCTTTAATTGTCCTAATATTTCCACACATCACAATTCTTGGCTTCTCTTTTCTGCTTGCTATTCCAGTCTTGGGCAACCTCCTTCTTGGCATGGTTATGGCAAAAGAGGATTCCCAGATGGTATTAATTAGTGCAACTTTGCTAGAGATTTAGTCCTAATAATGGCTGTGTATTTTGTCATATCTGTATCATGTCAAGAATTAGAGTGGGGGAAATCCACTGATCAGCTTATGTCAGATGAGCTCTTCCTAGTGTGTTGATCCTTGGAATGTTTCAGATTATTTCGATCACAACATTGAGAACCAGATGTTGTAAGGCTGTATAGCTGTTATTGCTTCCTTCTAAAGGCAGTCTTATAAGTGGCACCACTGTGGCACCCTGGGGCTCTCTATATACTAAGAAAAACCATCCTCCTTTTGTAGCCTTGGGACTTTTGTCTTTTGCACAATGCCTGAACAAATCTTGCTCTTTCAGTGATTCCCCCCATCTTCTCTCTACCCAATATTGGTTGGATTATAATACAGGTTGTGAATCCCATAGCCAAAATGCTTGGGACAAAAAGTATTTTGGATTCCCCCCCCCCCCCCCAGATTTTGGAATACATGCATATAATGAGATGTCTTAGAGATGGGATCCAAATCTAAACATGAAATTCATTTATGTTTCATGTACATCTTATGCACAAAGCCTGAAAGTAATTAACCCCCCAATCACATTCAGAGCTCTGTGATAGGCTGAACCTTGGAGAGGGTGGACTGTCACCCGTACCCATGATAAAAGCAGTATACATCTCTGTTTTATCCAGGTTTTAAATGTAATGGTTTGTTTATAATTACTGTAATTGGTAAGCTTATCATAAAATCATTATAGAAAGTACTTCTCTCAATTAGAATGAATGTTATTCTTTTGTGGTGGATTAATGGTGATTGACATCAGGTGAGCTTGGAATCGTTTGGTATTATCATGCCAAGAATAATAATTGTACCTCTTGCCTTTTATGTTTCCTCACTGAAAGCTTCATTTGGAAGCAAATAACTAAAGTTTATTCAAGAAATGTTTTGGAATTCTTGCCCATTTTCATCCAGAAGAAGAATGTAGACAAAGGTAGCAACACTGTAATGCTGGAACATCATGGTTAACAGGAGCAATGGCATTTTCTCACACCTCACTCAGGGTTTACTTCCCCTATACAGTAATCATATGAGGAAGAAACTTGGCAGAAGACCTAAAAATGATGGGAATGAAACAAACTAGGTTTACTCATGAATTTTAACTGTTCATTAGCATGATTTCTGCTAGACCTTTTTGATTCTCCATATGGATGTAACCACAGAGAGCTATCACATTGTGTATATACAGTGTTCAAGTTGTCTGTTGACGTATGGTAACCCTGTCTATTTCCTTTGGTCTTCTATTTCCTGTGGTTTTTCCAGTTCCTTCCTCTGAAATATAGCCTAGAAGTACCTGCTATTGGTTGGCAGTCTCTCATCCAAGTAGTAAGCAGTGCCAACCCTGCTAGCTGGTGCCATTAGGAGCCCTAGTTCAACTATCATGTTAGGCAACTGCAACTTAAAAGTCCATTACTGACCACACCATGCTAAAGGTTTTGCACCCCAAATCTTGCTTTGTAAATAGCTAATGGACAAGGTTCTGGAGTGGGCTGTTGATTCTAGAACCAATCAACTTATGCCAATATGATAAGTATGGATATTTGCTTCATTTGAGCATTAAAATATGTCCTGAACAGTCACAAAGAGCATATTTACCAGATTCCAAACCTTCTGAGTAGTGATTCCAGAAATCCAAGTCTAAAGTGCTGTTATGGCTTATTCCACACATTCTTTTTATTAAAGCAACGTTAGCTGCTTCCGTTTTTAGTTCTGAGTTTTACAAAGTATTTTGCACACACTTGGAGATATTCCGTTGTCTCAATATTTGTAGTTCAGAAGCTGATGTTAGATTTCCACAATTTCCTTTTTCCATTCCCCCATCAAAATACCTAATAAATCTTAAAATTTATGCTATTTGAGAAAGATTCGGTATGAGTTAGACAGCTTGTCATTTTAAAAATACTCTTTTAAACTCAACTGTCAATCTCAACAAGTTGCATTACCAGTCTAGTTAGTTCTGTTTCCATGTGGTGGATCTAACAGAATAATGCATAATGTCATTATTGATTCATCATTGTGAATAAAAATAACTTTTCATTGCTCTGAGAACCAGTGTTTGGTGTCCTTTAACACAGCCTTACCAGTTTTTATTATTTCCAGCAATGGAAATAAGCATGAGCAATGGAGATAATCATGCAGGTTTGGGACCTCATCATATTGATGCTCCCCCCCCCCCCCCGTTTTGTTCCATTTTGCCAGCAATCACTGGTGAAAAGGAAGGGGTGTGTGGTGTCTTGTGGTGACCCTCTCACCATCCCTCCTTCCTCCATCACAAGGTGTGTTGCTACCCTGTCCCTTCCTCCATCAGACAGGGAAAACTGGCAACATGTGTTACCACATTGCCATGTTGCTGCTTCCCCCATCAGACGGGGGGAAAGGCTCAATGTACCTACTTACTTAGGCGATCCCGCGTTGTCTGAGTAAAATTGTCCTCCAAGTGCAGTGTCCTGGTGGTGGGTACGTAGGTGACTGTGGAGCCCTATTCTTGACCCACATGTTCTCCCGCAGTGAAGGCATTGGTTTCCAGACAGAAGGAGGTTCTGGTCGGGGTTGCCTTCCTCTTGGCACGTTTCTCTCTTTTGCCCTCCATTTGTGCCCCTTCAAATTCTACAGCACTGCTGGTCACAGCTGACCTCCAGCTGGAGCACTCAAGGGCCAGGGCTTCTTAGTTCTCAGTGTCTATGCCAGAGTTGGCTTTGAGCCCATCTTTAAATTTCTTTTCCTGTCCCTCAACCTACTATTGTTGGTGAGGAAGTGTCGTGCACTGCTTCCTCGCCACTTCAGCCATCAATGGGGCAAGGCCACAGCTTGCATTATATAATGCTGCACGGCAGGTTCTGTGGCCAAAGATAAGCAAGGGGCCAAAAACTCCTTGTGTGATGAGGTGGTAGGAGTGATAGAAGTTACAGTCCTGTCCATAGGAAGAGTATATGGCAAAGAGTTTTCTAACAAATGCAAATTATGCATACTCGATATTACAAAACAGGCATGGGTCTGCTGTTATGCTTGTTAACTACAGAACTATATATGAATGAACATACAAATCAAATCCAAAGTAGGTTACCTAAGTAAAATTGTAGGAGAGAAACCAAAAGCAGATGCCTGTTGTGATGGAGGATGAATGACAAGGGCAGAGCACTCCAACACTGAATGAAGAACCATGCTTTGGAGAAACAGTGTGATCAGATTTCATCTCCTGATTGGATGTGAAGTATAAACTTTCCTGAAAGACATCTAAATTTCCCTGCTAGTGAAAGGCAAAACTATCTGAGCTAGATCAAAAATTACTGCTGGAGAAGGGCTTCCATGGGAATATTTGTAAGGCATGATGCACTGGAAAGAATGGAAGCTTACTTAAAAACAACCTATTTTGAAATTCATTGTTCGCAGCTGAAATCTGAGATAAATAATATGAATCTGCTTTGTATCAAAGGCAGTTAGTGTATCACCAGTGGTGATAGAGGGTTGTAATCCAGAGAGATCTGGAGGGCCACAGGTTGCCTGCCATTGGCCTTAAACTTGGACAACTCAGCTATGTCCTTTTCCTTAATTGATCCTTAGCCTTGAAAGTGACATAGTAAGTTCCCATCAAAAGCAATGCTAAAGACTTCATGACTATTATGTTTACAACTAGAAAACCGTTGAGATAAGTATGAGAGTAGAGTAGCTTCAGGCAACATGAGGGATGGGTTTTTGCTTTATGGCAGTGCTCTCTTGTACACTGAAGAAAGACACAGCTTCTTTTTTGGAATGGATGGTGCACAGTCTGCCTGCGGGGGAATTCCTTTCATTTTTTGGCAATGCCTTCAATGGGGAGGGAGCAGGCAGCCAAAAGACTCCCAGGTAGTTCAGCTGGGTCTCCTTTTCAATTCTCCACCCACTGGATTAAGGAAAACTTGGCTCAGCAGCATTCCATGGTGTGTATATTTAGATTAATTACTATTTAGGTGGCACAGGGAAAGACTCCTTGAATATAGGAGCCCTGACTGGTCCTAGACAGGTTTTCCTTGACTGTAGGATACATAGCATACAGAATATTGGGTCCTGATTTAGCATCTTGGTCCTAGGCATATCTTCTTGGAATTAGAAGTCTTGCATTGGACATCCCAATATGCTTTTTAAAAAAATCTCCTGATAGGATTTTGATTTGGATTGGGTCATAAAGGAGGAGAGGATCTCACTTTTCTCCTGCAACATGCTGCAGGGCCTTCAGTCCAACTGCTTAGAGATAATATTAGCCACAGAGGGAGGAAACAGTCTCAGTAGCAGAGTGTATCCTATTCTCTACTGGAAATAACAGAGAAGAGGGAAGATGCTTTCTTGTGGAGTGTAGTAGGTATGGCTTTCTCTTCAATGGACTCTGAAAATCCAATTATTTCCAAGTGCTTTCTAAAGGTACTGTTTATTTATCATGTTAACTACTGCATAAATTTGAGTTGTTATTGATATCTAATGTAATCGTGGTTTGATATAATTCCCATTAGAAAGAGTTTTTATTATTATTATATTATTATTATTAAACTTTATTTGTACCCCGCTAGCATCTCCCGAAGGACTCGATGCGGCTTACAAAGGCCAAGGCTAAGGCAAATTAAAACAATTAAAGCAATATAAGCAACAAACAATAAACAATACACTAACACACAATAAAACTGGGCCGGGCCAGAGTAATGGGTACAGGATTAAAAGTGCTGATGTGACAGGTGGTATATAAGGCTTATAGGGCAAGTGCAGAGTGCGGTGTGCAGCAATCTTAGTTTTAATAAAGTGCTCATGGGACTTGGTATTGGAGATTTCCTATTCTGGGAAGGCACATTTTGTCTTGAAAGGCAGCATATATGTATATTTGAAGTAAAATAAGCAAATAATACTGTTTCCCCCAAAAGAGTAAGATGGAAAATGTTTACACTTCAATTTACCTTCACCATTAGTGCATAAGAAACACCAGCAACAATAAATTCATTTGTTCAGTTGCTTGGGAATGTGAAACGACAGAGGCTTGAACTCGAGTCCATTGAGGTGAACTTGAGGCAACCTTGCCGTCTCTTTATGAATGAACCAAGTTAGGTGGCTAATAATTACTGTACAACAAGATAACCCGGAGGAAGTGTCAAATGAGCTAGGTTTTCTACTTCATTAGCCTGACGATACAAAAGGGGTGATATGTGGAATTGAGACGTGACTGATTAGCAAAAATTGGGCATGCATTTGCCAGAGAAATTTGATCAGGCCACATGAAGGTTGCCCTGTAGCGTTTTGTCAGGTCCTGTGATCTCATGCCTGATTATTAATTCTTCCGAGGTAAAAGACTCTTCGCATTTGTGATAAGCCATTTTAAAGCAAAGCCCATTATCACCATAGTTACAGTCCCCAAAGCGCAAACAGTAATGCAGAAGTGAAAGGGTATCAGAATGCAACCACTAAAAGCAAAATTAGACAAATTGCTAGGAGAGCCAAGATTGTATAGTGATTGTGTGCGGCATTTTACTTAGATAACAGCCATAAGGGATTGAACATCTGATCCGAATGGGAGAGGCAATGGCTCATAACCACTTTCAGCCTTTGCAGAGCTATTATTTCACTTTCTGGCAGAGCATGGAACTTTATTTTTTCTTTCTTTCCAGAATTCGCCACAAATATTAGCTACTGGCCATACTAGCCAAGACATTTTGGGAGGCTTCAGTTTAAAACAGTGTTTCTCAACCTTCCTAATTATTATTATTATTATTAACTTTATTTGTACCCCGCGAGCATCTCCCGAAGGACTCGATGCGGCTAATGCTGTGACCCCTTAATGCAGTTCCTCATGTTGTGGTGACCCCCAATCATGAAATTATTTTTATTGCTACTTAATTGCTGTAATTTTGCTACTGTTATGAATCGTAATGTAAATATCTGATATGCAGGATGTATTTTCATTCAGTGGACCAAATTTGGCACAATTACCCAATAAGCCCGCATTTGAATACTGGTGTTTGATTTTGTCATTTGGGAGTTGTAGTTGCTGGGATTTATAGTTAACCTACAATCAAAGAGCATTCTGAACTCTGCCAATGATGGAATTGAACCAAATTTAGCACACAGAACTCCCATGACCAAAAAGAAAAATACTGGAAGGTTTTGGTGGGCATCAACCTTGAGTTTTGGAGTTGTAGTTCACCTACATCCAGAGAGCATGTTGGACTCAAACAATGCTAGATCTGGACCAAACTTGCCAAGACTCCTCAATATGCCCAAATGTGAACACTGGTGGAGTTTGGGGGAAATAGACCTTGACATTTGAGAGTTGTAGTTGCTGGGATTTATAGTTCACCTACAATCAGGCCCGTAGCCAGGATTTTGATTCGGGGGGGGGGGGGGGGCTGAGTCTGAGTGAAAGAGGGTCTACCCTAGCAAACCTTTTGTATCATTACCCCAATACCCCCATGCATATGAGATATATTGAACATGGTGATCAGATCATGATATGAATAAACATAGCAGTATAAGCATAGCAGTTTAAATAATGTACCAGTAAGGCCTTTTTGAAGACCACCATGAGAATTTGGGGGGGGGGGGCTTGGGGGGCTTCAGGCTACATGCCTGCCTACAATCAAGCATTTTGAAACCCACCAACGATAAAATTGGGCCAAACTTCCCATACACTGTGTTTTCTGATGGTCTGACCCTTCTGACACACCCTTGTGACCCTCCCCCCCCAGGGGTTCTGTTCCTCAGGTTGAGAAACACTGGTTTAAAAAATGACAACAATTCCTCAATTCAGCATTCTTTTGAAAACTTCAGAAATGGCTGTATTTGAGATCTGATTTTAAATCCTAGATTCATCCATATCCTGAACAAGTGTCATTTATCACCTTCTGGATAAGATCTCAACTCCATTATAATTACATCGTGTTTCTTTTCTTTGTTTGGCTTGATTACAACTTCTTCCTATATCTTTCTATTTTCCATACTGTATACCTTTGGTGAGTTCTGTACCAACTCATATACCATGTACTAAATCCTGCCCTTTATAAACATGCCATTTGCTTACTGGCATTCATCTCTTTAAAGCACTCTTGCTGCATTGTTTCTGGAAAAATGTAGGAAAAGGCATATGTTGGAAGAGATCATAAAGATCATCTTGTTCAACTATTTACTAGACAAGAAGACACAGCTAAGGCACCCTGAAAGATTCCCATAACTCGTTTAAAAAACTTCCAAAGACAGAGAGTCTACCAACCTCCATGGCAGTCTGTCCCACTGTTGAACATTTCTCACATCCTTCCCAATGTTTAGGTAGAATCTCCTTTCTTACCATCTGAATCCATCAGTTTGTGTTCTAGTCCCCGGAGCAGCAGAAAACAAGTCTGCACCCTTATCTGCATGAAATCCCTTAGGATATTTAATGATGTTATGTCACCTCCCAATCTACATGTCTGGAATCATAATAAAGTTCTGTGTTAGGCTCAGAGGATGATAGGTAGAAGCAAAAAAAGCCTAAGAAAAAGGAATATGAGGTCTTTTCAGGAGAGTAGCAAATCTTTCTATACTCTCTTACCTTTTGGATCTCTCCTGGAAATCCCCACTCAACCCCACATTTTCTGCTGTTTGACAGAGATCTCTCTAGATATGGATTTTCACCACCGCCTGAACTGCTGAGCAAGTCAACCATTGAAATTATGGATGCTTTGAACTTTTATTTGCATTGCTTCTGTTCTCTTTCAGCATGAATGCACAATACATTCATCTATCCATGTCGATGCATGTTTGTGTTCCAAGGGTGACATCTAAAAGCTACCAGCCATATAGAAGGCTCGAGACAGTTTATTATCCTTAGCATGCAGTGAAGCAGTTATTAGTATACTATTGTACTGGGTTTTCCCCCATCCTTTGTGGAAATGTACATTATTTCATGATATGATGCCAGTGCCTTGTGGGATTGATCTCAAGGAGTTTTATAGCACTATGCTATGGAGTGGAATAAGCATAATGCCACAAGAAACATCCTTGCAAGTCTATCTGCTGTGATAGTTTGGCCTTCAGGGTAGTGATGATAGTAACTTTGATGAATCAGAGCATCTGACAAGAATGTCTGTGCATGGGTCAAGTGTTTACTATCGTCATCAATATAGGTCGTACATCCTTTATCTGTAATTCAGAAATACCCCAAGATCTAAAATTGTCTACATGGGTGGCTTTCTGATGGCTCAATGTTTACAAACTGTCCTTTATGTCCCAACTTATTAAATATTTCTATAAAATTACCTTTAGGTTGTATATACAATGTGAATATGGAACATAAATATATTCCATGTTTAGACTTGGGTCCCATCTCCCAAATATGTTATGATATCAATGCAAATACAGGTATTCCAAAATTTGAAAATATTCCAAACACTTCTGATCTCAAGCATTTTGGATAAGGAATATTCAACATGTATTATGTGCAGCTTTAGTGCAGTTGACTCTAAAACAGCTATTAGCCAGATGTTACACCTATGTATATATTTAACTAGCATTGCCCGGGTTAGTTTTTTTTTGTAATTATAAATATTGGAAATAGTCATTATTTGGCTTTGGATGTTATGAATGTTCTCATTAGAAATGCACATGGCTCTCTAGTGGTCTACAACTCGCATCATCCTCTGTCAATCTCTCTCCAACACTGCCAGTATTTTAAGTGGGTAATGATGGGAATGTGTGCTAAGTTTAGTTCAGGTCCAATTGTTGGTGGATTTTACACAGTTCTCTGGATGTAGCTGGGCTACATCCACTGTCATTCCCCCTGAAAACCTGCCATTATTTCAAGTTGGTAGTGACGGGTGTGTTTCCAAGTTTGGCCCAGATCCATCATGAGTGATCATGATGTGGCTCTCAGGATATGGGTGAACTATGATTCCCATCATCCTCTGTCAATTTCCCAAACACATCCAATATTTTAAGTTCATCACAATGAATATGTATGCCAGTTCACAAAGTACCTCCCCTACAAGTTTTGGGATACAATTTTAGTGCTGTGTATTTGCCCCAATATATGTTATTTTGATCTGCCATTCAATGCTCATGTGGGGTAAGTGAGGGTCATCTCTTACCATATAAGACATCTGGCAATCATTCCTTGGAACAATGTGAAGAAAACTTTGAAGAGGAAAAGAAAGTGGTGTAACAAGAAAGGGGAAAGCCTGTACATACTTTACAATATTATCCCTGTTTCTGCCTTTCCAGCATGACTCTAGCAGGACTTTGAACCCCTTCCTTCCTTCCTTCCTTCCTTCCTTCCTTCCTTCCTTCCTTCCTTCCTTCCTTCCTTCCTTCCCTCCTTCCCTCCCACCCACCCACCCACCCACCCACTTTGAAAACACTACAGGTTAAAACTTATACAAAAACATAAACGTATAAAGAAACAATTTGCAGTTAAAACCATTAGAACTATATGCAAACCAGTACAAAAACTGGCAGATGTAAGAAACCCATGACTTGTGGGTCACCTGACTCACCCCCCCCCCCAGGGGTTATGTAGCCCTCATCATCTCTCCAGCCTCACTGCACTCCATGGGGTTAAAAACCACTACATTTTGTGTTAAAACAAGGCACTCCGTAATTATGCACTTTGTATGAAAGGAAAATCATATTGTCTCCTTTTGAAGACCTTGCTGCTTCATGAGAAGCACTTTGTGGATGGGGCTTATTCTTGCAAAATGACTCTCTTGTGCTTAATAGATCATTGCTTAGTAGAATGGATGATGGACACAGCAATGAAGTGTGCTCTCACACACAGGCTATGAAATGTTTGAGTGATTATTATGTCACTGCCTTATATTAGAACACTGCTTTAATGTTGCCCATGACTTCATTCCCATATTTTGCCCCACTGTGATTCACCCAGACCAATTACACTGATTGGCTTGACCCGTCATGCTACTATGATCACTAGTTTAGAGATTTCTCTGGCCTTCCTGAATAGGTTTGACAGAAGTGGCTTTGGCAGTGCATTCATTTCCTTCAGAGTATTCATTTCCTGCAGCACAGAGGCCAGCTATGTATCTGACATGCAAGGACAGTTCCCTGAGGCTGCAGTTATAATGGTATTCTAAACACTTCCAAAAAGCAAATAAATCTTTGCCTGAGATGGATGTGCCCCACCACGTATTAATGTGGTTTCTCAGCATTTTGATCTACTCAGCATGGAACAACTCAAACAAAAGTAAATCAGTTGATCATGTTTCATGCTATTCCATGCTTGTTTCTCTGGTTTCTGTTTCCTTAGTTTCCAGTCATCCACTTATAATTTGTGTATTCAAACAAGTTAGTAACTATGTGACCTATAGCCATAGAGTAATAATTTACAATACACATTCCTTCCTTGTTCCCCACCCCCAGAACTGCAATTTTCACTGGTTCCCGTGAAGGATCCAATATAGCTTAACCTGTCTCAGGATGTCATCACTCGATGGAAATTCAGTGTACTAGGACGTTTCTGCCCCAGTTGACTTGCAGAGCCCCACCTCACCCATCACATGACATAGCCTCAATTCTGGTGGGGCTCTGTGGGTCAACTGGGACAGAAGCATCCTAGCATGCTGTGCTGCCAACACGGGATCCTTCCTGTGTTCCATTTCGAACAACGGGTTTAGCATGGAGGGAAGTCGCATGGCAACGCTTCCCCACGTGTGATGGGGAAGCATCAGCTGATGGTAAGACATGATGCAAGGTGCCAGGATTGCCCTGCTGCCCCCCCTTCCCAATTTGCCATGGAAGCTGGTGAATCAGAATGCTGGACCTCATCAATGTGATGACGTTGTAAATTTAAAATTAGTACTTTACAAATAGATAAGGCCCAGCAGACAATTACCAATCAGATTAGCACATCTTTGAATTTTATAATGTGTGTTTTGGTAAAATGTATCAAAATAGGCATAGAAATGCCTATTTTGATAGGAAGAAATATTCAAAATTGCAGTTTCAATTAAAATTTCCAAAAGAGTAATTGAATTAGCAATATTGTGAATAACCCATGCAGTTAATGTAATGAACAGTGACTGTAATTTCTGTATTTGATTTTCTTCTGACCTCACTATTTTCAGATTTACCAGCAGCACTTGTTGCATCTGATAAATTGGGCTATAAGCCATAAGGACTCATACCATAATGCATTTGTTATTTTTTAATGTGCCTCAGAACTCCTTGTTATGTTAAATAATATTTAAATGTAAATATGTATGCAAATTAGAAATAATTGAATATCATTATTTAAACCATTAGCCATAAACATTTTCCAAATTAATTCAATTCCAGTTTGCTTTTAGAGTGTCACAGTAGTACAGATTGAGTAGCCTTTATTTCAAATGCTTGGCACCAGAAATGTTTGGGATTTCATAGAATCATAAAGTTGGAAGAGACCTCATGGGTCATCCAGTCCAGCCTCCTGCCAAGAAGCAGGAAAATCGCATTCAAAGCACTCCCAACAGATGGCTATCCAGCCTATGTTTAAAAGCTTCCAAAGAAGGAGCCTCCACCACACTCCGGGGCAGAGAGTTCCACTGCTGAACAGTTCTCACAGTTAGGAAGTTCTTCTTAATTTTCAGGTGGAATCTCCTTTCCTGTCATTTGAAGCCATTGTTCCATGTCCTAGTCTCCAGGGCAACAGAAAACATACCTGCTCCTTCCTCCCTATGACTTCCCCTCACATATTTATACATGGCTATGTTGTTTCCTCTCAGCCTTCTCCTTCTCTAGGCTAAACATGCCCTGCTCTTTAAGCTGCTCCTCATAGGGCTTGTTCTCCAGACCTTTGATAATTTTAGTTGCCCTCCTCTGGACACATTCCAGCTTGTCAGATTTCGAATTTTGAATACCTGTATTTGCGTATATGAACATAATACCTAGAAGATGTGACCCAAATCTAAACATGGAATTGTTTTATATTGATATATATCTTCTGCACATGACCTGAATTTAATTTTATGCCCAGTTTTCTGAAAGAAACAAAGATTGTTCAGATTGAGCCATCAAGAAACCAAGGTGTTACCCATGTGAACAATTTTGGATTTGGGAGTATTTAGGATTTCAGAATTCCAGACAAGGAATCATCAACCTGTAACAGATTACAATGTCGTGAACCTTGCCGTACTGTCTTTCGGTGGCTTCTCTCTCCTTGCTCATTGTCATTGCACTTACCTCATTGACTAACCTTCAGAATGAAAGATATACCACTAGCTTTACTGCAAAGGTTTTGGCTCTCTTCCACCAGCCCAGGCTAGGAGCTGAAACCTCCACTTTAATTAAACAAAAGCTAGATGAATGTTCATTATCTTATCACTCTTCTGTCATCACCATCATCTTACTCACAGAAGGGAGAATTATAAAACGGCAGGGTCATGGTGATTTAAAGATCAGGCAGGTGAGATGACTGCTTCTTGTTGTTTTTCAACTTTATGTGGGTCAATATACAAACAGGTGAAGATAAAGAAATCCAGGTGCCTCCATCTAATCTGGTTTATGAGAATGCAGCAATTAAATAGATGAGAAAGGTCAACTCTAGTTTATCATTGAGTTTGGGCAGTTCAGATAAGTAAAGGGTCCCAGAAATGTTAGAGCATAGTTCTTAAGGGATGAAAAGATCTTATTTGGTCTCTCAGCATTTGAGGTCATGACTGAAGAAAAAATGTATTCAGTATCTATCTCCCTTGAAGCAGGAAGAAAATTGGAGCCTAGAGTAAGTTAGTCCCATGGACTGGTTACCTATGAGGATGACAGAGGAATGGTAGCTGGTGTCAGTGCAACTTTTGCATGCAGTTTCTAACTGGTTTACATGATCCCCTAATTGGGTTTATGAATATTGCTGAATGGCCCTAATCATTATTTTTTGTATTTGTATACCTTGACCTAAAGTGCTATATTTGTCTCTCTACAGTTATGATCAAAATGAGTAAAAGCACAATCAATTTCAGAACATCTATAATGCACAGTGGGTTAAACTGCTGAACTTGCTGACTGAAAGATCAGTGATTCAAATCCAGGGAACATGGTGAACTCCCACTGCTAGCCCCAACTTCTGCTAACCTTGCAGTTCGAAAACATGCAGTTGTGTGTAGATCAAAAGGCATGGCTTCTGCGGGAAGGTAATGGCACCCCATGCAGTCATGCTGGCCACATGATCTAGGAGGCACCTACTGACAACACCAGCTCTTTGGCTTAGAAATTGAGATGAACACCCCCCCCCCCCCAGAGTTGGACACAACTAGACTTAATGTCAGGGGAAAGCTTTACTTTTTATAACACTGATATGGGGCTTTTAAAAAAAAGTCAGTTTAAGACATTCTGGCTTATAATACTATTTGAGGTGGAATCGCCAACATGGGATAGCAATGTTGACGTTGGACTCACTTTGCCTCACTTCAAATCAAATTCTCTCCACCTCGGAGAAAGGCAATGCCAAATCTCCTCTATATAAATGTTGGCAAAAATCACCATAAGTATTAACATGAAGGCACATAACCACTATTTGAAGTATTATATCACATAATATAATTCCTCTGTGTGGGCTTTTCATCTAGATATTGCATTGCTTTGATCCTTACTGAGGCCATTAGGATATATTATTGCTTTATACAATGTTATTTGAAAAGGCTACATATATATTTATGGCATTTTATTGAATATTGATAAAATCCAGTGACTGTATGCTGGTAGTATAAAAGAAAGTAGGACTTCAGGTAATTGTTTAGCTCACTTGGCAACATTGAAACATAGACTTCATAAGTTTTTTTCATAAGTGACGAATGAGTGACTGGTGGAGGGAGGGAAAGAGAGAAAAGATATGCTCTACATTTGATGATGATGATGATGATAATAATACCATAATTTAATTTCTTGCCCGCCTCCTCATGGCCCAAGGTGGGTTATAGCATTACTAAAACATAAACAAACACATAATCATTTTAAAACACTCTGTAAACTACACATGTTAAAAAAATACCTCCATAAAATATGTCAATCTTAAATTCTGATAGCTGACCCAACTGTTGGAGCTCTACCAGCAGGTTGTTTCACAGTTGTGGAGCGACCAATGAAAAGCTCCTCTGGGTGGTAGTTGTCATTCGTGTTTTGGCTAGTTGGAGTAACTGCCCTTGCAGAGGACCTAAGTGTGTGGGGAAGATTGTATGGGAAAAGGCGATCCTGTAGGTAACCTTGACCTAAACCATGTAGGGCTTGAAAGGTAAGAACTAACATCTTGTACTTTGCCTAAAAACTAAGGCTATCTATGGAATGCACTTTAAAATCCAACCATTAAAATGGTACTAGAAATGTAAAATAATAATAATAATAATAAACAGATTTCATAGACCTCCTATGAATCTGGAGATCAGAGATCTTTCTTACTCAGAATGTCCCAATGTCATGATACATTTTTAAAATGTATGTATCACTTGGGCCTTAAGGTACCAGATTTCATGTGATTTTGAGAGTTAAGAGATATCTACCATGGTTAGTCCTTGGATGGGAGATTCCCAATGCATACCGAGTTCTGTAGACTATATTTCAGAGGAAGAAACTGAGAAAACCACCTCTCAGTGCTCTATGCCCAAAGAAATTGTATGAAATCCATAACCTGGAAGTCACGTACACACATACAACTTGTCTTTACAGAATAAACTCTTAAGTGGATTACTAAAGAAATTAATAAAAAAGAATTTAAGGGAACATCTCTTAACAGCTATCCCCACTTCTGTTATCTATTTTGTTCTATTCCAATCCCCCTTGTAAACAAGTACCAGTCAAATACATGACCCCTTCATATTTCTCCAAAATCCAAATACTTTCCAAGTTGGCATTTGCTGAATGTTTACCTGTTGAGAATTATTTTAGAGGACCTGAATCTTACCAACATGGTTCTTGTGTATTTGCACAGGAAATATGTTTTCATAAAGGTTCATGACACTCAGCTAGAGGTCCTTTATCTTATCACTCCACCTTGTCTTGGCAGTGCAAACTCATTTGTGTACACTATTTGGACAGTGTTGACTATGCACAGCTTTTGTCACGAGTGCAGGATGGTGTTTTGGTTTTTTGGGGTTTTTTTTAGCATGGAATAAACTTCCAGTTCTGCTTCTATACATATGTTCATATTTCAGTTTGGACCAAACATTTTGCTACCTTCCTAAATAAACAAACGTTCCACTTCGCACATCCTTCACTGTATTGATATGCTCTCCAGTCTACAAATACTGCTCCACTGTGATTTTTTTTTCCCAAAGAAAAAGTGAATACTGTTTTTGTTGCTGCCTTTTGTAGCTTGATTTTCTGTAACTGAATCCTGCCCTCTGGGGTCTTTATTCTGCCTGCTGCTCAACTGCTGCTTTGATGAGAGAAGCTTCTCGTTACCAAATTCCTCACGACCTCGACTGAATTGTGAATAGCCATTTAGCTCTTTCTGCCTCCCTTATCTAGGGAGAATGTTATGTTCCTGTAGCTCTGCCTTCCATTGCTGCAGCATTTATTTACTTTCCATTGAAAGTTACCCAACGTCTTCATGTGAATAGGTAGCAGAAAGATGCCGACAAGAAGGACCAGTCGATGGGTAAGGGATTCTGCCACAAGCAGCAAGAGGTAGTAGAGAAAGTCCTATGGATGTAGAATAAGGAGAAGGTATGTACGTAGCAGCCTAAATATCCCAAAGGCACTAGATCCTATCTGATCTTGAAAATTTAGCTGGATCAACACCTGGTTAGTACTTGATGGGTGAATATCAACAAACCCTAGTTGCTGTAGGCTATATTTTGTTGGAAGGAGCTAGCAAAACCACCTTTGAATATTCCTTGCTTAAGGAAACTCTTGGGGACACCACGTATCAGCAATCAACTTGAAGGCACATACACGTGTAAGTAGCAGATCCCAGCGAGGACACCAAACAGCATGTTATGCATTTAATTTAGCTTAAGAAAACATAGAGTACTCATTGTGATTAAGAAGAAGCTGGATCATGTCCTGTGTCTGTTAACATGTGGCAATAGGTATGTAAGATCTTTGGAGAAGCTGCTTATTGTTTGAAGGCTTTCAACCCAAGTTTCTCAACATAAGCTTTGGTTCTAAATTTCTTTGCTTTGTTGTGCCTCCGTCACTGGATTACGGATCAATGTATGCTGTGTGAGCATGTTTTCGGCGCTAACTCCATCCCAAAAACATGTGCCTATGGTTGCGAATGATCTCATTCACCTTCTAGCAGAGCATCTCCTATTAATTAATAATTCATCCATAATTGGGATGCAGCACTCAGCTCCTTAGAACATGTTTGGAGTATGAATTGTAAAACTCCCATAGCTTAAAAGGCAGTTTTGTTTTTAAAGCAGCTTGTACCCTTTTAACCTACTTGTTTTCACTCCTCCTGTCAGCAGTTCACATTTGCTTTGTGGGTGTTTTGGCTGAGTAAAAACACATTAGAATAAACATTTGTTTTGTCTTTTATCAACAGTGGTTAATGTGTTTCTCTAAATGCTTAGGTATGTTTTTGTTTCAATAGTTGTCATTGTTTTCTGCCATCTGTTAGGGCTGGGGAATCCTCCAAAGAGCACATGGTGTTAAGATGATTTGTTGTAAAGATAAAATAGGTAGATCATAAAAGAAGTATCTTGGATATTCTATTTTATTTGGAAACCATTGGAACACAATTTCAAAACGATGCACAGCTGTATATATTTTTATGCTATAATTTGGTTTTCAAGCTTTTATGTTTCTAATTAAAAAACGGAAATTGCAAAGCTATACCTGTTAATCCTCAGGGGGAAATTGTAAACATATAAAATGCTGTTAGTTATTGTTTTTAGTTTTCCTCCCTTCTTTATAGATACTCTGCACTGCATGGCTAGTTAGCCTTTGGGAGAATTTCGGTGGAGAATTTTCTCCCTACAATTTATTTGGTTTGATGTGAGATTTGTTTCCCCCCCCCCCCCCACAATGAAAATATTTATATTTTTACCTGTATTTTGTTTATTCAAGAATAGGAAAATATTGCCTATAAGGGCAGCTTATAAATATTTAAATTGAATATAAATGTAATTATTTTCTTTGTGAACAATGGATTTCCCCTGAGCATGGTATCTCTTGCTCTTTTTTCAGTCTTCCTCCTTAAGGGGTGCATCTACACCAGGCATGGGCAAACTTTCTACCTTGGGGGCTTCATGCTAGCACTCCCTGCTAGGAGGACTGGCTGCCCAGTGAAAGAAGGAAGGAAGGGAAGAAGGAATGAAAGAGAAAAGGAAGGACAAAAGGGAGGAAGGAAAGGATGGAAGGAAAAAGAGGGAGAGAGGGATGGAGAAAAGAAAGAGGGAAGGAAGGAAAGAAAAAGGGAGGAAGGAAGGGTGGAGGGGAATTGAGTGTGTTAGAAAGAGGGTGAGAGGAAAGGAGGGAGGAAAGGGAAAGAAGGAAAGTCAAAAGAAAAGGAAGGAAGGAAGGAAGGAAGGAAGGAAGGAAGGAAGGAGGAAGAGGGAGGTAAGGATGAAGGAAACAGAGAAAGAAGGAAAGACAAAAGGGAGGGAAGGATAACATGGTGGAAGGATGGATGGAAGGAAGGAAGGGTTTGGAAGGATGAAGGAAAGACAAGGAAGCAAGGAGAAGGAGGGAGAAAATGAAGGAAGGAAAAATGAAACAGTGGAAGGGAAGGAATGAGGGAGGGAGAAAAAAGAAGGAAGGGAGGGAGGGAAGAAGAAAGAGAGAGGGAAGGAGGAAGGAAAGAAAGAGAGAAAGAAGGATAAGATGTTGAGAGAGAGGAGGTCCAGAGAAAAGAGCCAAAGGGCCGTATTCAGCCCCCGATCCTGGGTGTGCCTATACCTGATCTACACTATAAAATTAATGCAGTTTGACACCACCATAACTAACAAATCATTGTTATGGAATTGTGGGAATCTTTGTTTTATAAGGTTTTTAGCTTACTCTGTCAAAGAGGACCGTTGCCTCTCCAAACTGTAACTCCAATGATTCCACAGTATTGAGCCATTGCAGTGAAAGAGGTGTCAAACTGCATTACTTCTAGATGCACCCTTGCATACATTTCTGCTTGTATTTATTTGCTGATTCTACAGTCTTGTAGATATTTACCTGGATTTTCTTTGGGGTAGGCAAGCATGCACAGGATTGCCCTATTAGCTCACTTTGCATGATTCTGCTAGAAACAGCAATCAGAGGTGGATTAACACATGTCAAAACCCTAAACTATGTTATGTCTAAAAGTCATAGCAGTATCAAAACATTATATAGTACCATGTAGTCAAACTGACATTTAAAAAAAAGTTGAGGCCCCTCAATATTTGAGCCCTCAAGCTTGTGCCAAAATCCAGCAGTGTTGTTGGCATTTAGCAGCTGAGACAGGTGAAACAAATGCGGCTTGAAGACTTAGAAAATGATCCCAACCCTCCAGCAGAAAATTGCTTTGTGCTCCTCTTTCCCTCACCACTCTTGGCTCTATCTTTCCCTCAAGGGACTGTGGAAAAATGGGGGCAGATGTTGTATGTAGCAAGCCTATACCATATTTAACACAAAAGACCAGGGAAGGAATGCAGGATATCTGTTATAAGACATGGCTATATTTTAAATATCATGGAGATTTTATCGAGCTTTGCTATTTGAAGACGTAATTATTTCAACAAAAAGCATTTGGTGAGGAGTTGTAGCAGCAAACCTGCAAAATTTCTATAATTTGTCCCACTTTAAGCATTCCAAGTTTAATTTGCTCTATGGCCCCTTTATTAATAGCTCCCCATTTAATTTACTCCATGCCCCCTTTATTAATAGCACTTTGTTTTCTTCCTTCTGCAGTCTAGGAAACGTTTCAGACTTTCTGTATTCAAGGCTGTTTAGAAATGACAAGAGAACAGTGTAGCCGTCACAGTCCCTCTGGATGGCTGCCACAGTGAGTTAACAAAGCCCAGGTTTTCTCAGGGAATGCAAGCTCCGATACCTTTATCATTTCTGTTGGGCCTATTAACACTCAAATGCCAGCGTCTCGGTTTCTGTCAGGTGTGCACAAAGGCTGTCTGTTGTCAGAGGGCTAAGCAAGAAACCTGGCCCGGTTGTGCTACCTTTCAGAGGCCAGAGCAAGAAATCTGCCATCTCATTAAGGCTGACCCAGTTCCTACCTTTCCTTGTAATAATGTTACAGAAGTGTTTAGCGATTTTATGCAAACACACTCTTAAAGTGTTGTCAAGAGAACTCCAGGTTAAGTGGTGACAGGTGCCGTTGCATTTTGCATGTATTGGCATGAACATTCTTCCCCTCCATCTCACACTTTTACGAGTCAATTAATGTAGTATTTCAGAGTAAGCTGTTTATGCCACGATGGAAATGGAATAAAGCCAACTCTAGCACTTAGAGATTCTGTTGACTTTGGGGGCCATTTTTTTCTGCTGAAGGCAGGAGAATGACAATGGTATGTGGTGTTCAGTTAGTCTTGTTTTAAATTACTGTAAGTCAAGAGCCAGAGTGGTGTCGTGGTTTGAGAATTGGATTACGACTCTGGAGACCAAGGTTTGAATCCCTGCTCAGCCATCAAAACTCACTGTCTGACCTTGGATAAGCCTCTAAGGAAGGCAAAGGCAAATTCTTCATTGAACAAATCTTGCTAAGAAAATGCCACGATATTTCACCTTAGCATTGCCATAAGTGAGAAATGGCTTGAAGGCACTCAAGCAAACTTGGATCCAACTCCAGGAAAATGGTGAGGTATAAATTCGGGATTAACATTCTAGGACTTCGGATGGATGTGCAGAACTGCAGTTAATGGCAAACCCTATTGAAAGAATGACTTATTGCGAAAGCATCCCACAGAGTTGTGCTAGAGGGCATAGGGCATGTGTACAGAGGACACCTCTCTAAACATCACTAGGATCTCCAATTATGGGTCTGCGAAATAGCACAGAATCCATTCTGTTTTTGTTCTGTTTTTCCCCCGAATGTTGGGTGCCTTTCCCCTCCCCAATTCTGTTTTCTTCCCAAAATAGTACTCAGAGTTCTGAATTATGGATCCGAACCCCCCCCCCCCCCAATCTCTCGAAACCTTCCCAAAAACAGAATGTGAAGGGGGCACCTGAAATTCGAAACGAAAACAGAACGGATTCACACATCCCTAAATTATAACTCTTTGTTCAACTTCTGATGGAAACATACCATAGAATCACCTGGAGGACCAAGGAAGTTCCTGGAGAATATTTCATTAGATGCAGGAAAATGAAGTTATGAGTACCAGTTATTGCAGAAACAGGGGTCATACTATAAATATTACTGGAATATGGCCATACAGCCCAAAAAACTCACAGCAACCCAGTGATTCCAGCCATGAAAGCTTTCGACAACACATATCAAGAAATACCGGTGGTCTCTCTTTCTTCTGCTCAGTTGTGCATCATGCTCTCCAGCATGAGTATATGAGCCTTCTGTGGATGGTCAGGATACATTTACCTTGTTACCAAAGTGTAACCAGGTGAGAGGTAGAAATGCTGTGAAATCCATCGCCTGCTATTACCATGTTTGCTCCGACATTCAATTTTGTGTCTTGCCCGATTCCTTGAGGAACATCTGCTTTAGCAGTTGCTGTATGGAATAAAGAGAGCAAATTAAAAATACCGTTGGTTTAAGTTGTGACTATTGAAAGTGCTTTCGTTTTCTGGACTGATTATTCTGTATATCATCTGAACAGCTGGTAGGGCATTCTTGCATGTTTTCACATGTTTGTGCATTGTTTGAGGGGGAAAATTTGGGAGGGGGGCAGAGAATTTTTTTGTGGGAGAGGTGAGATGCTTCAGGGGCCATGGAAGGGTATCTGGGGAAGCTTTTGGTCCTCCTGAGCTCCATGTTATCTCCTCCTGGTGTAAGCAATATAGATACATATATATGGAAAAGTGAAATGTGAATGGGGACCACTGTCATGTCCTAACTTTACCAGGGAGCTGTGTTCAATTCCACAATTGATCCTTGAGCATACCAAATAAATAATGAAGAAGGGCAATTTTTCAACATATTCAGGGTTTTTTCCCTCATTAATCTTAACCATTCAACACAATATCCCTAACAACCCCATAACAGCCACTGTGGTGTAGTGGCTTGAGTGTTGGAGTAGGACTCTGGAGACCAGGATTTGAATCCCTGCTTGACCATGGAGCCTCTGGTGGTGCAGTGAGTTAAATCACTGAGCTGCAGAACTTGGTTTCCGAATGGTCGCTGGTTCGAATCCATGGAGTGGCGTGAGCTCCCGTTGTTAGCCTCAGCTTCTGCCAACCTAGCAGTTCAAAAACATGCAAATGTGAGTAGATCAGTAGGTACCTCTCAGGTGGGAAGGTAACAGCACTCCATGCAGTTATCACCTTGGAGGTGTCTATGGACAACACCGATTCTTCGGCTTAGAAATGGAGATGAGCATCACCCCCAGAGTTGGACACGATTGGACTTAATGCCAGGGAAAGCCTTTACCTTTACTTTGACCATGGAAATCTATTGGGTGAACATGAGTAAGTCACACTCAGGTTTTGAAAAAGGCAAAGACAACCCCCTTCTTCTGGCCAAGAAAATATATTGCCTTAGGGTCTCCATAATTTGGAAACAATAATATAATGCCCTTCCACACGTCTTAGGTTGAAGTGAAGGCTTCTCTTAAAAAGAACACAGCGAGCAACACAAGAGAAAGAACACTGCCCTTGGGATTCTTTAATTGTTGGGTTAAAGTATAACAGTAACAAGCGATGAGTGGGTGAGTTTGGTGCCAAATTGGGAAGGATCCCTTGCAGATATGAAAGAATAATCATGCTTTAGGGCTGTCGCTCAGAGGAGGGGAGAGGTGGGCCAGTCAACAGCATAATGAGGAATTGTGTTCCAGTTGCTCCATGGCTGTTTCCTAGCAGCTGTGGAATTTGTCAAGATAGCAAAGCCCTTGAAACTTGTGTTTAGCATTTTTTTTTTGGAGCCAAGAACTGTGTTTTAAGTGGACAGCCCTGCCAACAGGCATGCCTCTTGTCAATAAAGATATGACTTAAGCATACATTGTATTGAGTTTTCTATTATCTGCCAAACCCTAAAATGCTGTGTGGGCTTTCGCAATACTCCCTGCTAAGTAAACTTGGAAACAGTGACTGGAGAGAAGAAATCAGAAGAAGTACTGTTATGGAGTGCTTGGAAATGAAAAGCAATTATAATTAAAAGGATTACTCTTGCGCATAACAGTGAAAAATTAAGATACCAGGCAACCATCCAGCTATTTGTTTTTAAAGGAGTTACTGAAGTTACCAGTCTTTCTTTGTGATGCATATGATGGACATATCAATTTATATTTCTCCGGGTTCACTGCTTGTATGTTGGAAATAGGAGAATGTATGAAGAAAATGACTATAAAAACACAAGAGGAGCGAGAATGCTTCCTCTTCAAATGTCTCTGTCACTGACCACAGGCAGCCATTCCTTTGCCAGAGATTCCTTGTATGTGGTACCAAAGCAGGATTTCCTTCCAATTCACTGCCCATGTTTTCAAAATTATAATAATTTTTACATTAAATGCAAAAACCTATCTGTCATCTTGAGTTTGTGCTTTAATGCTCACTTTTCAACTGAGAGGATGGCTGTCTTCTAAATGTGTGTGGGAATATCTGAATCGTGAATGTCTTATTTCCTGGATTATTTCATTCTCTACATTGATGTGATCCATGTCTTGTGTTTGGCATATAAACTCTAGGGAATCTAAGTGGAATCTAAGTGTCTATTCGCATAACAAATATGTACCCATATGCTCGTATGTGCTCATTCATGTTCTAAAAGAAAGCTATGTCAAGTTCCCTCTCAGTCTGGATCTACACTGCCCTGTATCCCAGGATCTGATCTCAGATTATCTGATTTGAACTGGATTATGTGAGTCTATACTGTCCGATAATCTGGGATGAGATCCTGGGATATAGGGCAGTGTAGATCCAGCCTTAGGGATTTGATTTTTTGTAAAGTCTTGTTCTTTACATTATACATAAATCTAGTAGGGGATTTCTCTATTTATAGCACACAGGGCTTTTAAAATGTGAGCTAGGGTCTACACATGGCCTATGCATGTTGTTTTCCCCCAGATATATCTTGTTTCTGAAGAGTAGAGACATTACACTGGCAATGAAGATCCGCATAGTTAAAGCAAGGGTATTCCCCGGAGTAACCTATGGTGTGAGAGCTGGACCATAAGGAAGGCTGAGCGCAGGAAGATAGATGCTTTTGAACTGTGGTGTTGGAGGAAAATTCTAAGAGTGCCTTGGACCACAAGAAGATCCAACCAGTCCATACTTCAGGAAATAAAGCCTGAATGCTCATTGGAGGGAAGGATAGTAGAGGCCAAAATGAAGTACTTTGGCCACATCATGAGAAGACAGGAAAGCTTAGAGAAGACAATGATGCTGGGGAAAAATGGAAGGAAAAAGGAAGAGGGGCCGACCAAGGGCAAGATGAATGGATGGCATCCTTGAAGTGATTGGATTGGCCTTGAAGGAGCTGGGGGCGGGGACAGCCGACAGGGAGCTCTGGTGTGGACTGGTCCATGAGGTCATGAAGAGTCGGAAATGACTGAACGAACAAACGAACAACAACAACATCTACTTTTTGTACTGAGTATACCATGCATTTCCTTTTAACTTTTGTTTTCATATATTTTAAAAAATATTATACTTAGTTTTAAGTAGTTGTGAGTCACTTTAAATCTTGCACCAAGATAAAGGCCAGGATATCAATCAAACAAATTAATAATTGTGGATGTCTATGAGTGACTAGCCAAAGAGATGGAGTAGACTATGTAATCTAGACTAGAAGTATATTTGAATTACCAATGACCCATGCCTTGTAATGCGAGAGCACAGAATCATTTACAAGGAGGGACGTTTTCAAAAGTCAGCTTGTCTCTGGCTTATTTCTGAAAATTGTTTAAACCAGTGCTGTCAAACTTTGAATGTGTCATTGACCACATAATTCGCAAAATTTTCCATCTTACTACCAACTCATGCAGTTTCGTTTCCAGTTGCGGTATCATAGATTCAATTCACACCACTTGACTCTTATTCAAGAAACACCGTGAGAAATGAAAGCCACTTCATGTCGTGTTCCTCAGTTTGGAGAAACCATTCAAATGTATCCCTCATGAAGTTATTTGGTACGCATTACAACAACACACTGTTCCTGAAGAACTGGTCAACTGGGTCTGTATTCTGTATAGCGATCCAAAACGCAGGGTGCAGGCTGCTGCTGGCACATTGTCAGAGTTCCCCATCACTGCTGGTGTACATAAGGGCTCTGCCCTCTCTCCCCTCCTTTTCACTGTTGTAATGGATGCAGTTACTAGAGATCTGCAGAAACCGACACCTTGAACTTTGCCGTATGCTGACGATGTAATGCTTGCTTCTGAGAACAAGGAAGAACTTGAATGTCAAGTGCAAGCATGGTGTGATTGGTTGGAGCAATTCAGTCTTCACCTCAATGTCAAAAATATGGAGTACTTGACAACCAACGAGCAGGAAACTGGTACCATCCAGGTGGACGGAGTGGATCTCCCAAAAGTCAATATCTTCAATATCTTAAAAAACTTAAACTTCTATGATTCCATCGCATTGAGCCATGGCAGTTAAAGTGATGTCAAACTGTATTAAGTCTATAGTGTAGATCCATCATACACCTAATACCTCAGATAGGGTGCAAGCATGACAGTTAAAATGGAAAATATAGTGGTATAATTGCATAGTGTGAAACCTCCCTCTCCCTTGAAAACATTTTTGCATTGCATGATCTCCATTCAGTTCTGGTCCTCAAAATAGATTATTTGACTCAGAATCCTTTTAACTGTTTTGATTTCTTCACTTTGTGGATCATCAGATTCTCTTAAAAAACAAAGTAGCTCCTAAAGGCTAGATGTCTTCCCACCATCAGTTTACACATTGCGGATCCCACTTAAATGAATGGAGATTTCACCACTACAGCATTTTGTGATTTGCACTCCTTATCTGTTCTGGGGTGCTTCCTGATGTGCTGAGAAAATTGCTGCTCTGGCATTTCCATCCTCTTCCTAACTTGCATAGAATTGATAATGCTTGTTAACAGGCATTCCTTTTGCGCACATGATTTCCCTTCTTCTCATATGAAATTAAACAGATGTGGTATAAAGATTGCAGAGTGAAATAAGTGCCCCAAAGTGTTGGCAGGATAATGTGACAGTATGAGGATGTTTTCCACTGTTTAGTTCCTCACAGTTATCTAGGTAATGTGACTCTGCAAAACTTTATTTGCCAGAAGTGCTTGATCATCATAATTTCTTTTTCTCACTGACAAGCAAAGATGTCTGAACATGAAGTGATGGCTAAGTTTACCAGTCAGCCTCCAAGTGAAAGAAGAAAAACAAAAAAAAATTAGCCTGTTCACACCAAATTAATATGATTTATTGATAAGCCCTTACGCCATATTATAATACCAAACCACAAGATTTGATAAGACTTGACTTCACTCTATGTAGTAAGTTAAAATAAGGCGCATATAACAATACAGTAAATAAATATGACAAAACTGAAGAAATACATCATATATTGTTATTGAAATAAGTGAATTGGTCTCAAAGTATTTAAGATATTATCTGAATCTTTCTAATAAGTACTGTATATGAGCAACATGAATAGTTGCAATAGTCAACCACCACATTTGAAGAGATTAGGAGCACAGGATCCCCATGAAAGTGAAAAATGACAAATAAAGAAACTGCTAAATTTTTACCCAAGAAAACACCTCTCTATGAATTTCTAGATCTTCCAGCCTGACTTCCAGTATGGTCAGCTTCCACTGGAGATGTTGGACACAGTGTCTCACTGGAAAACCTAGAGATTTCTAGCGATAATATTTTTAATCAGATGGGTGAATAATCAAATTCTCAAAAGGAATTAATCAAATTGACTGCAATTCTTTTCTGTATTCTGCTTTTAGTAAAACCAAAATATATTTTTAAAATACTTGCTACTGGATTTCACTGTCTTTGTTCATGTTGATTTGTTCTTCAAAGACTTCAGTGAAATTGCAATGATTTTATTTTGTATTCTTCAGAATTTTGGACCCAGCTAAACATTGTGTGGCTCGGGCTGGCAGTTCTACCTGAAGTGAAGTCTGATACAGAAAATTATTTGAAGGTATACTGGTGCTCATGTTCTGCTTAAAACAGTAAAGTTTGCTGTATTGCACCTTTATATACAAATTATGTTCCATTTACTAATTTTGCATGATAGTTTCTTTGAACCGGTAAAACGTTCCCACCTTGGGATTTTACTCTTCACTTTCTCAAACAGAGATGCAGGCAAAAGTGTACACATTCAACTGTGAGAAGAGGAAATCCCCTTAGGGCCATAGTTTTGGAGCAGGAAACATATATAATAGCAGGGCACATGGATCACTATTGAGACACGGAGGGTCCAAGTTTAAATTCAATAAAACTTCACCGTTAAGAAACTTTGTTCTACAGAAACTTTGGAAGTGTTTTCCCTTGACCATTTAGTGCAGATTCAAGCTAACTACAAAATGCAGTGGCTAGATCATGTATGCCACAAAGTACACCGCATATGATATAAGGACTTTGAACTGTGTGTAACCACCATCTGGGCTGCAAACTGGTTCCAGGATTTCATCTGCACATTGAAACCTTTTCCTTCAATACTAATTTGAAACTGACCTAAGTGGTTCGTGTAGATGTGCCCCTCATCTCCCATTCCTTTCCCACTGATGTATCATCTTTGGGGACTGACAAGAAGAAAATTTAAAAAACCCAAGTGCATATATTTATATTGCTTGTCATGAGAAGCCAAAGTAAAAAAAAATCTGATATATTAAATAATTTATTATTAATTTCTCTCCGTGTGCCTTATGAGCCTTGGGAACTCACCTTTGCTCAGCCAGATGGAACAACCTGAGTTAACAACATGACATAAATCATTCCGTTGTGGTCTTTTGGAATTTCCTGTTCCTGGCACCTTTAGTGCCCTGGAGCTGTCCACATTGTAATCCAAGGATGGGAATCTCTGCTCCCTAATGAGAGGGTGGGATGCGTTTTATCACTTGGGTTCCCAGAAGGACCCGATGATCTCAGGCCTGGGGCATGTGTCTTGTTTCCTTCATTTGAGGTTGATGGGCTTGTCTTATCACCTGTACTTGGCCACTCTTTTCTGTGTTATCCTCGGGAACTAATGGTTAAAACAGCAAAGGTTTGCTGACGATTTGGTATCTGTACAGGAGGCAGAAGGCATTTTTGGATAGAATGGATCAAAATCTCTCGGTTGTGAATCAGGAGAGGAATTTAGCAGACATTCACCTTTGAATCAAACACCCTTTAGTCCCCTTCCCTTCCTGGCTTACTATAACCACTTGTTTATAAATATGACACTGTCAAAAAGCCTATAGTTTCAAAGTCATTTGGCAATAAGAAACAGAACTGTGTAGGAAGTGATTTGATCAAATTATTTTTGTGAGGGAACTGAGAAACTTAGCTTCTATTGTTATGGGACTGAAGAAGACGGAAATAGCTTTGACAAGGAAGGGAGGCAGAATGGAGTCTGTTTGCATTGTTTTTAGAGAACGTTTTGATTGAAGCTATATTTTTCAACATTTCTGTCTGCAACAGGGATATTGATAGTGGTGATATTTCCAGTGTGGCAGTAAATTTCAGCAAGTTTTGAATTTCAAGCAAAGCATATAACCACTCAGCAGAGGTAGAGGGATGATTGGTATATGGATTTATGTTAGTTGGTTATATTACAATTTAAAATGCACTTAACCCTTGCTATTTCTGAAATGTTGTTCACCTAATTTCTTCCTTTGACCTTCTGAGCTAGCATCGCCACTTGCAAATGCTCGATCATTAAACACTGTTTTAATCCATATACTCAACTATTATCTGACATCATAGGTGCTTCTAGGTTTCAAGTGCATGTTATAAAATCAGCAACACAACATACACTCTTGTCATTTTATGTTTGCATTTTCTTCATCACATTAATTTGTTTGTCAGCAGCCATTAGTTGCTGAGATTGTTTCAAGAGGACTCTTATCTGTGGGATACTAGGTTCTCAGCTCTGTCCTTATCTCTTGTTATCATTTGTCTGCTGGTCTGCTTAGTAGCAAGCAAATATAAAGAGTCTAAAGGAATTCAGTAACAAAGTGTGTTTGTGTGTGTGTGTGTTGAGGAGGGGGGGGGGTTCAAGTTGGTAATAGAACCCATGCATTTGTATAGGGTTTCTTTAGGCAAGAAATATTCAGAGGTAATTTTGCGAGTTATTTTCTCTGAAATATAGCCTACAGCAAATGGGATCCATTGACAATATCCCATCCAAATATTAAACAAAGCTGGCCTTGCTTAGTTTCCAAAATTTGATGGGATCTAGTTGTTAAATCATCCTGAAACAATGGTTTGCTCTTCATCTGAATCTACCTAATTTAGGTGTTTAAATTCTTACTTTCTGCATTTACAATGGGATTGCAAAACATTGGAAGCACTTACTGGTATTTATGCATTACAAAGGGATAAGTAAAATTCATTGATCTTTTTGTTGCACATTTTATGGAACTCAGTCAAGATATGGATTGTGAATAATATCTATTCAGGATTATTGACACTGATGTGCATGGTTGTTGCTGATATTGGAATTTAAGAAGCTGCCTCACACAGGACCTCATCACATTGATCTTCAGCTCCATCCTAGGACCCTGCCAGGACGTAGTTTGCCAGAGCCCATCAAATAATGCAGGACTACTTCTGGTGTGGCTCCATCCTGGAAATGTCCTAGGATGGAGCCCTGAGAACATGGGAGGCTTCTCGTGTTATCATTGGGAGGGGGTGGGGAAGCTGGGCAGCAACGCCTTTCCCCATGGGATGATGATGTGAGTGATGCGGGACATGGGGCGATGGTTTCCCCCGCTGCCCACCAGATTTGCCCTACTTCCCCATGGTTCCCTCTTCCGTTCCCCAGCTTGAGGACCTCTATCTGATGAGGTCCACAGTCAGCCTGTTTAGCCCTGATCACCTTCCATTAGTGTACTGACTGAAAGTGGCTCATGATGGCTCCAGAAAAGTGGCATCCCCAACTCTATTAGGAAACACTATGGATTGAACCTGAAAACTGTTTCCAATGGAGGCATGGACTCTAAAATGCCACTACGCTTCTCCCCCTGATTTTTTGGTCCCTTGCCCAACTAGCCTTAATCTACATTGCCATACTAGTAATGTTTAATGTTAATCAGGACTGCTTCTTAAGTGAACGTTTCTCACCAACCCCAGTTCTGTGTTCAAAAAACTACTGAATTGCTAACCTTGATAGCCATTCATAGCCATATTCATAGCCACAGCCCTTTTGTGCCCAACATAATTTATGTTTTTTTTTAATAATGCTGGGCATCTAACTTTGAAAGAAATGGTGTGTGTGTGTGTGTGTGTGTGTACACATTCACACACACACACACACACACACATAGAGGAGACTAAAACACACAAAAATTGACATAAAATACTCAATAGGAACAAGAATTGAAACAAGAAACATTACCAGTGCTCAATGTACCTTTCAGCCTACTGTGCCTTTCTTGAAGTAAATAATAAATAATAATCAAGCTGGAATTTTTTGAAAGGTCATTCTAAGCATGTGTATTTGTTTTCCTGTTTTCGTACCACAAAAAGCATGGACATTTAAGGTTTCAAACAAAGCCATAAGTCTCAGAAGTATACTATTATCTTCCAAATATGAGCAGTTCTCAAAAAAACCCCAAAAACAAACAACAAAAGCCAACTATCTCAATTTCGTTACACTGAGATATAGGTAAGCCATAGGTACTTATATTAGTTGGCACCTCCTGAAATGTTCTTGTGTTCAGTGAAGCTAACTTTAGTTAGGTTGGACCCGGTAACATGTTCAGGACAGTTTATGAAGTTAGAACAATGGTGGGAATCATGTGGCTTTCCAGATATGGTTGAATTGCCAATGGTGAGGAATGGTGGGAGTTGCAGGTCAATAGCATCTGGAGGTGTGTGTGATCTGCAGCCCTGATATAAGCCATCCTTGAACAGCACTTACATAGTACAATGTTAGCTAACTGTTCTTGCTTGATATCAGCAAATAGATGCCTGTAGCTATAAGATTACTACTTGTCCCAGGGGGTTATTGGATGTGGGTGGCCACTGATTCGTTACAATAAGCTTTACTAACTGCACACTCAAGAACAATTTTAAAGTG
Source organism: Anolis sagrei (assembly GCF_037176765.1). Lineage (NCBI taxonomy): Eukaryota > Metazoa > Chordata > Lepidosauria > Squamata > Anolidae > Anolis > Anolis sagrei. The sequence goes on along the minus strand of NC_090021.1, from coordinate 206,041,248 downwards.
CCAAGAAAAGGGATTTCCTTCCCCCCAGAATTGTGAGCAAACAACTACAAATGGAAGAACAAGGAGCCCCTTTTTTATTTTGAGGTAGCGTTGCTAGTGGTGGTCCTTTTCCAGCCTTAAAACTAGGGAACATCAAAGAGACAACTAGTAGCAGTGTCTAAATTGCAGGAAATTACATGTGACTAATAACGGAGAATTAAAGTGCGAAATGTTAGTCATTTTACTCTCCTCTTTTGTACAAGCCAGCAGGGATTTAGTATGGCAGGGGTTTTGTTGGGGTGGTGCAATTGTCCTCCAATTTTAAGGCGTACTCAGACTTGGTACAAAAGATTTGGGGGCAGACTCTTGCCAAATGTTGATGTTTCCATCATCCATAAAATGTTATTTTGGGAAAGGTCATTCTTTGCATTTAATTCCCCTATTGATGTAGAAGGAATATCATATTTGTGGTTGCATCATGCACAATATTTGAAAGAGGTGCTTACATATTAAAAACAAAGAAGTGAACCAATGCATTTTGCTCTGATCCAGCATTCTGTCCTTGACAGGAGGTCTCTAAATGTGTAAATTTGACATTTTCCAAATATAAATGTGTAGATTATTAATAGTACCACAAAACTTGTATACATGGGAGGACCTAAATTAGAGTCTCATTATAATAAATACAGAGATCGAATCTGCTAAATGGAGAACATTATTCTGTTTATTATCAATGTCTGGAGTGCAGAAAAGCAATCTGTGTTCTCATTTCCAAAGTATGTTGTAAATGCTTTGGACTGTAATAAAGCCTTATTTGTGCTTACTTGCCAGCAGATAATTGCCTTCCACCACCTGGTTTGTAAACTAGGAGGACCACTGAATTCTTCAGGTTACACAAAAATCAAAGACATCACCTGATTTATGGCCAGAAAGGAGACTTCCCTTTGTGTGTTTGAATTATATAGTTCATGCCAAAGGAATTCTTACTGATTTCTTCTCTTTGGGGTTGATTTTTATGACTTTCTTTCTAACTTACATTTTTCAAAGAAGTAGTAATTAAGATGGTTTGTCAGTAAATCCATTACATACCCCTCCCATTTTTAGAGTGAGTGCTATAACTCACTCTTTTAAAAATTGCTCCAGGCTGACACTTGGCACAAAAGATTTTAGTGCAGAGGAATTTTTGTGAATGATTATAGTTTGTTTGGAGACAGCTGCTGTGTCATCTTTCGTATAAATCCAACTCATCCCAATTTCTGCAGAGAACGTATTTGAGGATAGTCAACATTGCAAAGCTCATGGTTGTGGGTTAGATTTTACCCAGGTGAAAGAATGAATTTTTGAAAAGTGATGGTGTATCTTTCCAGATGTTGTTGTATTGCAGCTCCTATTATCCCTCATCATTGCTTACAAAATTTGCACTCCAACATTCCAACTCCTGTTTTATGACTTCTTGTTGTTGCTTGCAAGTCTCCTTTGACTTAGGGTGACCCTATGAATGACAGAGGTCCAAGAGTTCTGGTCATTAACAGCTTGATTGGGACTTGCAGATTCAGAGCCATGGCTTCCTTCCTTGAGTCAGTTCATTGTAATGTGGTCTTTGATTTCCCTATGGCCTTCAACTTTACCCTGCAGTAGGTAGTAAAGGTAAAGTAATAGGTAGTAAAAAGGATTTGGACTAACTGGTAAAATTAGCACATGATTGTGTTTAAGTCATGATCCTACTTATACTTGTGATTACTTGATTACATATGAGTAGAAAAACACAACTGTTTACTGAAACAGCTTATTATATGCAACCTGGAGGTGTAATTTGTGTTACGGATGTGTATATATTTATTTTGACAAGATAGATATATGCACATCCTTTGTTATGTACCACCAAGTCATTTCCATCTTATGGCAACTCTATCATAGTGTTTTCTTGGCAAGATTAAGGACCTCATCAGATGCAGCAAGAGAAGTGTATTCTCCTCACTTTTTTCCTCTGCCGGCAGAGTCCCATAGAGCCCATCACATGACACAGGGCTATTTCCAGTAGGATTCCATGGGTCTTTGTTATGGCAGCATTGAAGAATAGAAGAGGAGCTGAAGAGAAAGCAGGGACAGATGGGGAAACTGTGTGGGAAGGTGGAAGATGGACCCCAATGGGAGGGAACAGAGTGTGATGTTTCCCTCTGCTGCCCCACAGTTTCCTTTGCTAACCTCTACATTACACCTGCCCGTCAGATCATAAAAGCATAGAGTTGGAAGAAACCTCATGGGCCATCCAGTCTAACCCCTTGCCAAGAAGCAGGAAAATCAGTCCTTATAAAGTCCTTATTCAAGCAAGATTTACCATTGCCTTCCCTTTGAGGCCGAGAGAGTATGACTTGCCCAAGGTGACCTAGTGAATTTCTATGACTGAGCAGGTATTCAAATTCCTGAGCAGGTATTCGAATCTCAAAGTCCTAGTCCAACAGTCAAATTAGCTCAAATCACTAGTCCAACAATCAAATCACTAGCCCATGTGAAATGACTCTTACTAAGTTTATAGATATCTTTCTCATTTGCTGTGATACATATGTATTATATACTCTGGAATGAATTTAGATTTCTCACAGATAATGTAAATAGATGGGTATAAAGCCCAGGAAGTATAGGTATACAGCAGGTCATTAGTTTATGGTTGAATTCTGCTGTTTTAGAATTATAACTGCCTTCAATAGATGAGACTGGAAAGGATTAGAAAGCAACATGGAACATTCAGTGTATTGCTGGGTGTCTGAAATATCACTCCTACTTTTGGGAGTATTTGCTGTGATGCATTCAAGCCGCAAGGCATTTATTCCATTTACTGTACAGAATGCCAAGAAAATCTTAGCTTTGCAGAAATTTTTGGCATCTTAGGTTTATGAGCAGTACAACTTGACACATCACTTTGATGTATTGCCATAATTATCTTATCTAGTTTTTTTAAAAAATTTTCATATTGGTCATAGGTCACAACCAAAGTGCTAAGAATAAGCATACGTCAAATGACTGAAAATAAACTCAGACATTCTTAGACTACACACAAGGTGGGCCAATCAAGATTGTGTCTAATTATTGTCATCTATCATGCAATTAGTCTTAGCCATTAACTTAATCCAAGCGTCTCAGTCAGACATTGGTGTTGTGTTGAAGATAGCAATTAATCTTCAACTTTAAATACTGCAGATCAACATACGTACAACTGAAATGTTATTGTATACAGACACAACAGTGTTCTCTCCCATTTTGATTTTCTAATTCTCCAGACTTATATCTGAGTGAAGCTGGATAAAACTCTTGATAAATTTTATCCATATAAGTAAACAGCATATTGGAGAAAACGTTTATTTATATGTACATACAATTTACTCTCAGACATTTCTATTTTATCTTCTTATTTTTAGACATAAAACCAGCAAATTTCAGACACAAAACCAGCAATAAAACTGGTTATTTTCAGACATAAAACTCAGTCCGAGGCAGTTCTTATTCCCCTTCTGTTATTAATTTGCCCCTACTGGTTTTCTTTATTTGTTTTAGTCTCATAAACTTAATTTCATGTTGTAAAGATTCTGGAGAAAGTAAACTTGGATAAGGCAGCGTAGTTAAAGAGTGTTGGAGCCAAAGCTGAAAAAAACCAAAGAGAGTGAGTAAAAGCATGGATACAGATTAGAGATGTGTATCCATTATTTAATTACCAGTATACTCTGCATCATTTCTAAATACCCTCAAAGAACAAGAGTCCATCTGTTCTTAGATGCTAAGCAGAGTCAGTCATGGTAACAGTTGGGTGGGAGACTACCCCGTTCCCCCTAAAATAACACATAAAATAAGCTGTAGCAGGATGTCTAAGCATTTGCACAATATAAGCTATACCCTGAAAATAACATATGGTGATAGGCGTGGCTATGCAGCACCCAAGGTCGGTTCCCACGTCAGGTCTTGGTCGTTCTGAGCATGCTACAACTGAGGCATAGAGGGAGATTGTGGTGGCACGCCCGAGTCTTTGGGGAAACTATCATGTCTGGCTTTATTCAGGGGTTATCCTATACCTTCTGTTAAGATTAAGACCCTTAGCAGACAGAGGCACTTTGAGGCAAGGTGAAAAGAAAACCAAATGAGTTTACTGAAACAAGAAGAATAAAGGGTTAATGTCACCCGGGACTATCATAAGGTAACCTAAAACAATACATTACAAAAGGAAAACTTCCTGGTTGCAGGCATCTTTCTGGGGTCTTTGAAAGTCTCATTTGCCTCTGGTGCAAAGTGATAGTTATAATTTGCCTTAATCTTCTTTCCTGTGAAGCTTAGGCTGACCAAAAGCTTCTGTTGTCCTTTGGACTGGTGGTATAAAATACTGCTAAGTACAGCAGAAGAAGAAAGTGCTAAGAACCCCTATTTGGATCGCTAGGCCTAAGATTCCAGACAGTGCCCAGGCCTCTAAGACTCTACTGCAGAAAAAAGGAAAAGTCCAGCAAAGAGCTCTGGGGAAATGGAATAAACCAACTAAGGCAGGCCTCTGAGGGATGTTTTAAGCTCCACCCAAAAAACTAATACACAGGAAGGTCTCTACAATATTGGGAAAGCCTATAAACAGAGGGAACTGAAGCAGAGGAGAGAAGAAGGCAGAACTAAAACTTCACAGAGATATAGAAAGTGAAAGTCTCCTCAGTGAAATGAGGAGCAGGATGCTTTGCTTTAGGTATTGTGTGTCCTCAGGGGGAAGAAGTAAAGCTGTGGCTGCCGTTTTACTCAGCATTGTGGGTCTCTCTCCTCCAGCAACAACCAGTAACAGTCTGTGAGTCTCTCTCACCCCACACAAACACCAGGGGATAGGGGAAAAGCTTCAGCAAGCAGTCTGCTACTGAGCCCAGAGAGATCATCCCATAAATGCAGATTGTTGTACCATACTTAATAAAAATAAGACATCCTCTGAAAGCAAGCCATAGTGTGCCTTCTTGAGGAAAAATAAATATAAGTCGGTGTCTTTATTTTTGAGGAAACACGGTATCAACCAATGCCAGGTGCTGTAGGCTATATTTCAGATGGAGGGCATAGTTAAAACATCTCTGAGTTTTCCTTGCCTAAGAAAACACCATGAAATGCATGGGGTTGCCATAAGCTGACTGCCGACTTGAAAGGACATGCACAAATGCTTTATCTGGATCTGCATATGAATTGGTAAGGTAGAAAACATTACCTTTTAAAGCCTTCGGTGTGGTCAGACCTGGATATGCTAATATACGGTCTGCAGAAGAAATCCTTAACACGCTGCCTCACCTGCCTCCATTGTTCCCATTTTGTGAGATATTGGTGAAAAGGGAGACACAACAGTAGGGTTTCTAAATATTTCATTTCTATTTGGGGCTTGAAGTCCAGCCCTGTATTGGAGTGGTATGGGGTGTCCCAAATCCTATGTCTCTTGTATTGTTGAGAGTAGATGCCAATTGTACTAAACTCTGAGCATTTGATAAACAGCAAAATGATCTCATGTACTAGATGCTAGGAGTCCACCCATTGAGACTGTGGCTGGCCTGATGCTGTTCTTCTTCCTTCCAAGACAGTGAGGCAAGTACCTCCAGACTATGTCTGATTTGTGTCACTCTTTAGTCACATATACTAGATAGGAAGCTCTGGGGAAATGGATATACTAGATAGGAAGCACCACAGAGCTTCCCTTGAAACAGAAGTATCTTAACACTTACGAAAGAGACAAATACTTTCCTATGGCAGCCAATGTATGTGTGGAAAGGTTTAAAAGTTAAATTAACTGTCCTGGAAGTCGGTTCAAAAAGCCAACCAGATCAAATTTTTAAATTACTTTTTTATATTTGGAGAGGGAGTGCAATTGATCTCATGGAATTCTGTAAAGAGATACATTCTAGGATACATTCGTTTGGAAATCCTTTTTTTTATTTAAAAGTTAGCGAAAGAGTCCTGGTGCCCCACCAAACTACAAATCACAGGATTCCATAGCTTTGAATCATGGCAGTTAGAGTGGTGTCAACCTGAATTAATTCTACACTGTAAATGCACCTTCAGATGCAACCTCCCTGTGGGCAGGCCCTTAGATTGAAACGGAAAGTTTAAAAAAAGTTTGTATATTGTATATTGACAAAGGGTATTCACATGAACTGATCATTCCATCAAAAGCCACTGATACATAATTCAACGCATACCAGGTTGTCAAGAAAAGCTCAGGATTTCATTAAAAATAACAAAAACATCAGAGGTATTTCAAGAAACAAAACAAACACTATAATGAATGCTGCCAGACCCACAAGACACAATCTCAGTAACCATTATGTCTCTTGCAGATATTACCTCCAAAATGACTAGGGGGACTTAGGAGGCCTATGAACACTTCCAGGAAGGAATATTTTTGGAATGTAAGCGAAATCATGTGGATTAGGAGATTGTATTGTAATTAAATAATTCTTGTGATTTTTAAATGGATTGGCAAAAACAACAACAAAAACTGGGCACCAAAACCACTCCTTATTTTAGGAAAACTGTATAATCACCCATATTTGTGATTTCTGTATTGTATCAGCCGAGAATGAGGAATCTTGTTCAGCCTGAGAGTCAAATTCAGAGACATTCTCCAGGACTATATTATGAAGGCAAACGTTAGGAAACCACCAAACAATGCTGTCATTCAGGAAGTGGAAGACACTGCCCTCAGGATTCTGATAAAGTCCGGAGTGTTTCCTATATTATTTGGTCATTTATATCATTTCTCTTACCATGGGACCAAAGGGGGCTTACAAAAATTTAGTTAAATGTGATACACGTGGCTTTCTGTATCCATAGATTTCACTATCCATGACTTGAAAATACCCCCCCCCCCCCACCAAAGCTCCCAAAAGCAAACCTTGGTTTCGTCATTTTATATAAGGAACACCATTTTACTATGTCATTGTATATAACGGTCCATAAACATCCTCGGATTTTGGTTTTCACGTGGTGTTCAGGAACCAAACCCCAGCAAATATGAAGAGCCCATGGTATTATACAAAATAAAATAAATAACAGTAGTAATAAAAGTAGATAGTTAAAATACTTTAAACAGAAATAAATATAATTAAAACCATCTAGAACACAGCACATCACTTCCAGTTTTTCTATATAATTAGAACTTATCTTATGATGTTAACATTCCTTTAAAAATATTTATAGCCATCAATGCCACATAGTAGGGAGCAGATGACTGGCTTGGCTCTCAAAATGGCAAGGAGTTGGACAAGGCATGGACCATCTGCATAGATGCAGCACCACATTGCCTTTTTATCACAAAAAAAAAACCCACGGGAAAATGCATTGACTCGAGTATAAACTGAGAGTAGAAAATGCAGCAGCTACTGGTAAATTTCAAAATAAATATAGATACCATTAAAATTATATTAATTGTAACATCAGTAGGTTAAATGTTTTTGAATATTTACATAAAACTTTAATTTAAGATAAGATTGTCCAATCCGATTAAACCATTATTCTAACCCACTTCAATGTAAATGAGTTTACATATTTTTCCAGTAATAATAGAGTAAAATAATAAATGTAGTAATAATAGAGTAAAATAATGGAAATGTACTAACAGTAATAGAGTAAAATGATAAATGTAATAATAGAGTAAAATAATAAATGTAACAATAACTATAACAAATAGAGAAAAATAATAAATGTAATGATAGTAACAATAACAATAATAATAACAGAGTAAATTAATAAATAACCTTGACTCAAGTATAAACCAAGGGGAGCTTTTTCAGTGATAAAAAGGCTGGAAATCCCGGCTTATACTCAAGAATATACGGTAATTGCAATACTCTGTGGGGGCCACTTTTAGCAAAAGTTGCTTCTTCTCTTGCCCTTGCCCTTTTTGAAGCCGGAGGGGTATGGTGATAGTCAGGCCAACTCTGGTTTAAGCAGAAAGTCAAATATGCTTAGCCACAGTGAGACTGTACTATGTAGTTCATTAAAAAGAAAAGAGAGAGTAAAGAGGTGCAATTGAATTCTATCTGCTAAGACAGTGAGAGGAGGCATAGAAAAAGTGAATAGCAAGTGTTTCCTAATCTCTGTTCATGAAATGCCAGGGTTCAGTTCAATTCTGAGATGTCTGGCATGTTGGTTATAGAAAGGACAAATCAGTATGATTTATAACTATTATTGTTGAAAAGCTATGTAGGCCCCCAGGGATGTTTGTTTAGTAGTTAAGAAAAGACTAATCTCAGGTGGGTTTTTTTTTAAAAAGAGGAACAACTTGAAGAAAGAAATGCTAAAAAGAGGGAACAGCAAAGGAATGAGCGTGAACAAAGGACCCTTTCTGAAACCCAGGTGTGTCCCTTAAAATGGAAAAGCAAGCAAGAACAATTCTTCGCTAGGTATTTGCACATTGGGTGATTTTATTGAGATTAAGAAAACACATCTTAAAACAGATCTTTAGTATGAACACATGCTTCACATAACTAAACTATTAATGCAAACTATCAAATAGTGGTTGGACCAAGATTTATTCATGCTCTGTTTCATTCTCAATTGGCCAATTGCATGCAGTTATGCCGGGATTATATAGGATGAGAAATCACATGCAAGAGAAATCAAGTGATGGAGCCTGAAATTTGGAACATAAAATGTATTTTTTTCTGACTGCAAACAGAGGATACATTTTAATGCTTCCTAAAGTTAAATTCTCTTTTGCAGGTAAACAATTAGCACTGTAGGTAGAAGGCTTGCCCTCTGTGCTAGTTTATCAATGTAGGTAGTTATTTTTAAATATAGGAATGTGTAATGGATTGGCCTATCTTAAATGGTTTTTGTAAACGGCAGTAGACAGACCTGGCTTGGCAAAGCTAAGGAGAGCTGAGGGATGGAGCAATCAGGCAGCCTCATAGCCAGAGGTGCAGTCTGATAGGCTGATGAAATTGGAGGGATACACATAGCAACTGGAGATGGGTGGAGCCAGAGGGAAAGAGCATTTATTTTTATTTATTTATTTCTCGCACTTCTACCCCGCCCTTTTCAACCCCCGAGGGGGAACTCAGGGCGGCTTACAAAAGGCACAATTCGATGCCAGCACAACAATAACATAAAAATAAAACATATAAACAGTAATTAAAACAATTAAAACAATCCATTATGCATCATACATCAAAATCCATAAAACCAATCTAATGCTCAACGTTTGCCAGCTCAGAGTCTGTAAATTCAATTCCACATTGTCAAGTCCATCAGTTCTAGTCGTCGCTTGTCCTTTATCTGTCTGCCAGATTACCCAAAGGCCTGGTCCCAAATCCATGTTTTTAATTTCCTTCTAAAGGAGAGGAGGGATGTCGATGACCTAATTTCCCCGGGGAGTGAATTCCACAGGTGACGGGCCATCACCGAGAAGGCCCTGCTCCTCGTCCCCACCAACCTCACTTGTGATAGAGGTGGGGCCGAGAGCAGGGCCTCCCCAGAAGATCTTAAACTCCGAGGCGGAACGTAAAAGGAGATATGCTGGGCTATGGCAGTCATTTTAGTGGAGTTGGGAGTTAGGAATTAAAAGAGTGGTTAGGAGTTTTGAAGGGGAAGGAAGGAAGAGTTTTGGGAACGCTTGTTAAAAGATGCCTCTTTGAGGAAAATAGTTAGGCCTCTATAGTGATTAGAGTGCTGGCGTAGAAGGAAGATTTAAAAGGTTCAAGATAACCTGTTTGTATTCCTGTGTGTGGAAAATTGCTTTTAAGGAACTTAAGTTAAAATAACATTCTCTGTGAAATTAAGCCTGACATTTTATTGAAACCTCTACGCTTATGTACCATTCAAGAAACAAAATAAACAACATATTCTTGTTTTATTTTACCTGAAGAGTTTGTGTGGCTTCTTAAACATTCTATTGAAGGAGGTGGCCTATGAAATAATAAATTGGTGATAGTAAAAGAAACCTTAATAAATATTTGGTGACAGCAAAGGAAAATATTTAATAATAGAGTGGTGGCTTCCCACTGTCTGGTCTTGTGTGTGAGGGTGTGTGTGTGTGCTCTGGTCCCCTCATTGCCTCGCCTTGGGCCAGACCTTGTCGTTTGTCCCTCCATCTTTGTTACAGAATGCATTAAATGAAAGCTCAAATGGTACAAACCATTTTAGGACATTAGGTCTCATTGCATTAGGTGTGTAGCCCAATATGGGAATTCAGATACAGTAGATGTTCTGTTGCGCGCTGGGCCTGTAACAGCTGTCTTTTCTATAGGACGTATACTTTAAGCCCAGTGGGAAGCCAGGGGGCCTCAAAGAGAGATTCTCAGGGATTTTTCTGAAGTGATGGTCTTTAGAGTCTTTAATGATACAACAAAATCTTTATTATGGAACAAACAACAAATCTTCAATGGTTTTTTTTTGTCGTGTCAGGAGTGACCGCTCCTGTTGTGAAGGCTTTCTTAATCTAATCCTCAATGGACTGGTACCTGACTTTGATTAACTGTACTTTCTCTGTAAGAAAAAAACCCTTTTTAACCTCTCCCAGGCTGTTTACTATCTATGCCTCATCGGTGTGGGTCCTACTACCGATTCCAAATGCGTCTGGGTATTGAGTAGACCTACCAGCTGAGGCTTGTAGATATTTCAGCTGGAGTTCAGTGGATCTGTTATGTGGTCCTCTCTCCGAGAATTCTTTGAAAACTTCAGGGCTGTTTTCCCTCTGATTGCTGTGAGGCTGAGAGGCTGTGAGCTCTCAGCCAGAACCTTGGGACCTTTCCCCTGGAATTTTTGTTTCTGTTTCCCCGGATGTTCTTGAGAAAAGAAGCTTTTCTACGGGACGAGCTGGTCTAATTCCTATAGTTTAGCTTCCTTATGTGAGACTGCCCAAAAGGTGGCACCTTTCCCTCCCAGAGCCCTGAACAAGGGGCGGAACCAAAGCTTAATTATGATGGACAGGTGGCCTGCCCTATGACTGCAAACAGATAACAGAAAGAAAATAAAGTTGGAGCTCCTGGTACAGCCATACCAGCACAGTATAGTCTTGCTTATCCATCATAAATAGGCTGGCAAAATGTTGGATAAGCAAAAATGTTGGCTAATAAGGAAGGATTAAGGAAAAGCCTATTAAATGTCAAATTATATTATGATTTTACAAATTAAGCACCAAAGTATCATGTTTTACAACAAATTGACAGAAAAAGCAGTTCAATATACAGTAACGTTATGTAGTAATTACTGTATATTCAAATTTAGCACCAAAACGTCACAATGTGTTGAAACAGCTGTGGATCCGGGCAGAAGGCAGACTCTATTGGATAATATAGAAAGTTGGATGAGCGAAGGTTGGATAAGTGAGACTCTATTGTACTATTATTTACCATATTTATACCCCGCCCTTCTCAACCCTGAAAGGGACTCAAGGTAGCTTTGCACATAGGCAACTATTTGATGCCTTAAAACAATATACAATTAAAATAAACATTAAAATTAAAACACATTAAAACATTTTAAAAACATTACATTCACTATTAAAACTATGCCATCCACAATCCATTCCAGTAGTCATTGCACATAATTCTCTATCCGCTGCAATTATTCTCCAAAGGTTTGATCCGAAAGCCATGTCTCCACTCTCTTTCTGAAGGTCAGGAGGGAGAGGGCTGTTCTGCTATCACCGGGGAGGGAGTTCCATAGCTGAGGGGTCACCACTGAGAAGGCTCTGTCTCTCATCCCCATCGGTCATGCCTGTGAAGAAGTGAGACCGAGAGCAACCCCCCCCCCTCCAGAATACCTTAATCTCAGAGATACTAAAAGATCAGCACCAGTATTTGGAGAAACAACTCAATCGACAACCACTAGATTCGGGGGGGGGGGGGGGGGGGAGGGGTGAAAACAAACATTTTTCCATATTAAATTCATTAGCAGACAGTTTTCCCAAGCAAACTTACTACAAACATAAAATCAGAGTGTAATGTTATGTCCAAATGAATTGTTAATAAACATAATTTGGTGCAGCCCCTGCTACTGTTGCACCATAAAACTTCCAGGTTCCCGAGTCTTTCTTAATTTATTTTGTATAGAAAATAACCACCATTCTTTAGCCATAGAGTTCATGCATTGAACTGTAAACGTTTTAATGTTGGAACTGGATATAGAAACTAAGCCTGCACGGGGAAGATTTACTCTCTGGTAATCACAATACATTCATTTGAATCTATTGTTTGATGGACCACAATTTTGTTCATAAAAACTTAGGCAATGTCATCTTTTGTCGTTCAACTGAGAGAAGGAAATGGTTTATTTTTGGATAACAGTTAATACTATACCTTAACTTTTATCAAAAATGAACTATCCTCTTCTCTGAGTAGAGAATAGTTTTTGGATGTATAGGAAATACTTGCAGCATCCAGGAGCAGCTTGGCCCTTTGAGGTGGCGTTTCTGCTCTCCCCTCTCTTAAGAGATGACCACAGAACTTATCCACAGGTCATCTCAAAATCAAGCATTTTTGTTCACAAACCTGCCCTTAACTTATATATGAAATCAACTATTTATTTATCATGTCAGGAGCAATTTGAGAATACAGTTATAATGTATTAAAAACCCACAAACAACGTTAAAAACTTGATATTATGCTAAATTTCCTTTGATCAGAAGCTGGCCACTTGAAGTGCCTGTGGTGTTGCTGTGAGAAGCTCCTCCATTGTGCATGTGGCAGGGCTCAGACTGCATTGTAATAAGTAGTCAGTGGATTGTTCTTCTCCACACTCGCATGTCGTGGACTCCACTTTGTAGCCCCATTTCTTAAGGCTGGCTCAGCATCTCGTGGTTCCAGACTGCAGTCTGTTCAGCGCCTTCCAAGTTGCTCAGTCTTCTGTGTGCCTAGGAGGGAGTTTCTCATCTGGTATCAGCCTCTGATTGAGGTTCCAGGTTTTAACTTGCCACTTTTGGACTCTTGCTTGCTGGGGTGCTCCTGCGAGTATCTCTGTAGATCTTAGGAAACTGTTTCTTGATTTAAGTTGTTGGCATGCTGGCCGATATCCGAACAGAGGATGGACCGGAGATGTCTATGCTTTGGTCCTTTCATTGCTGGTTGCTACTTCCAGGCGGATGTCAGGTGGTGCAAAACCAGCTAAACAGTATAATTACTCCAGCAGTGTTGGGTGACATCCTGTGATCATGCAGCATGTCTCATTAAGAGCCACATCCAGAATCGACTTGGAGTATGAAGTCAACTTACACACTGATATATTCAGTATTTTAGATTACATAATAAAAATAAGGCTCATGTGCAACAAACTGAAAAGAAAATTTGCTCTATGACACTTTGAAAGACTGTATTGCAGCAGATTAATTATTCTTCTTTCCATTGTATGTCCTTTGTGTAGAGGTGCACGGCCAGTCTTTTATTAGACTTAAACAAGACTGCTCCTTTCACAGTCAGTGACTCGATTTAGCTTTTTAATTACAAGTAGCAGCTGAAACGGTGAGAATTGTTAAAAAAATTCAGTTGCGCAAAATGATAGCTTCCAGGAACAACTGGCAAAAATTTAATCGTGCATTTGTTCAGTTGTCACTGTAGTTGCAGATACTTTCACAGGCTGCTGCACACCATTTGTCTTGCAAAAACAGTTTGATTAATGAAGCCATGGATGGTGAGTAAAAGCCCCTGGAACCGTCCAGACTGGTTCCCTTTAGGGTATTGGAAGGGTAAATGTTTGAGATGCAGAGACTATTTGATCAGAGGATTTATTAACTCAGCTGGTTTTTAATATGTAACCTGTTTTTGGGAGGTTTTAGATTAAGAACTGTGTGTGTATTGGGTAAGTAGCTGTGTGTATTTACATATATAGGCTGCGGAAGAAAAGCTTTCCAACTTCTAAAAGTTGTTCTGGTTCACAGTTACAATACTACCTGGCTTGGTGTGTACATGTGTATTCATATCCCCACACACAGAAACATATCCAGCTGAAGCCTGAAATACATAACAGCTTTCTGTGCATAATTTTTAATTTAATTTAAAATTTATTTTAAGAAGCAGCTAACTCAAGTGCTCAAATGTGAGTCTGAAAGCTCTGCAGAGTCAACTAAAAAGTGTGGTCATGGCTTTACTGTACTCAGGGGGAAAAAAAATGTAAGGATCTGTGAGATGATAAAAAACATGGATTCAGGCTGAGCACTATGTTTAGATTTCTACCATTTCGGAGATTCTCGGTTTCTCTCCAGACTCACACCTCATACGAAAGTACTGAGTGAGCGAGACATGGAGGCTGGAGAGAGACATGAGCACAGCCACAAAGCATAATAGTGGACGTGCGCGTACACACACACATATATACACACACAGTGCCAGAAGCAACTTGAGGAACTGCAAATTGTTTCTGGTGTGAGAGAATTGGCCATCTGCAGAGACGTTGCCCAGGGCACACTTGGATGTGTTACCATCCTGTGGGAGGCTTCTCTCATGTCCCTGCATGGGAAGCTGGGGCTGACAGACAGGATCTCACCCCATCTTACAGATTCAAACCACCGACCTTCAGGTCAGCGGTTCAGCCAGCACAAGGGTTTAACCCATTGCACCACTGTGACTGATATTACCATTGGGTAATGAAATGGGTGATAAAATGTTATATAAAATTACCTTCAAGCCATGTGTATAATGTGTATATGAAACAGACATTCATTTTTTGTTTATACTTGAGTCCCTTCTCCAAGACCTCATTATGTTAGTATTTATAAATATAGATATTCCAATTTTTTAAAAAATCCAAAATTTAGAATACTTCGGTACTAGGCATTTTGGGTCAGGGATATTCAACCATTGCCTTTTTATTTTGCCATGCTTTGGGCAATTTAAAAATTGTGCAGAAAGATTTTGTAATGGGTTACATTCTGTATTTTTTCTCTTTCCCCCCTTCTCCCTGATTTTCCAAAACTCTTCTCATCTCCCACACAAGGTCTGCATAGTAATGTAACGGGCCTATTTGAGGCTGGATGAAGTCCTGGATTGGCACACTCATCTTTTAGGTCTGGGAGTATGTGGCAACTCTGACTTACCTGAATTAAGGCTCCAATATTACTAGTTTTGTGTCTTCAGGGCTTGTAACAGTGACAGTTGTCAGTTTTCCCTGTAAAGGCGGAGATTTTGAGAAGCCTTCATCACAAGCTGTTGTCAGACCAGCTTTTGGTAACTTCTGCCAACAAGGTAGATTTTTAGTATTTTCAAAGACCAATGCAGTTAGAAGTCAATACGTAGCAGTGATAGCATACAATTGGCTTGGCATGAGCTGATTGATTAAAAAGTCAGCAAAGGTGGATTGAAACGGAACCAAGAACTTGAATTGGCAAGTTGAATAAGTGCTCATCAGAACTAAGAAGCAGCAGGTTGCAAGCGGCAATTATTTCCAATGATTTATAACCTCATTTTGCATTGCAGCTGTAATATAATGAGAGATATTTTGGAAGCAAGGAATAAAAAGGTGCTACCTGCTACTATGTGTGGAAAGGCAGATATAACAGCACCTCCCTGTTACAGTATATGATTTTGTAAGTCTTGACAAGAATCATCTCTTGCTTATATGTGTGTTGAGGAAGAACACATGGACAATGTAGCAATCAAGTTAAGGTGAATGTATATCAGGTGAAGGTTTTCTTGATGCAAGTAGTGGGTGAAATGAAGTAATCAGAGATGGAACTACACTACAAGGTTTGCTGGAAAGAAGCAGATTAATGCATTGTTTTGTAAGTTTGTTTTTCCTTCTGCGATGGACAATGATGGACAATTTGTTTTCAATGCTGCTGTATTTTTCTTTATAAAGCTGCATGTGTCAATTACTCCAGAGTAAAGACATTTTTTCCTATTATACTCTGTGTAATTCAATTTGGGATCTGGAGCTGGGAAGACTGCTGTGTAATTTCAATATAAACTAACAAACCGCAACAGGTTATGGGCCCAGTCTGCCCAACTTGCCCAGTCTGACCAGATTGCCCAGTTGGATATTTTTTTTCTCCAGTTCCAGTTTTGAAGACATTTTTGGTTTTGCATTGTGTGTTTTATTGGCAAAACAAGAAGATGGATACTGGAATGAATTTTGCTTTCCCTATGGCCAGGTTAAATGGCAATAACTATTCCATTTGGAAAGTCAGAATGGAAAGTTATTTGAGGAGAGAATCCTGTGGGAATGCACAGAGAACCCAGTGCAGCAGCCAGCTACAGCAGAGCAGCTGAGAGCTCTGGAAAGAGCAAGGTCTACTCTGATGTTAGGAGTTGACGATGAACAATTGGTTCATATAAGCAGCCTGCCAACTCCCAACGCAATTTGGGTGAGACTCAGAGAAGTACATGCTTCCAGTTCGGCAGCAACAGTGGCTGTACTGGCAAGACGACTTTACAGGAAGAGATTGGAGAAGAATGAAAGTCTGAAAGACCATTTGCAGATATTGCAGAGTTTGTTTTTGCAATTGGAGGAGAGAGACTTTCATCTCACAGAGCCAAACAAATGTTTCATTGTCCTGTCATCCTTGGATGATTCGTTTGACGGGATAGTAAATTCCTTGGAATCACTCCCACAAGCACAATTAAACCTCCAATATATTTGTGCTAGAATTCTTGCTGATTGCGAAAGGCGAAGAGATCGTTGTCTGGAGACTGCAAATACAGCAGGGCGTTCTCAAGGAAAGCAGTCAGCCGGAGTTGCACTCGAGGAGGAGACAGAGAAAGTTTGTGTGGTGAGAAGGTGCTTTAATTGTGGGTCTCCAAAACATTTAAAGAGGAATTGTCCTAAGCAGCAGCAGAAGAAGCAAGGATGGAAGAGGGTGAACCAGAGGAGGAGTTCCTCGCATGTCAGCATTGTGAAGTCCCAAGGGAGTCCAACAGATGAAGACATATTTTACGTGGACTCTGGATGTTCACAGCATATAGTGAAGAACAAAAGTTTGATTTGTAATCCTGTAAATCCTAAATGTTCAAATGTTACCCTTGCAGATGGAAAACAGTATAAAGTACAGGGACAAGGGGAAGTTTATGTTAAGCGTTTGGGTAAAACATTAAGGAATGTATTTTTAGTTCCAGAGATTGATTATAATTTATTATCAGCCGGAAAACTGGATAAAGAAGGTTATGAAGTTAATTTTTCTGGAGGAAAAGTCAGGATTTTGAAAGGGAATAAGTTATGTGGAACTGGTGTATTACAAGGGGATTTGTATGTGTTAACTTCAGGAGGTAACACAAGTGATGTAAATGTAGTAAGTAAGAATGCTCCATTACACCAGGGATGCATTCATGATTTACATAGAACATTAGGTCACCCAAGTTTCAAAATGTTGTATAAAATTCCAGAGTTTAGTGAAGGCATAAAATTAAAACATTGCACGAAGTTTCTAGATTGCAATGTATGTAAGAAAACTAAAGCACAGTCAGCCCCAATTAGTAAGAAAAGTTTAAGAAACTCAGAGGAAAAGTTTCAGTTAGTACATGCTGATTTAATCGGACCGTTTCAACCGAGTAAGGGTGGAGCCTGTTATATACTGTGTATATTAGATGACTATTCTTGTTTTTCTTGGTGTTTTTTGTTGAAACAAAAGAGTGAAGTTTTTGAGATTATTAAGAATTGGGTGGCATATGTGAAGAGACAATTTGGAGTAGGAGTAAAGGCTCTCCAAACTGACAGAGGAGGAGAATTTACCTCACATAGTTTAGAAAATTTTCTGAAAAAAGGGGATAAAGCACAGACTCACATGTGCTTATCAAAGTGCAGAAAATGGAAAGATAGAAAGACTAGTAAGAAAAGTTCAAACAGTGAAAGATTCTTTGTTAGAAGATTCTGGATTATCCCAAAATCTATGGGGAGAAGCAGTAATGACTGCATGTTATTTAATTAATAGACTCTGGTGTGAGCCTATTCAGAACACTCCTTATTTTATGTTATATGGCAAGAAGCCTCCATTAGGGCATTTAAGGAATTTTGGGACACAGGCATGGGTGTTCATACCCAAACCATTGAGAAGGAAAGGCCAAGATAAAGCCAGGAGATTAACAATGGTTGGCTATGCACAGGGAGCCAAAGCTTGGAGATTTTTAGATAATGAAGGAAACATTGTTATATCAAGATCTGCTAACTTTGCCTGTAGCCAGAATTGGGATAAGATTCATGCTAATCAGGAAGTTTTCTTTCCTATTTCAAAAGAGGAAACTCATTAGCAAGGTAGACAAAACACAAAGCAAGAAAGTGCTGCTACACCTCAACTCATAAGTAAGCCTATAATTAGAAGATTTAAGAGGCCTAGGCCCTCAGATGAGGATGATGAGGTGAATGAAGATCCTGGAGAGGGAACTAGTCAGGAAATTTTACTCAGAAGAAGTGAGAGAACCAGAAAGAAACCTGACAGGTTCACAATACAAAATGTAAGAGTATGTTTAGTTAATTATGAGCCTCAAAGTTTTGAGGAAATAGAAAGTTTGCCACAAGAAGAGAAAGAAAAATGGTTAGAGGCTATAGATGAAGAGATGAAAAGCATGGAAAGGTTAAATGTGTATGAACCTGCAGATTTACCAAGAGGGAGTAATCCTATTGACACAAAATGGATTTTTAAGCAAAAGATTGATGCTAATGGTCAAGTTAGGTACAAAGCGCGTCTTGTTGCTAGAGGGTTTACACAGATTAAGGACATAGATTACACAGAGGTGTATTCGCCCACTGTTAGTCCTAATTCTGTAAGATTGATTTTAACTCTTGCAGCATGTTTGAATTTAAAGGTATATCATTTTGACATAAGTACAGCATATCTGAATGCTACTCTGAAGGAGAATATATATATTGTACCTCCACCAGGTTCAAAGTACAGAGATACCAATACGTATTTTAAGTTGAACCGCGCCTTATACGGTTTGAAACAGGCCGGACTTGTCTGGAATGATTGTTTAAATGATGCTTTGACCAAAATGGGTTTCCAGAGAAGCAGAGCAGATCCATGCGTGTATGTAAGAAATGTACAACATGATTATCAAGTATTGTTTGTGTATGTTGATGATGTATCATTTTTGGCTGAAACTCAAGCAGAAATTGACAAATTTGCAGAAGAGTTAGGAAAACATTTTAAGTTAAGAAACCTTGGTCCAATTCAATATTTTCTTGGTGTACAAATTATGAAAACTGAACAAGGTTTTGTGTTAAGCCAAAAAGGGAAGATAATGCAGATTTTGGAAAAACTAAACATGAAAGAGTGTAAAGGAGTTAAATCACCCATGATTTTAGGTTTTCAAAACGAAGTGGAAAATGCTGAAATATTTAAAGAGAAAGCTTTATACAAGAGCATTATTGGTCAGTTATTGTACATATGTAATTACACCAGAGCAGACATTGCATTTGCTGTGAATTTTCTAAGCAGGTATGCAAGCAACCCAACCATTGCTGCATGGAATGGACTTAAGAGGGTGGCAAGATATTTAAAGCAAACACAAGATTTTTGTTTGGCATTAAGTCCAGATGATTCACTATCTTTGCAGGTATATACAGACAGTGATTTCGGCAACTGTACTGATAGAAAATCGACAACAGGAGTTTTAGTTAAGTTTTCTAATGCTGTAATTGACTGGAAGTCGAAGAAGCAGAGTTATGTAGCTTTAAGTTCCAGTGAGGCTGAGTTTGGTGCACTTAGCTTAGCATATACAGAGATTTGTGTAATCAAACAACTGCTTAAAGACTTGCAAATACCTGTTGAAGATCCAACAACAATATATGAGGATAATCAGACATGCATCACAATGGCAACACAGGCCAGAGTAAAACAAAGAAGCAAGCATGTAGATATTAAGTACAGTTGTGTAAGGGATGCAGCGAAAAATGGTGAAATTGATATAGTATATTGTAATACAAATCTAAATCTAGCTGATGTACTAACTAAGCCACTGAGTGTACAGAAACATCAGAATGTTTTGAATGATTTGGGAATTTTTGAGTGTACCATGTAATTGTATTATGTATTGTGTTTTCCTCTACACACAAGGAGGAGTGTTACAGTATATGATTTTGTAAGTCTTGACAAGAATCATCTCTTGCTTATATGTGTGTTGAGGAAGAACACATGGACAATGTAGCAATCAAGTTAAGGTGAATGTATATCAGGTGAAGGTTTTCTTGATGCAAGTAGTGGGTGAAATGAAGTAATCAGAGATGGAACTACACTACAAGGTTTGCTGGAAAGAAGCAGATTAATGCATTGTTTTGTAAGTTTGTTTTTCCTTCTGCGATGGACAATGATGGACAATTTGTTTTCAATGCTGCTGTATTTTTCTTTATAAAGCTGCATGTGTCAATTACTCCAGAGTAAAGACATTTTTTCCTATTATACTCTGTGTAATTCAATTTGGGATCTGGAGCTGGGAAGACTGCTGTGTAATTTCAATATAAACTAACAAACCACATCTTGGACAGCAGGAAAGCTTTTGGAAGGGGGTCAGGAGAGGTTGTGTGTTCCCCATAGCTCAGTCCTCAAAATCAGAAAGATATTGGGGGAACCCACTGCCACCATTCCAGCTTTTGCCATTAGAGGTACCCTGTTCTTTCTAATGGTGGAATGGAGAGCCTTACTTCTACATCTCCATAGTAAAGATGTTTAGTATTGCGCTGTTGGTTGTTTGGATCATCCTGGTAAATCGAGAGGCAGTCAGCTTGTGAGCAGGAACAAATTTGAACATGATGGGTTTATCACTTGGTGTTTACAATAGCAAGTATAAATGTAATTATATATATATATATATATGCATGGCAGTGAAAGAAAGGGGAGAAGAAGTAACAAGAAAACGTTAAGCCCAAAACTGAGAAATAGATTCCACCTAAACATTAGGAAGAAGTTTTTGAAGCAATTCAACAATGGAATGTGCTGCTTCGGAGAGTGATGGAATCTCTTTCTCTGGATGTTTTTCATAGGGGCTGGATGGCCATCTGTTTTGGGTAATTTAATTGTGTATTTCTCTGTGGCAGAATGGGATTGGACTGAATGAACCTTGGGGTGTCTTTTGAACTGTATGATTCTGTGAGAGGCCAAGCAGGAAGAAATGGCCAGGATCCACCCACAGGCTACATATGATGTTGAAGGAACGTGTTGGGGAAAGCCAAGTTCACTTTACAGCAGAAATTTGCTTCCAGGTGTCTGCCCCTTCAGTCCTGACAACCTCTGGAATTGCAGCAGTGCTGTTCCTTCTCCTGTTGTTAAAATGAAGATGAAAAGCCTTTACTCATCCCTCCAGAAATGAGTGTAATTCTGCCCTCAAAGAGCAGCCCTAACGTGTAATCTTTGCACATGACCTGGAGTGTCTTCTGTTACTCTGGCCCATGAAAAGGTTTGACACTTTTCAGGGGGAATCCCAGCCTGTCAGGGATCTCTTTGGGCAGCAAACCAGGAAATTCCAACTGGATGACCCCCCACAAGGGTCTTTTTCCAGGGGCAAATCAAGAATGGGCAACTGACAACCTGGCAAAATGGCACTTCCTCCATCTTGAGTGACTGTGGAACAGAACAAACAACTCTGTATGCTTGCCCACAATGCCCTGCCTCACGCACAGAAGAAAAATTGTTTAAAGCCACAGACAATGCAGTTGCTGTTGCCTGTTTTTGGCCAAAAATTATTTAGTTGCTTGTGCTCCCTCTATTTTATCAGTTTTATACTTATTTATGCAATGCTTTTGACACGAAATAAAGAAAGGGATCACATGATGACTAGGTTGACTATACAGCCCCATTTTTGTATAACTGCTAGTTCCCAAGGCTGGAGTTCCACTTGGTATTCCTTCTCCGTATCTCATTTGCTTTGCCTGAAGCACTTCCTGCTAAAGCAACAAGACTGAGAGTAAAACATTTGCTGAATGATGCAGGTGCAGATTTGAGTTTTGTTCCAACTGTGCATGTTGGCTGTCAAGGGCACTACTGCACACGTTATTTGTAGAAAAGGCAATTTCTTTCCTGTGGAAGATTAGCCCTGTTGAACAGTTACTGGTGCTCAACCTGCAGAGAGCAAACATAAAAGGAGCTGCTGGCCTGGCATTTGTAAATATCTCCAGATCCCCGATTCTTCAACTTGAATGGTGCTTGAAGAGTACAGAAGAAGTCATTTGACGTTCGAACATGAAACACAGCTTCATGAGTTAGGTAAAATAAAAGTCTCTGTGCTGCAACATTGTACAGTTAAAGCTCTACAGAGCTTTAAAATATTTGAGAGGTAAGTTTACCCTTCCTGTGTTGCTTCACAGGAGCATAAGGCCAAAACAGTTGTGAATTCAAATGGAAGGGAAGCATACAGGTCCTTGTAGGGGGAAAAATTACTATGTGGATGCTTTTATTCTCAAATCAATCATCTGCAGCAGGGAACAAATTAGTTTTAACCATCATAATAAAACCAGAACTCCAGTGAGAAAATCCCTTACATAGGCTCACATGTGGAATAGGATGCAAAAGCAACTAGGCAAACATGTTTAGAATGCTATATACAGAGACTTCCACTTGCAGCGCTGTGAATCTTCTGATGTTATACAAATAGTCTTCTGTGCACTATTTGACCAGCTGAGTGCCTAAGGGAAATCTTAAGCCCCACAGTCATTTCTAGCACATAATACTGGAGTATCCCCTTGTTGTGGTTGTTGGGCTATAAGTTCCACAATTCTTTAACCAGTGGTCATGGTGGATGGAGTTGGAAGAGATACCTCTGGACCACCCAGTCCCACCCCATTCTTCCATGCAGCTATACACAATCAAAGCCTTCCTGTCAGATGGCAATCCAGCCTCTGCTTGTAAGCGTCCAGAGAATGAGACTTCTCCATAGTCCAGCACATTCCACTGTTGAATAGGCCTTATCAACAGGAAGTTCTTCCTAATGTTTGAGATGGAATCTTTTTCTGTAACTACTCCGTGTCATAGTCTCCAGAGCAGTAGAAAACATCCTCCTGCAATGTAAAATCCTTTCAAATATTTAAACGTGGTCATCTCAGCCTTCTTTTCCCCAAGCCAAACATGCCCAGCTCCCTGCTCCACCTAAGGCTTGGTTTCCATTTTGATTGCACTTCTCTGGACACCTTTCAGCTTGTCAATATCCTTTTGTGGTGCCCAGAACTGGACACAGTGTTATTTCAGGTGAGGCCTGACGAAAACAGAATAGAGTGACTTCCTTCGATCTTGACACTATTGATGCAGCCTAGAATCACATTGGCTTTATCAGCTGTTGCATCACATTGTTGACTCATGTTCGACTTGTGGTCTACTAAGACTCTTGTCCTTGAACCAAGTGTCACCTATTCCATATTGTGCATTTCATTTCTTTCTGCTTAAGTATAGTACCTTACATTTCTCCTTGCCATAAAATCATAGGTCAAATATCTGGAAGGCAGAGGGTTCCCTATTCCTGAGAAAACAGTTTATTTTAAAGCTTTTGTTTCCTTCCTCTTCTTCAGTGGTTCACAAGCTGTGGGTCCCCAGATGTTTTGGCCTTCAACTCCCAGAAATCCTAACAGCTGGTAAACTAGCTGGGATTTCTGGGAGTTTTAGGCCAAAACACCTGGGGACCCACAGGTTGAGAACCACTGCTCTACTCACTAAGTTCTGTCCTTTTCCAACAATGAGAGGCAGTGGCTGCTGGTGAACCCATGGTAGAGAGATGTAGTGAATGTGAATTTTAATTCAAATTTTAAAGAGACTATCCTAGATGATAAGGGCCCCCTGGTGGCACAACGGGTTAAACCGCTGAGCCGCTGAACTTGTTGACCAAAAGATTGGCAGTTTGAATCCGGGGAGTGGAGTGAGCTGCCGCTGTTAGCCCCAGCTTCTGCCAGTTTAGCAGTTCAAAACATGCAAATGTGAGTAGATCAATAGGTACTGCTTCTGTGGGAAGGTAACAATGCTCCATGCCAGTCATGCCAGCCACATGACTTTGGTGGCATCTATGGACAGTGCTGGCTCTTCAGCTTAGAAATGGAGATGAGCACCAATCCCCAGAGTCGGACATAACTAGACTAAATGACAGGGGAAACCTTTACATTTACCTTATCCTGGAGGAAAAGCTCTGTTCCTAAAATAGTTTCAGTACCTTAGCTAGATCCTTTGAAATTCAGCCTAAAATCTGGAATGCATTCATCACCCAATTGACATGGAAGCTACCAGCTAATGAAAATGAGATGTTGACCCACACTCTCAGGGGTCAGTGTGAAAGACCTCAGTAATCCCCCAAACCTCTACTCAGGAGGAAGAAACAATCTGATTTTCCTGTGTGGGGCAGGCAGATGTTAGGCACACATCTTCCTTTTCTTTCCTTTTGTTTATTTTTATCCCTAAAAATATTGTTGCAAGATGCTTGTATGTATCTGGATTTGTTCTGGGTGGGGTGGCAATACAGTAATTGCCTTAACAAGTTCAGCCCTGTTTACTGAGATCAGCAGCAAATAATGTTTCTGTGCTCATGTGTCCTGTTGAATCACAGCTTAAAAGTCACATTTTCATGCCAATTCCATGCGCCATGTGTGGATTTTTATTCCAAATATGTAACCTTTTCAGGCCCCATGCTATCATGTTGGTATAGATGAGTCTAAAATGTGAATGTTGCATGTTACTAGAGTCCTTTGTAATTTGTTTGAAATATAGATGGGAATAAGCATTTGATGTTCAAGATTGTCATGGATTTACTATAAAGAATCAAGACTTCTCTTCTCAAATGTGTTGTGCATGGAGATAATCTGTAATACATATAATACTAGCTTTAATGCTGCATCCCATCACCATCCTGTATTTGTAATGGCTAATGATTGTTACCTAATAAAACTTGACTTAACTTGATTCTTTTATTGGCTTATTGAGTGAGAGATGGCGCACAGGCTGGTTCTCAGCATCACAAATGGATAAATTTCAGATCATCAGGTACAAAAATAGTTTAGGAACTGTAGCTCTGACCTTAGCCTGTGCCATCTAGTGGTGATACCAAACTGTGTCCCTAAAAGTTCCAGTTGCTATATGTCAAATTTTGTTGGTGAAATACCTGTATTTAACTGTGCTAACAATATTCTTGTATACATACAGTGAAAGCCAGTGTGGTGTGATGGTATGTGTGTTGGCATATGACTCTGAAGATTAGGGTTTGAATCCATGATCCCAGTGGGAAACTGGGCAAGCCACACACTCTCAACCTCAGAGGAAGGCAGTGGCAAAACTCCTGTGAACAATTCTTGCAAAAAAAATAAATAAATCTCCCACCATAGGTTCACTTTAGGATTGCCAAAAACTGTAAATAGTATGAAGGCACACAACAATAACAAATAGTATTTATTTCTTTGTATGCAATTTTTCCCCAGAGTGAGAACCAAGGTGACTCAATGCACACAATGTGAACAGTGTAGTGCTCTTGATACAATAGTAGCATGACAAAACCATTAATAGATTAGGGTACACCATTATATTTAAATGTACAAACATAATTTAAATGTACTTGGACTATCACACACTATGAAAAACTCTACATGAACATGACAAAAATACTCCGTTTGTAGAAACATGGTTGTTGTTTTTTTTTTGCATATATCCTCAAAATGATAATCCTTAAAATGTAGGGCCACAAAAGATTTTAGAAAAATGGGGCCCAGTAATGTCTAGTGACACCATTATCAACATGATGTTTAGAAAAATGAACACTGTAGTGGAAAGCAATAAATCAGTAAGCTTGAGACATTCCCGTAAGGAGAGAAAAAGACAGATCAACCAAGATTGAATCATCACTGACAACTTACTTTATTACAAGATCGATTCTACTTTTAGATCCTAGGCTATGACAGGTTTTTTTTTAAGTTGTATTATTTCTATGCTTGTAACATTGCTTTTGACCATAAACAATATTGTATAGTGTAGTGTCAAAGTATCATTATGTAGTGTGTGCACTCGATATTCACAGTTTCACTTAACCACACTCCAAATATATTATCTCCTGAAAGTGTTTGTGGGCCCCTTTTAAGTCCTCCAGTGCCATTGGATGGTATACTTCTGGCCATTGTATAATCAAAATATAAGGTTTGCTATTATCTACATTATCCAATGCAGATATGGTAACCGTTCTATGCTTTAAAACTTTTTTTCAAGTCAGGAGCTACTTAAGAATCTGCAAGTTGCTTCTGGTGTGAGAGAATTGGCCGATTGCAAGGATGTTGTACTTACCCAAAATTGTACTTACCCAAAATCCTTATATTTCAACTGTCATACTCAGCACTTTTAATCTGTACCCATTTACACTTGGCCCGGCCTTAGTTTTATTGTGCTATGGTGTACTGTTTTAACTGTTACTGTTATTGCTTTAATGTTTTGATTTGCTTTATGGTTTATGTTTATTGTTGTATTGTTGTTTTATTGAGGCCTTGGCCTTTGTAAGCCTCATTGAGTCCTTCGGGAGATGTTAGCGGGGTACAAATAAAGTTAATAATAATAATAATAATAATAATGTTGCTCAGGTGATACCAGGTGTGAGCAAGCATGGGGGAGTGAGATCAAGTAGTCAAGATAACATTGGGATTGGTGCTAATGTTTTATGTTTGTCTATGCCCAGTGTTTTATGTTTTATAGTTTACTGATTTTAATCTATTGTTATATACTATTTTAGTTATGTGATGTATTTATATTTTGTGAGGCATTGAATTTTGCCATTTATTTTGCTGTGAACTGCATTGAGTTCCACCGGGGGTGAGAAAAGCAGTATATAAATGGAATAATAAATGAATAAATAAATAACTCCTGTGGGAGGCTTCTCTTATGTCCCCACATGAGAAGCTGGAGCTGACAGATGGGAGCTCACCCTGCTCCCTAGATTCAAACCACTGACCTTTCAGGCAGCAGTACTGCTGGTAGAAGAGTTCAAGCCATTGCGCCACTGGGGGCTTTAAAACTAAACCGAAACAATTTTTTAAATTGTATTATCTGTTGACATTCCTGAACAATATACATTTGTGTCATTTCTGGCAAAGGTTGTAGCTCAGAATTACCTGTATGTTTCTCAGAAACTCCTGCTATGTTTAGAAAGATTGTTGTCTAAAAGTATGAAAATATATTGGCAAGCAATGCAGTAATAAGTGAAACAGATCAATGGTTTGACTTTTGATGCCTTCCTTGTCTTCCTGTGCTCTATATTTATTTTATTTTGCAAAACCTTTGATTGATATTTGGTTCAAATTACTCTCTGAAGAAATGAATGCAGTTTTTGCAAAAGATCCTCTCTCACAATACATGGTACTGTTGCCATTAAATCCCACTAGCCATTTTATAAGTAAGAACTTGTGATTCTTGGAGAAAGGTCTTTAATGGCCCTCCTAGGAGAGTTTTCTGCCCATTAGTACCTGTGGATTCTAGGTTTCTTTCATACTGTTTATGGACACCTGTATTTATTGAAAATGAAGAATTAATGGGTTGACTAAATTGTTTGATATATTCTTACAACAATGCAGGATATTAAAATACTATACTTACTTAAGAGATCCCTCATAGCTTGAGGATGATGGCCCTCCAAGTGTAGTGTTTTGATGGTGGGTTCTTAGGTGCCTGTAGAGTCCTATTCTTGATCCGCATGTTCTCCTGCAGTGAGGACATCGGTTTCCAGGTGGGAGGTGGTCCTGGTCAGGGTTGGCTTGATGTGCCTTCCTCTTGGCACATTTCTCCCTTTTGCCCTCCATTTGTGCCCCTTCAACTTCTGCAGCACTGCTGGTCACAGCTGACCTCCAGTTAGAGCACTTGAAGGCCAGGGCTTCCCAGTTCTCAGTGTCTATGCCACAGTTTTTAAGGTTGGCTTTAAGCCCATCTGTACTTACTTAAGAGCTCCCTCATAGCTTGAGGATCTCTTTTCCTGTCTTAAAATACTGTATCTTGTGATTTTAAGTTTGAAATTAGGCCATTATTACTTGGTGCTAATACAGTATTTTTTTGCTAATATTTAAGTATCTTTGCTTTTGAAAAAAAATCATGGATATGTATGTTTGCATGTGGGAATTGACTCGGCTTCTTTTACTGAAGCTACACTATTGTATTTGCTTTGGAATAAGTAAAAACTGGGATAAAGATAGCATGTTGTGCCTATATTTTGAGGTGACACTAATATTTATATAATATCATAATATGACATGGACAGTTTATGGGAGTTAATCATTGAAGTCTGCACAACTCCTTACTTCTAAAGCATTTCATCTTATGGAATTATTTCTTATGCTTTTCTGGCTGGCTACAACCACCACATTTTAGGACTTTTGCTTTAGAGCACAGCAAAATAGTGCTGTAATGTGCATCAAACGCAGGCCAGTAGAAGGCAGTAGCAGCTTAGATTTGTATCACAAAAGTCATCTTTATGTGCGGTCATTGCTGGCATCAAGAGTGTTGGCAGTGGTGATAGTACATTTGCGAATAAGATATTGTAGAGAGAATGCCAAACAGAACCATTTTCTCACTTTTCATGTATTTTAAATGGCCTGTGTTCTCCTCCCACCTTTTATTCAGATGTAAGAAGCTGTTCTGTGTTTGGTAAGAGCATGACACTACTTTGTCATATGTTGGCTGTCGCTTTCATTGAGATCTTCATTGTCTCGGGCAACTGGATCCTAGCCAAGAACATCAACTTCCACAATGTGAGACTTCCAGTTGACCGTAAGTAGCCGGCTACAGTGCTTTAGGGAATGCCAGTAAATACTGTTTGAGCTCAGTCAGCATTTTCTATTTTAAATCCCTAGGATGATTATTTTTTAATGAATGTGTAATACAGCTCTGTATACGTCTGAAAGCAAAACATTAATTTGTCTGTCTTCAGTGGTTGTTAATTATTAGGTGGAGTCCTTGATGAAGGGCTTGGCATGCACACCTGCATGTTCATCTGATTAAGTTGTCGCACCTTTTAATTGACTTTGCTATGCTTCCCACATGGTCTTGCTGTGTACACAACATTAGAGGTTCTGTGTATCATTAAGTGTGCACTGGAGATCTTCATTAGTTGCTTTGTTGTTTAGATGCAGCCGTAGAAGAAGCTGGAGGATAGATATGTCACATCCACATGACCTTACTGTGGTTTCTCATGATTCAAGGCAACTGTAATAGACCATAGGTCTGTTTAGGGTTTTTTTTGATAACACTAGTAGAAGTGTAAAGTTGTATTTTGGCATACGAAACATTGTGCCACCTTTCTTTCCAAGCAAGTTTAAGGCATAGTGGTGCCCTCAGTAGAAGAACAAATGGCATCTAACACATCCCCAAGTTAAGTTGCATAGTACCCAAGGGCCTCCTGGTGTCACAGCAGGTTAAACCACTGAGCTACTGAACTTGCTGACCGAAAGGTCGGCGGTTTGAATCCGGGGAGTGGAGTGAGCTCCTGCTGTTAGCCCCGGCTTCTGCTAACCTAGCAGTTCGAAAACATGCAAATGTGAGTAGATCAATAGGTACCTCTCTGACAGGAACGTTACGGCACTCCATGCAGTCATGCCAGCCACATGACCTTGGAGGCATTGACGGACAATGCCAGCTCTTCAGCTTAGAAATGGAGATGATCACCACCCTCAAGAGTTGGTTACGACTAGACTTAATGTCAAGGGAAACCTTTACCTTTACCTTAACCAAGACCAACAAAGATGTTTGTGGAAGTGAACTAAAAAATTTATAACCCTCTTTCCCCAACCCTGGCAGAAAAAGGACAAAATAAATAATGACCCATTCATTATGCATTTTTGACAACCCATATTTTCAGTCTCAAGGAGCCACCTTAGTTTCTCTAATGCACAAGTATGAAACGTAAGGCCAGCAGGCCAAATCCAGCCCACAACATCATTTGTTGTGGTCCACAAGGCTGTCAATGCCAGGGCAACTTAGTTACATTTATACAGTGTTACAATTACAAATGGACGCAGTAAAGGTCATGTGGCCCTCGATGAAAATGTGTTTGACACCTCTGCTGTAATAGGATAACATGATATCACCTTGCTTATAACATAGTGCGCAGTGTGGCTGATTATCTCCCACGGTGCTATGTAGTTATTGCCCTTTCCTGTTCCAAACTATAATCTTTGATGCCATTTGGGCATCCAAAATATCTCCTATTTTAAATTCAAATGTATCTTGAATCCTCCCATAATTGAGCTTCCAAACATGTTAATCAAATACAAAATACTGTTTTATATTTATATTGCCTGAATTTAACCATAATACATAATTTTAATACCCTATACACTCATGTATAAGTCTAGAAAATTTAATTAAAAATCAACCCAAAAAACCTGGGTTAATTTATGTGCACATCAATGTAAATACTCTTCCTAAACTCTTCTCAAACAGGAACCCTCTCCTTCTCTGAGTAAATTGGTGAAAGGCAAGGGTTTCACCCACCTAGGGACAACCTAAAGAAGCACTGACCCCCACTCCCCTTACCTTTTCCACTGTGGTACTACTTCTGGCTTTTTTGAATGGCTGGATGGGGAAATGGTGGCAGTAGTAGCTAGTGGTGACTGGCTCCTTGTGTCAACATTGGTGCTTTCTTCTCTGTGCAGAATGACCCTCGACTTATTCGCAGGCCATATCAAAATTTATCATTTTGGCCTATAAAGCTGCTGTTGGCTTAAATATGTGATTGACGTATATATACTCAAGTATAACATTAATTACAACATGTCACAAATACTGTATTTACTTGAGTCTAATACTAGCCTTTTTTGGCTAAATTACCTTGCACATGAGATTTGTGATATACACATAGCCTGAAGGTAATTTTATACAATATTTCAAATAATGTTGTACATGAAACAAAGTCTGTGCCATTACCTCAGCCACCCATATGAACTATTTTAGATTTTGAAATATTTCAAATTTAGGAATTCTAGAATGCTGAACCTATCCTGATCACCAAGAGCTTGGCAAACAGTATATGGTTTGAATGTAGTGAAAGGAAATCCTCTGGTCAACCTTCAATGCCTATGTTTCTTACCAGGAAGGTGATATTGCTTGGAAGATTGTCTCAAGGCCCAATATGTTTCAATTTGTCTATTCAAATATATGCTGTTTATATATTTCATTTAGGGAAGTATCGTATTTATCTGAATCTACTGCTCATCTTTTTTGACTAAATTACTTTCCCAAAATTAGGGTGCGCATTAGATTCACATAATATCATAAATACTTTTTTAGGTTTCAGGGTTTTGCAAATTGAGGTGTGCACTAGATTCGATGGTACGTTAAGACTCGAGTAAATATGGTATCTTATCTTGTAGATCTTTGAATTGTTTTATCACCACCACCCCTTGGTGTCTGTGAACTGTTTTCAGCTTCCCAAACACTGTACAATTAATGTAGTTTGACCCCACTTAAACTGCCACGGGGCAATGCTAATGAATCTTGGAAGCTGTAGTTTTACAAGGTCTTCAGTTTTCACTGAAAAAAAATGCTAAAATCTCACCAAACTACAATTCCCAGGATTGCATAGCATTGAACCATGGCAATTAAAGTAGCGTCAAACTGCATAAATTCAACAGTGTAGCTTCACCTCCAGTTGATTAAAGAAGGCAGGTTGTGAATAATAAAACACAACAAATAAGACTGAATTAGTAAACCTGCTTACCAGGGAACTAAGGCCCATTGAACTCAGAAGGGCTTACATTTGAATAAATATGCTTAGGAGCATAGTAAAAGGAGATAAATTTGGAATTTAACATTTATTCCTATCCGTTTTCCTTCATTCTATGACTTAATTGGGAGGGAGGGGAATTTGGATTCAAGATGGTAAACTATTAACTGTTTTCTTTGTCTCCTTTTGATTTTAAAGCTACTCCGTATCCAAGCAGCTTCAAGTGTTTCACGTGTGACAATGTTGTAGATAATTACAACTGCAACAGATGGGCTGAAGATAAATGGTGTCCTCAGAGTAAGTGTGTGGAGAACAGTAAGATAGTAAAATGCATTTGCTTGGGCTTTTCCAACCAACCCCATCATCTCAGCATCAAGTGGTTAAGTAGAATTTAACGTTTAGTCAGATGCTTTCAGGATACATGCAGCTGTTTGCCTGAATTCCTTTTTAGGAATTCACATGAACTAGTCCAGGAAATCAACTCAAAAAGAAGCAGCCTAACTTTAATTCTCCATAGTAGGGTAGCTACTGGGAGGAAACATAAGAAGGTTGTCTTCCTAAATAGGAATAATAAGCCCTCCCCTTCCATGAAATTTTCCTTCAGTCCCCACATTTCTAGCATTACAATTTCAAACTTAACCGGAACCTTTAGCAATGCAGTTTAGGTGTCTAAAGGAAAGGGGGAAAGTAAATTACCTATAATATATGAACAGAGGCGGCCCTAGGTAATTTTCAATGGTAAGCAAACAGTATTTTGGCGCCCCCCCCCCCCAACCAATCTCATTCATATATATATATATATATGGGCATGGACAAATTTTGGCCCTCCAGGTATTTTGGACTTCCTATTGGCTGTTTGGAATTGTGGGAGTTGAAGTCCAAAACACATGGAGGGCCGAAGTTGGACTATGCCATATATATATATGTATGTGTGTGTATATATATATATATATATATATACACACACACACACACACACACACACACACACACACACATACATACAAACACACACACACACACAAGCTGTCCCCTGCCATGCGTAGCTGTGATCCAGTCTGGTGATCTTGAAAAGAAAGTAATGAGAAAGTTGGTTTCTAATATATGTAATTTCTTGATGCATGTGTGAAAAAAAGGATTCTTTGTGGGAAGTTTGGCCCAATTCTATTGTTGGGCCAATCTTCTTTGATTGTAAGTGAACTATAAATCCCAGTAACTACAACTCCCAAATGTCAAGGTCTATTTTCCCAAACTCCATCTGTGTTCATATTTGGGCACATGGAGTATTTGTGTCAAGTTTGGACTAAATCCTTAATTGTTTGAGTCCACAGTGCACTCTGGGTGTAGGTGAACTACAACTCCAAAACTCAAGGTCAATGCCCACCAAACCCTTCCAGTATTTTCTGTTCACCGTGGGAGTTCTGTGTGCCATATTTGGTTCAATTCCATCATTGGTGGAGTTTCTGGTTGCTTCTGGAGTGAGAGAATCAGCTGTCTACGAAGACGTTGCCCAGGGGATGCCCAGATGTCTTGCAATCCTGTGAGGAGGCTTCTCTCATGTCCTTCTCTCACAACCTGGTGATCACAACCAGATACAGCGAAGACATCTGCCCTTGCGCTATGCTACTCTGCTGCTGAGTACGCATGCCCAGTGTGGAACACATCTCACCACACTAAAACAGTGGATGTGGCTCTTAATGAGACATGCCGCATCATCACAGGGTGCCTGCACCCTACACCACTGGAGAAATTACACTGTTTAGCTGGTATTGCACCACCTGACATCCGCCGAGAAGTAGCAGCCAATAGGACCATCTCCAGCTCATCCCCTGTTTCGGTATCAACCAGCATGCCAACGACTTAAATCAAAAAATAGTTTTCTAAGATCTACAGAGACACTTGCTGGAATATCCCATCAAGCCAGAGTCCAAAAGTGGCAGGCTCAAACCCAGAACCTCAATCAATGGCTGATACCAAATGAGAGACTCCCTCCTGGACACACAAAAAACAGGGCGACTTGGAAGACGCTGAACAGACTGCACTCTGGCACCATGAGATTCAGAGCCAACCTTCAGAAATGGAGCCACAAAATGGAATCCACGACATGCGAGGGTGGAGAAGAGCAAACCACAGATCACCTGCTGCAATGCAACCTAAGCCCTGCCACATGCACAATGGAGGACCTTCTTGTAGTAACACCAGAGGCACTCCCAAGTGGCCAGCTACTGGTCAAAGGAAATTTAATCAACTACCAATCTCGCAAACTTTGTGTTTTGTTTATTTGTTAAAACTGCAATACGATTGTTTGGTTTCTCCTGACACGATAAATAAATAAAAATCTCCCCGAAGGGACTCGGGGCAGCTGGCAAGTGGGACCAAGCCAGTAGTGGGACCAAGCCAGTAACTACAGAGTAAAACAGGTAAAAACACATTCAAAACATAACAATCAACAATCTAATTAATCAACAATTAAAAACAGTAGAATACCAAAACCTCATTAAAAGGATTCAGAGCAAAGCTCAATAACCAGAACCAGTGTTTTTTCAACATTAATCTATTTTAATCTGTCCCTTCCCTTCCTTTTGTCCTACCTTTTTTATCTCTTCCTTATACTCATCTTTCCTCCTACTTCCTTCCTTCCTTCCCACTCAATTGATCTATCCCTTCCTTGGGTTGTTGTAGGTTTTTTTGGGCAACATGGCCATGTTGTAGAGGCATTCTCTCCTGACGTTTTGCCTGCATCTATGGCAAACACTCAGAGGTAGTGAGTCCCTTGGGGAGATGGTAGTAGGGTATAAATAAAGTTTTATTATTTATTATTATTTCCTTCCTCTAAAATTCCAAGCAGCTCCTTCTTTCCATCCTGCCTTTTATTTCTATTTATTCTTCTCTTCAATAGAGTTCCAATCATTTCTTTCTTTCTTTTTTTAAATATAGTGTTTATTGGCTTTGGAACCTGGATTTATTTTTCCTGAGAACACTTACGTTTGTGCACCATGATAATTTGCATACGATAATAATAAACAAGGGTCATTTCTAACCTGGACCCCCCCCCCCCCCCAGAATATTGGCCTCTATGCCTCAGAATCATTTGCAGAATGAGATCTGCCCCCTCCCTCCCGAGTTTTAGGAAGAAACGAAGGGAACTTGGCTGTGGCGTGAAAAGCGGTTCCATCCTGCATTTCCATGAGATCCTGACAGACCCCGCGGGGAGGCCATGGCACCCGGAACCTAGCGACAGGCATCCCAGGGTGACCTGCCCTTTGGAGGGGGGAAGGGAGGGGGCTGTCCGTGTCTGTTGACCCTCCCCCTCCCCTTCTTTCTCCTCAGGCCGAGCCGGGGTTCCTCCTCCTCCTCGTCCTCCTCTTAGGCGGACAAGTGCTCGTTCTCCCCGTAAGGCCACGAAGGGAGCCTCCACCGCTGCTCCCGTCTCTTCCACTCAAAATGGCAGCGGCTGCAAAGGGGGCAGGGACCGCGTGGCATCACCCCCTCTTCCTCCCTCCCTGGGAAGCTGCGGGGACTCTGACTGGCTGGCTGGCACGCGGGGGCGGGATTAGCACCCAGGCGCCCCGTGGAGCTCATTTGCATGTTTAAAGGGGAAGCGGCTTTGTTGTCCTCCTCCTTGCCCTTCCCCTCAGGCCCAGAAGCAGGCAACAGCGGTGAGGCCTCTCTCTCCCCCCCCCCCCCCCAGAGTCCTCCGAACCCTTGTAGGCTCCCTCCTCCCCGTGTGGGCCCAGCTGGTGTTCAGCCATAAGAACAACAACCGGGGAGTTGTAGGTTTTCCGGAATGTCTGGAGGGGCATTTACAGAGGTGCCTCTGCGCCCCTGGGAAAAAAAGTGTTCCGCAACAGCTTACTTGGCGTAATGGACGGGCCGCCCCTGTATGTGAACACAGCAAATGCAGGAGATCTGGTTGTGAACAATTTTCAGTACCTCTGCACATTTCTAGAAATTTGGGGACTGGAAGAGTATTTCATAGGAAGAGCAGTGAGCAGGCAGTGCCCTCAGCCTGCTCCTCCTCTGAGTGCATCTCTTTCTTCATGTTGCCATGCTGATCAAAACTGACATTTATAGTTTATGTGTCCTTCATATGTGATATGAATGCTAAAGGTGTTGCTGATCAGTAGCTTCAGTTTATGTCCTTGCTAAAAAGGTAGGGAAACCTTGATCCTCCAGGTGCTTCAGATTTCAACTCCCCAAAGTCTCATCCAGCTTGGACAATGTCAAGGAAACATGGGAGCAATAGTTCAATATATCTGGAGAGCCAAAGATTCCCTTCTCAGATATAAAATGTAATTCCCACCTAGTTACTGATTGTCTCAGCTTCTCAATGATTATGCAGGAAGGATCTCCAAGATGGGCTCCAACTATGTGATGCTCTTTAATGAATCACATGATTGGAGCCCACCTTGTAGAGACTGTATGCACAACATTAGCAACAATAGTGGCTCCGCTAGCTTTGGTGCCACCTGTATGGTAACTCATGATATCACCCCCATGCACCAGGCCAGACCACAATATTGCAGCAAATATATCAGATTATCCAACTGACTCTTCTATGTAGAAAAGGAATGGCTTACACCGGTGATCACAGCACCTTTCCCACTATCTTAGGACCCTTCCACACATCTGAATGAAATCCTACAATATCTGCTTTGAACCTGGATATATGGTAGTGTGAACTCAGATAACCTAGGGTGGTTCCAGACAGGGGTAAAGTCTGCTTTGACCCAGGTTTAAAATGCCCAGGATGGGGCAGACTGTAGTCTGCACACTGCCTAAAAAGCCCACGCTTTCCACGGGCATTGTCTACATGTCTTCCTGGTACCCACCAGGAGAACAGGGAAACAACCCCTTCTCCTCAACCCCCCTCCACCTAAAACTCTTTTAAAAATAAAAGAACTTACCTGGCCGCCATTAGCATGGTGCAGGAGCTCTCCTCATGCGTAGGAATGACATGCAAGGGAGGGGGGCAGGAGGAATGACGCACCAGGAGAAGGGGGAGCAGGAGCAATTTTCCTCTTCCCAGTTTTGGTTTGGGGTTTGGGGAGGTGCCCTCACCGTTTTCTCAGCAAATTTACCCTAGGAAAAAGCAGAACTTCTGTCTGGACTGCTCCCTCAGAAGTCCAGAAATTTTGAGGGAGCAGTCCAGACAGCAGAAATATTGGGTTCAACCCACACCTTTCAAGAAGGCATGCATCGAACCCATTATCAAATTAATTTGGGACAAAGCAGAGTTTTCCTGAATTAATTCGTTTTTGCATGGGGCATCATTTGAACGCCCCTTGCAAAAACGCAGGAGCTTGCACGCTTTCCACGCTGTGGATTTGCCACCAGTTCAAAGCAGATATTGTGGTTTATTCTGCCTTGAGATTCTGGGTTGTATGGCTGTGTGGAAGGGCCCTAAGAAATGGGACTAAGAAGTAAGTAATTTCTACATTTTAATATTTTGGCAAGTAGTTTCTTTCTGAAACAGCAAGCAAAAGTTTGCCTGAAATAGCCAAGGCTATAATTCACTATGTTTCCAGGGAACATAGTTTTCTGCCAGAACTTGAGACTCAGGTTATTCAGAATGTTTCCATCTCAAAAACAATATCAGCCTGTTTTGGGTTTTTGGAGGGCGGGGGGGGGGGGTGCATTCTCCCTTATGCCCAAATGGGAGAAACTGATACTGTTGCCAGGAAGACAAAGATTAAGTGTGAGTGTTGGGAGGAAGAGGGTGGAAGAGAGTGGTTTGCCAGGTTGGCTACACAAAATACCAGACTGTTCAAAATGATAGGAACTCTGAAAATGTGCGGCAGCAGTTGCATATTTTAGAAAGATGAAAACCTCTGCTCCAAGTGTTATATTTGCAAGGATTGTAACCTGCAGAGAAGAGTGTGGTATGAAAGAATTGCTTTGTAATCACTTTTGCATTTGTCTCAAATATTTCAAAATATGAATTGGATACCTGGCAGAACCAGGCAGCATTTTCTTTATTTCTCATATTTCTCACTTGCACAAATAACTCATTAGTAACAACTAATGCAGAACTTATTTTCTGACTGCATTAACAGTAACAGTAACCCTTTTCAAAGTGATAGTGTTAGTCTATTTTAACATAAAAAGAGCAGTGAGGGAAGAATCTGGCCGGACAGTAATGACCTCTTGAGTAATCATGGAGCGATGTGTAAAATACGTAGTTCTTTTTTGAAATGTCATACTCTGTGCTTGTGAATATGCAGATAGGAGTAACAGGACCAGAAACTGAATGCCTTAATTTTAGAGGAGATAACAAGGAACGAAGAACAATTTAAAATGTTCCCAAGCAGGAAACCAAAGATTGTTCCACAACTGGGTGGGAAGCCTGTGCTGGGTTGGACAGTGGAAGAAGAATTATGTATTATATATCAATAATTCCATTTTAGGTCCTTGGCCATGAATAAGAACTTGATTTTTGATCAGGAGGTTGTGCTTGTGTTTTTGAATGATGCAAAGGTACTAATGCAGTCCTCTTCTTGGTGTAATTTTTTATTCTTTAGACACACAGTACTGTTTAACAGTCCATCACTTCACCAGCCATGGAAGGAGCACCTCCGTCACAAAAAAATGTGCTACCAGAGAAGAATGCCATTTTGTTGGCTGTCGTCATCGCAAGGAAACCAGTCATACGGTAAGCAGTCATATGCCAAAGAAAGCACTCTTTCAAGGGTGTGTTTGTATTTCTTCAGTACCCCCTTTATACCCAGCTTTCCAAAGGAAGCTTGGAACAACAACAAGTTTACTTTTGTATCCCACCACCATCTCCCCAAAGGGACTCAGGGTGGCTTACATGGGGACAAGCCTGAAAAAAATAGTTTAAAATATAACATAGTAAAATTTATAAAACAACATCATGGAACAATATAAAGCAACACTGAATCCCTGTACAAGTTGTAACCAAAGTCGGATTCTCTTACTGCTTAACTAACAGCAATCCTGCCAGTTTTTATAGGCCAGAATACAGCTCCAGGCTAGGAGCTGTGGATTACCTTCTAATACATTAAATTAGAACAGCGGTCATCTTCTTAAAATTCCCTTATACATTCATAATATCAAATACAGTACGCAAGGATGATCTGCTATGGCCATAAACCCGTGTCACTGGGCAAATCTTTAACCTGACAAAATCTGCTCCTGGGTTGCAAACAAGAGCTTCTTACTGTTCCACCAGAACAAAAAAGCAAGATTGTGTATGTTCATGCAAACTCAATGCTGATGTGAAAATTGGATTAACATATTAGCACTTTTAGTTAGTCCTCACTCCCTTGAAATACCATTTTCTTAGGCCTTTGTCCATGGATTTGTGTGTGAGTAATGGCAGAAAGTACACTTGCTGTAGTTTGTAGTGGATGAGAATTTAGTGGGGGCACAGGACCCCCGTGAAAGTGAAAAGCAAATAAATAAATTGTTTTTTTTAACTCCTCCAGGAATGTCTAGGTTCTGGCATGACCTTATGGTCATCTTTCACTGGAAGCTGATTACAGGATTTCACTGGAAGACCTAGAGATTCCTAGAGATAAGATTTTCATCAGATCATTGAATAATCATATATGTAAAAATCAAAACCGTAAATATGGAGACATGATTGTACACATATTTTAAAGAAGAAAGTTTACATAGTCTAGGCTATAAAGGTTCTTGATCTTTTGTATTTGGTAGTCCAGGCCTATGATGCCACACATCTCATTAGGCTGCTTAGAGAATATTTGCATGTGGTTTAACTAGCAGTTATTATTATTATTATTATTATTATTATTATTATTATTATTATTTGCTTTATTTCTATACCGCATTTTTCAGCCCTTAACAGGCGACTCAATGCGGTTTACATGGTACAATTATCAAACAGTGTTAGTGCAATTAAAACATAACAATGCAACAACAGGATCAACAGCATCAATCCACAACAATTAACAATCAACAAGACAGATCAACAAAACAAACATAACATAACGCCTCAGTTGAAATCAGATCCGTTCTCATAATCCTTGTGCCATTCCTATGTTCCATTTACCGTCTTCCTATGATTGGTTGCACTGCTTAACCAAACACTTGTTCATAAAGCCAGGTCTTAACCATTCTCCGAAACGTCAGCAGCGAAGGTGCCTGTCTGATGTCTGCCGGTAGGGCATTCCATAGCTGAGGGGCCACCACTGAGAAGGCCCTGTCTCTCGTCCCCGCCAAGCGCGCCTGTGACGCAGGCGGGATCGAGAGCAGGGCCTCCCCAGACGATCTTAATGTTCTGGTCAGTTCATAGGTGTCTTAATGCAATGTAAAAGTTAACTAATGTGAACATTCATTTCTTAATTTTAATAGTTTTCACGATGTTTTAAAAGATCAATTTCATATGCTAATCACTTAGAATATGTTGCTTCTGAATTCAAAACCAAAATTAAAATTACTAAAAATGCCCAGCTTACCCCAAATTGTCCTGATTACCTCTTAAAGTAGTATAGAGTGTTCAATGTTACTTAAATAGTCGATACCATAGTAATTAAAATAATGACTTTAGATTTTTTCTTTGAAATTATAACTAATTATAGCAAATTACAATTAGTTGTAATTATAGTAAATGACAACTAATGATAGTATAGCAAATTGCCCTTTAATGAATTAATTCCAAGATATGGGATTAATTTGTTTTGATCCAGATGAAGCGAGTAAGTTATATTTAAATTAACATATTTTTTATTTATATATATATATATATATATATATATATATATATATATTTACTGGGATATATATATTTACTGGGAGACCACCAGGCATTTTCAGACAGTATTAGGAATCACAGTGTGATCTAAACATTAGCTCAGGGCATGCCTATATTGACCCATCCCCCCCCCCAAAGGGGGGACATTTTGGAGCTGGGTTAACTCAAGCCAAGGCCATTTAATCCAAATGAAGCATTACTAAAAGTGTGAATATTGGGTAAGAACTGTGCAGAAATATTAATTTGGAAATTATTTATCCTTGTTGGTGGGGATAAAATAGAGGAATAGGACCATTCCTAATCACATCATGAGAATGTTGAGTATTTCTCTTATAGTGCTGACATACATACCATAGGAAGTAGGGAGCTATGGAGCCGAAAGCAACCAGAAGAGAATATCCAGGCAGTGTCCTTGCGAATTTTTCATATTTCAGTAGCTTCTGTGTTATCTTCCCAAGTTTTCCTCCGGCCTCACTTTGTAACAATCTTACCCCTCCACTCAAATAAAACTACAGTTGCGTCACGTGCTGTATGGCCAAGCAAAAGATTACACTATGTAGCACAATTTTTTTCCTGGGTTATAAATATCATTTCCTAATCGATTCTATCATAAAAACATGGAAAAAGTTTATTCAACTGCAAAAACTTTTTTTGCGGAAAATCCTATAGCACATTTTGCTATAGTTTTTCCATGAATATTTCGAGTCAATTCAACATAGTTTGTGGCAGTCACAAAAATGAAGTTTCTGGAATATAACATTTACTTTAAAAGTAAGTACCACAGAATTGGAGACCCTGGAGGCACAGCGGGTAAAATTGCTGAACTTGCTGATCGAAAGGTTGACGGTTCGAATTTGGGGAGTGGGGTGAGCTCCCTCTGTTAGCCCCAGCTTCTGCCAACCTAGCAGTTTGCAAACATGGGAATGTGAGTAGATCAATAGGTGCCACTCTGGCGGGAAGGTAATAGCACTCCATGCAGTCATGCCAACCACATGACCTTGGAGATGTCTATGGACAATACCAGCTTTTCAGCATAGAAATGGAGATGATATGACTGGACTTAATGTCAAAGGGAAACCTTTACACTTTCAAACCAGGAACATTTTTTCAAATATTGTTACATAGTGTTATTGATGACCTTCAGTTTTACTTTGCATTTTAGTACACACTTCCTCACTGTAACTCCTGGCCCTTTTGTTTCTTTCCATTCAATGAGGCTGAGGGGTGGTGATGGATGACCATTTTGTCAATCAGTTTCTTTTAGTAGAACGAGGAGGAAGAAGTGCTTGAAACACAGACTTCCTTTTTGGCCCATGAAGATTAAGGCATAGCTAGATAAGCTACTGCTATATTTGGTGTGGTGTAGAACTGTTTTAATCCCACTTCTGTCTAAAGATGAAAAAATGATGCCTCAGCAGTAATAATGATCCCTAAAGTAGATGTAATTGATTACTCCTAGATTCATAGATTAAAACCTCTTCGACTGATTTATTTTAAAACAGGGGTTTTCCGGGGAATTAAGTAGCACATATTGAATATGTTCTTGGTTATTTTTAATCAACACCTGGGAAAATTACTTTTCTGGACAATATTTTCCAGAATCTTCCCTCCAATCTGTCCACTGGGCATATTTGGGATTTGTAATCCAAAAAACACAATGCCTCTCAGCTCTATTTCTAACACAGGTATATTTGAATGATGACAGGTGAGCAATTGTATCGAAGAAGAGGAAATCTTTGTTCTGTTACTTGTGACTCTCTCTGTATGCATGCTATCTTTTTGGCAGAACAGTTGTTTCCAGAATGGTTATGTTCTTCACATGCAAATGTGGAGATATAACTCATTCCATGGTGGATTAAAACTGGTGATTATTCTGCTAATATTTTATTTTTCCCATTGGGTGGCAGCCCTCTTCCCAACAATAATACTGTCTTATGAAAACCAACAGGAATGCATCTCCTGCTGTGAAGGGATGATCTGTAATGTCGACATTCCAACAAACCAGACCAATGCTGTGTTTGCAGTTGTGCATACGCGGAGGACATCAGGCGGCAGCAGGCAGACCATTAGTACCCTGTTGCTAGCCTCGGTCACTGTCATTTTTATAACATGACATGACTCTTCTTATCAGTTGGGAGTCATTTGTCAGCTGGAGCTATATGAAGACTATCTTGGATGGCAACAAAGAAGAGAGAGTCCTTAGAAACCTGTTGCATGCAGAAGAACAACATGGATTATGGTGCTGGATCTACAATTCTGGACCTGCAGATTCTTCAGAAAATCAAATGGAATAGACAATTTTGTCAATTTGATTATATAAATGAAATCTCAATTTGAGTGATGGAAGAATCTATGCTGTTGGAGCTTACTAGACAATTGGAAAATATTGTTGCATTTTTCCTCGCTATGTATCATAGTTCCATTGTCTTCTGATATAACCGATTTTTGTGTGCCAACATTGTTCTTATGCTTGGGGTCCAAGCAAACATCAGCAGTCCCTCAGTGTGGTGCCTCTCTTTGGTGGGCTGCCACACTACAGCTTCCATCATCTTCATTTCTCAAATGATGGTGCTACTGCTGCCATGATAGCCACCCCCCACAGAACAAGGTTTGAGTGGGAGACAGCAGGAGTCCCAGTAGGTTTGATAATGATCACATGAGACCCAGGACTAAAGGAGAGAATGGCTGAATCACAGCCTTCTCCAGTGTCAGCCTTATATGTGAAGACCTTCTACACAGACCCTAAAGCCCATGATAGGTAACGGGTTTACCTGAGGCATCCAAATGACGCCTCAGGTAAACCTGGTTTAATGAAAAGTAAACGGTTTTCCCAGCTTACTTAACATTAATTTGACACCTGCAAATATCTGGGCCTTAAGCTAAGGTCCAGATATTTGCAGGTTCCAGGCCTGTGGGGATTGACTCCTGGGACTGCTTCTGCATTCCTAGAAGTTAATCCTCACTGCCTTCCTGGTTCTTCGGGCTCCTGGAGTCCATCCGCCCCTCCCCCCACATTTCATTTCCCTCCCAAAACTTACCAGGGGCACCACCTGCTGGCAGTGCACCATGACAAAATGGTGCATGAGGAGGTGGGGAGGGGGAGGAGGGATTTCCCTCCTTTCCCCTTCTGACACATCATTTTCTCACATCAGGAAGACTCTGCAGAGGGGTCTGTGCTGCTGGCAGGTCCCTCCAGTAAGTTTTTTGGGGGAAATGAGGGACTGGCGGGAGGGGTGGCTGGATCCTATCCTGAATCAAAGTCTGTGGTTGTGGGATGGGAGGGAGTGGGGACTGAAACTTGGGACGAAGCAGGTTTTTAAACTTGTTTCATCCTGGGTTTTAAGTGTACGAAGGCCCTAAGTACCCTGCATTATGATTTGTCTTCAAAACACGCAAAATAGGATGGCATGGTATAAAATGTCCTGTTGATGAAATTTTCAGTTTCAAGCAATACAGACAGGAATTGCACTGTATTTCTTTTCCTAAACTAGTTGTAAATGGTGTAAAGGCAAATTAGTTGGAGAACACATGTACATAAAAAGCACAGTACACACAGTATAATCAGATGTCCATATCTGCAGGGAATGTGTTCTTTGCTGAACTTCAGTTTTTGACTTTTCAGATGTTTTGGATGTCCTTTCCCATTGGCTCTCTGACCTTTGGCTAATTTTAAGAGATTATGGGCGCTGGTCCAAATTATCTGAGAAGCCCAATGCTTTCTGCCCCTGTTCCAGAGAAGCATGCGGGAAAGGGCTGCACCTCAGTGATAGACCATCTAATTTACAGGTTTTGTGTTTATTGCCAGGAAAACTGGTAAAGTCTCCTGTCTGAAACTACTGGGGTTTCCCTGCCCATCATTATACAAAATCAGACGGAGCAATGGCCTACTGCAGTATAAGGCACCTTCCCGTTTCCCTACACAATTATATTCAGTCAATTTAGATATCACTTAGATATACTTGCTAATGCATTTTGGTTTAAGAAAACCTTGATATGCAGTTATATTTAAGCCATAATACACTAGCAGACCTATACCATGAAGTTTTTATTTTACTATTGTAGAACAGCTTTTAAAGCCATAGTTTCCAGTCCTGTTTGAAGTAAACTAGCATGGTAAGAGATGTCCTCTCTTGAAGAGAAAGATCTAAGCCTGTTGTTGTGGTTCCTGGCCTGCCAAGATGCCTCTAGATTTCTCTAGGGGTTTTCTGGCCAAGACAAGGTGAATTTCCACTCCCAGAGGCCTCTAGCAACAGCCATCCATCTTTGAAAGAAGTCACAGT
Organism: Anolis sagrei; assembly: GCF_037176765.1. Taxonomy (NCBI): domain Eukaryota; kingdom Metazoa; phylum Chordata; class Lepidosauria; order Squamata; family Anolidae; genus Anolis; species Anolis sagrei. Next base: position 205,996,690 of record NC_090021.1, on the reverse strand, counting down.
ATACTTACCACATACCTCAACACTGTTCAACACAAAACATGTCTATTTTTCAACCCATAAGCGGACTTCAGGCCAGTCTCTTTGTCTTTGGCAATTCAAATAGTGCTTGGAGCAAAAGCATGGCCATCTAGAACCCTTAACTCAAAGCCTTTGGAAGCAGCATTTTCTTAGCTACATGAAACTCTAGGCACAAAAGAGAGAGAAAGGGAAATATGGAAAGTTCTTGTACATAAAACACTGTTGTGCTACCATTTGCACGTGTCCAAGGAAACCACTGGATATTGAGAACAGCATCTGTGAACTAAGGAGTTGTTGAAAGCCATAAAGTTGCTGAAAAAGACTTTGGTCCACTTGAGATTTTGAAGTGTATACAGAGTATCTTATGCTGTTCTTTTTAAATTGTTTTGCAGTATGTGTAAGAATAAAACATTAGCAAGATTATAATGTGGAAACAAAGGAAATGAAGCAGGTCAAGAAGGTCATTCCTCATCAGTGCAAAATTGTTTCCTGTTGTAAACATTGCAGGCAACCCTTCACGAGAGTGGTTTTATTTAATCACCTTGTGCATGTTGAAGGTTTTTTTTAAAAAGGATGTTCAATATCCATAGTTCCAAGTGTTAATATTGGGAAATCTGGGATGCATTTGTGCAGTGAATGCCATTTCCCACCACTTTAGCTGACATGTAACTCAATGCTATGGAATCCTGAGATTGGTAGCTTGACAAGGTCTTGAGCCTTCTCAGCTAAACAGTACTGGTGCTTCACCAAACTACAAATACCATACTTCCATTGAAGTGATCCATTGCAGTTCAAGTGGTGGCAAATGGCATTCATTCTACCATGTAGATAAGTGTTTCTCAACCTGGGGGTCAGGACCCCTGAGGGGAGTCATGAGGGGATTTCAGAGGGGTCACCAGAGACCATCAGAAAACACATATTTCTGGGAGTTTGCCCCAGTGCTATTGTTGGTGGCGTTCACAGTGCTCCCTGATTGTAGGTTAATTATAAATCTCAGCAACTACAACTCCCAAATGATAAAATCAATCCTCCCCAACCCCACCAGTATTCATATTTGGGCATATTGAGTATTTGTGCCAAATTTGGCCCAGTGTATGAAAATACATTCTGCATATCAGATATTTACGGTACATTACAATTCATGACAGTAGCAAAATTACAGTTATGAAGTAGCAACAAAAAAAATTATGGTTGGGGGTCACCACAACATGAGGAACTGTATTAAGGGTTCATGGCATTAGGAAGATTTAGAACCACTTACGTAGTTGCACCCCTAGCTTCAGGTAAGCCTGGCTTATTGACCTGCAGGCAGGTCAGTGTGTATGCATTATCCTTCTTTCTTTACTCAATGGGACTTACCTCACAGGGCTGTTGTGAGGATGGAAAAAAATAAAATACCTAAGAAGTACCTTAGTTGGATGAATCCATTTATGTTCAGTAGGGTGTCCTGTTGTCTGGATGGTGGAATCACAACAAAATAGAAGGGTGAAGCACCTCTAGTTCCACAAGCCACAGTGGAGTATGTCTGCGAGTAGCATATCACCTCATAGTATGTATTCATGTGGCATTGTGTTCCCATAGGATCACTTCTTTAAGACAAGAGTAGGAAGTAATGGCCTTCTGTAGGGTATTCGACCCCTAACAACTTCAGGCAGCTTCTCCAGTTGCCAGATAAGGTGGGACTCATAATCCAACAACATCTGGAGATTCACAGGTACTCCTCCCTTGCTCCAGGGGATCAAATGCATTGTGACAAAACATTTCAGACAGAACAGATCTTGTCTAGGTAAAATGGCTGCTTAGGCAACATAATAAAATTTTTATTGTTATGTTTCTTCTGTGAAGAGCAACATCTGTGGTTAAAATTGCAGATCTCATTTTAATTGTTGCTCTGTTGTTCTGTCTCGCTCGTGGGTGTCTTAAACCTCTCCACTTTTGAGTCAAGATTTTCCATTCTTGGGCTCTGCAGTCTTAGTTAACTGTAATTTGAATTACACGGAAGCCAGAAGATCTGTCTCTGCTCAATTTTATGAGACGGTTAAGCCTGGGTTCTTTCATGAGTACTTTCGAATTACTCGGTGCCTTGTTTGCAATTAATGGTGTTAGCTCCTGATTTTAAAGATGCCAGAGATAAGCTGTAAATACAAGCAGACATTTTGGCTTGGATTTGCTTGTACTATAAGTAAATTGGAAATTGTCCAAATGCCCCCAACCTTTAGGGGCTTGAATGCACACATGGAATTTTAAATTAATGCCATGGACCCCTCCAGAAAAGTGATAGCATGGTGGTTTATTTATTTATTGTGTCAGGAGCAAGCCAAACAGTTGTATTGCATTTTTAACAAACAAACAAACAAAACACAAAGTTTGCAAGTTTGGTAGTTGATTAAATTTCCTTTGACCAGTAGCTGGCCACTTGGAGTGCCTCTGGTGTTACTATAAGAAGATCCTCCATTGTGCATGTAGCAGGGCTCAGGTTGCATCGCAGCATTGCTCTTCTCCACACTTGCATGTCGTGGATTCCACTTTGTAGCCCCATTTCTTAAGGTTGGCTCTGCATCTCGTGGTGCCAGAGCGCAGTCTGTTCAGCGCCTTCCAAGTCACCCAGTTTTCTGTGTGCCCAGGGGGGAGTCTCTCATTTGGTATCAACCATTGATTGAGGTTCTGGGTTTGAGCCTTCCACTTTTGGACTCTCGCTTGCTGAGGTGTTCCAGCGAGTGTCTCTGTAGATCTTAGAAAACTATTTCTTGATTTAAGTCGTTGACGTGCTGGCTGATACCCAAACAGGGGATGAGCTGGAGATGTCACTGCCTTGGTCCTTTAACTATTGGCTGCTACTTCCCAACGGATGTCAGGTGGTGCAATGCCGGCTAAACAGTGTAATTTCTCCAGTGGTGTAAGGCTCCCGTGATAATCCAGCATGTCTCATTAAGAGCCACATCTACTGTTTTAGTGTGGTGAGATGTGTTCCACACTGGACATGCGTACTCAGCAGCAGAGTAGCAAAGCGCAAGAGCGGATGTCTTCACTGAGTCTGGTTGATCCCCAGGTTGTGCCAGTCAGCTTTCGTATGATATTGTTTCTAGCGCCCACTTTTTGCTTGATATTCAGGCAGTGCTTCTTGTAGGTCAGGGCACGGTCCAGAATAACTCCCAGGTATTTGGGTGTGCTGCAATGCTCCAGTGGTATTCCTTCCCAGGTAATCCTCAGAGCTCGGGATGCTTGTCTGTTCTTAAGGTGAAAAGTGTGGTGGTACATGTTTTGAGGATGCATTTACACACAGTTTGATACCACTTTACTTGCCATGTCTGGATGCTATAGAATTCTGGGATTTGTAGTTTGGTGAGGCATCAGCACTCTTTGGTAGAGAAGGATCAAGACCTTGTGAAGGTGACAGACTGAAACACTTGTTCATAAGCTCATTCAGATGACCACATTATCTTTCTTTCTCTATGAGGAATTTCATTGATTCACTCAGGTAAGAAGAGAGCAACTCTTCCACCAAGGTAACTTTCATGGAATGACCTGATTTTTTTTAAAGTCATGACTTGAATTTGATTTTAAAAATACATCAGCTCAGATCCTGAGATGCTATCTCTCCCCCCTTTACAATAAAAAAACCCTACCTTTTCAGCCTAGCATCATCCCATTTAGACTGGAGTGCTGAGAAATAAGGTCTCCTCTGTTTATGGTTCATCTTGGTGTGCAGTATCCTGAAAATGCTTTGGTTAAGTAAGGGACTACCATGCTGAAAAGGTAGCATTTTGTGGTGATACTTTACTTACTTAGGTGATCCCTCATAGCTCGAGGATGATTGTCTTCCAGATGTCGTGTCTTGGCGGTGGGTCCAGAGGTAGCTGTAGAGCCCTATTCTTTTTTAAAAAAAATATTTATTGACATTTTCAAATACAATGTTTTAAACGAAAGGTTTGAGGAAGTATAAAGAGGGAAATGGGAAAAAGAAGGGAGAAAGGGGGAGGGGATGAGGATGTAGTTCAAAACCCAGAACTTGGACAACTGAGGTATGGTGTGGCCGTGGAGGGGAAAAAGAAAGAAAAAAGAAAAAAAAAGAAAAAGGAAAAAATAGTAGTTAAATAAATAAATAAATAAAACAAAAATTGTTGACTTCCATTCTTACTTCAGGTAGCTCTTATACTATAACTATTTTTCTCCCATTATTTGTTACAGTTATTCCATGTATCTTTATCCCGCTCTCTTTCAGATATTTATTATCTCTCTTACTTCTTTTCTTAATTGTCTTAAGTTGCTTATTTATTTTCCGCTATATTCTTCCAACACTGTCCAATCTGTACATTTCATTGGTCTTCCCGTACATTGTCGCAGAAAGAAGGTTAATTTATCCATATCTTTTATCTCTGAAAGTTTGTCAAGCCATTGTTCTGTTTGTGGGATCTGCTCCACTTTCTAATGTTTAGCATAAGTTATGCATGCTGCTGTGGTGATGTATGTAAATAAAATGTCCTCATTTCTATTTAGATTCATTCATGCTTATTCAAAATCTGCAGCACTGCTGGTCACAGCTGACCTCCAGTTAGAGCGCTCACGGGCCAGGGCTTCCCAGTTCTTGGTGTCTATGCCACAGTTTTTGAGGTTGGCTTTAAGCCCATCTTTAAATCTCTTTTCCTGACCACCAACATTACGTTTCCCATTCTTGAGTTCGGAGTAGAGTAACTCTCAGTCATTAACAACTGTAAATGTGAATCCACAGCTGTTATAAGATTGTACATCCAATTTACAATCTCATAACTACTGAACAGGATGTGAGTCATCATTTTGAAGACTAACTACTAATAGTTTTATTTCTGCTACTCTAGGCTGATAACTTTTTCCAAGTGAATACTGCCATTTCTCCTAATTCATCAAAGATTCAGCAAACTCACATCACTACTTCAGTGTTATTCCAAAACTGACAAATCTTTGAAGATTGATAGATGGAAGGCGACTGAAATCACTCTTGCCACCAATTTGCCTCATTGAATAGAATTGATTTTCTCCGTCCATGATTTCAGATGCCTTTACACTTTAGAATTAATGCAGTTTGATACCATTTCAACTGCCATGGCTCAATGCTGTGGAATCATGGGATTTGTAGTCTGGTGACAACTCTCACAATCCTGTGCCATTGAACCACGGCAGTGAAACTGGTAGCAAGCCGCATTCATTCTACTGTGTAGCTGCATCCTTTCACAATTTAACTTTACAACTGTAATGGTCCCAGAAATATGTTTTAATTTTCCCTAGAGTGCAATGTTCAAACTGTTTTCACATCAGAACAGAAAAGAAAGTGAAGTCTATTAACCATCCAGCTGTTCAGGATAAAGATTTTTGAAAACACCCTGATTTTAGGTTCACACATTTCAGAAGAAACTTCCATCAGCCAAAGTCAGCCATCTCACCTTGAGTGCAAAATGAGACCACTTTATTCTGCATCAGCAACCTCCAGGCAGGGCCTAATAAATCTGAATTGCAGGGAGACAATGCAGCCCAAGATAGTTTAGTATTCTTTGTAACGACATCCGAGGCATGTTTAAACCAGAGTGCTTTCACCCACAGTGAATGATGCATTGACACCAAACAAATTTTCTTACACCGCACAATGATCCTAATTGCTCCTTGTGCTTCTTTAATAGTGATGGATGATGCCTGGTGAAAGTACCAATTTATTTCCATGGTATTGTTTGGGGGAAATTGGAAATATTTTGTATAGTTGCTCTAGCAGGACTAAAACCTGAAGACGTATAGAGGAAAAAAGCATTGGCTGAGGAGTATGTGAGAAGGCATGACTATGTCCTGAGATCAACTTTGATCTTCTGCTTTGCGTATTCTGAAGGGAAAGTTTTAGAATAAGAGAGATTGGTTAGTCTGGATTTACATGGAAATTGAAGTAATACATGCATTGGGCACATAATTTAATGCAGAATGCAATAAGACCTATGCTCATGCTGGAAAAGCATTCAGATTCAATGATGGACCAATGATTTTCCCATGCAAATTTTCTCATATGGAGATTGGGGGGGGGGGTCAACAAGGAAAACCCACCTGCATCATGTCATCCATGTCAGTCCCTTGCAGCCAAAACAACAGAGTAACATCCACTTTCAAGACTAAGAGATCGGCTTCTATGAACTTTGCTTTGCTTATGTCATTATTAATTTGCTAGACTCACCTTGAAGGTGCCTGAGGACCACGTGTTTCTTTTGGATATGCAATATGTTATTTCCCCTTGGGGTTCCACAAACATTGGAATATAGAGAAGCACCTTCATGCAATTCTGGACTTTGACCTCCTATGTCATGGGCCCAGAGGGCAGTATGAAACAGAGGAGCACCTCTGTGCTCCAGGTACATGACCTCTAAGTTGGATTCACAGGGCTCATATTATGTGTCTCTAGCTCATTTAAAAGGATTAGACTTTGGAAAGATACATGGCCACTAAATTGTTCATGTTCCCTCTGGTGCCCTCTCTTTTCCTTGTCACCCCATGTTTTGATGAGCAGCATAAGTGAACCCTTAAGGAGATTAAAAAGTCAAAGATTTGGATTATACACATTGATGATGAGCTTCTTGTGTGCCTTTAAGTCTTTTGTGGCATATGGTGAGCTTAGGACAAATTTATCGGGGGGGGGGGGGGTTCATATTGACTTTCTTTGAGGTTGAGAGCATGACTTAACCAAGGTCGTTTACTGGTTGAGGGGCATTCAACAATAGTTTCCCAAAGTCCTACTCCAACAGCCCCATCACAGGGATTTATTGGCAACTAGTGTAAATACCCGGTGTTGTGTGGGTGTTACTGGGTTGGCTACCTGCCTACTTTCTCCCTTCTCCAGCTCCGAGAAGACCTACTTCACAATGTCTTCATGGCAGAACTGCCAATGCTGGGCAGGTTCTGTTTATGTCTCTTTCTTTCCTCCTTTCCGTCATACATCTCCTCCCTCCCTTCTCTCCTTTCCTTCCTTCTTTCCTCTTCCCTTCTTTATTTCCTTTCTTTATCTCTTTCTTTCCTTTCCTCCCTCTGTCTCATTCCTCCTTTCCCTCCCTCCCTTCTCTTTACACACATGTAACTTAGTAGCAGCCAAGTCGTTTCATTTCCCTTCTTTTCCACTGACATCACAGAGGACCACTTCACCTAGCAACAGCCAATCCTTCACCTTACCATAGCCAATCTTCTTTGTACCCTTTCTTTCTCTCTGTTCTGGCCTGAAAACCCCCTCAGTGTTTTTAAGCCAGATAATGAAGGGTATGTGTGCCAGGTTTGGTCCAGATCCATCAAGCCATGTAGAATAGTTTGTAATACAAACCAACCAACCAACCAACCATACATACATACATACTTTGACTTTTATATCGATAGATGTTTTTTCAGAGGAAGATTGTTTTTTCCTTCCTCTGAACCTCTTTGTATACAACTTGTCCAAGTCACTCATGGCTGAGTGGGGATTTGAACTCTCTTATCTTCAGGTCCTAGTCCAACATTTAAACCATTATACCATGTTTTAAACATGCTGTGAGTGTGTAGCAAATAAGGTGTCAATTTTGTTATTTGAATCTAATTTTTATTTTTGATCTGTGACCAAAATAAAATGATTTGTTCATCATGTTTAATAATCTGTAAATATTCAATATACTTGTAGCTCACAATGTAGTAGGTTAATATAGGGTTTGTTTACAGTACTAATGAAAAAAATACATATTTTGCATCACATTTTTCAAGGTCTGCAATGACCCCATAAACATCACATATATCATGGTGAGATTGGCATAACTAGTTACAGATTTTCCTCTGGCAGATTCACTTCTGTATATGCAGGCAGTGTTACATCGCCACTCTTTCATTTGTATCATTTTTGGTAACATGAACGTAGTAACTCCATTTGTCCCCCGTCATGCAGGCAACTAAACATATTTCTGTTTTAAGTGTGAGCAGACACTCTTCTTGTCCCATGCACATGCATTCCTATAGGATAAAAATCAGCTTGCTCCCTGCACTCCATGGCAAAAAAAACCCAACAAAAAACAAAACCTTACATTTTCCAGGAAACTGTGGCGTAAAAGGCAAGGGTTTTTTGCATTTGATTAAAGCCCTTGGGTGTAAAATACACACACACTCACACATTCCAACAACTAATTAAGAATATTGTGTGTTTGGATTGCAGCAGTTACAAGATAAGTATGATTTTATTTGTCAAGACCATAAATAGGATATTTATAACAATGCTAACAATTCAGAATCCTTGTGGACCTAATATTTTTCCAGGAGACATATTCAAAACCTAATAGGTAAAGCAGTGGAGCCCCCAGTGGCACAGTGGGTTAACCCACTGACCTGCTGAACTTGCTGATTGACAGGTCGCAGGTTCGAATCCAGGGAGTAGCATGAGCTCCCGCTGTTAGCCCCAGCTTCTGCCAACCTAGCAGTTCGAAAATATGCAAATGTGAGTAGATCAATAGGTACCACTCCGGCAGGAAGGTAACTGTGCTCCATGCAGTCATGCCGGCCACATGACCTTGGAGGTGTCTAGAGACAACGCAATCTCTTTGGCTTAGAAATGGAGATGAGCACCACCCCCCAGAGTCAGTCACGACTAGACTTAATGTCAGGGGAAAACCTTTACCTTTACCTATAGGTAAAGCAAGCAGACATTAGACTATGCCCTGTGTAAGAGTAAGCACTTTTTCTTAAAAACTTAAGAAATGTCTCAGAAGATAAACCAGAATCCTCCATACTCAAGGCTTGTGACATATGCACACTGAAAGTCATTAGAATGATGTTGTACTTTTGAAAGGCAACTGTGTCTTTTCCTTTCTGTTTATTAGCAGAAAAGGCGGTGGTCTCCTGGCCATCGGCCTATGGGTGTACTATCCATGTATCCTACATTTTCACATCAAACTGGCTGAAACTTAAGTGTCAGCAGGAAGTATTTCTTTCATTTTTAAAAAACACCACCTCCTGGTTACCAGCAAGAGAGCAACTTACTGATGCCTGCCAGTGTTGTGAACATTGGGCCATATTTGTGTAAAGGATATAATCTCTGTTATTACAGGATGCAGTTTAAAAGGTCGCATCACAGCGTTCCTTTGTGTCTCACTGCCTCACTCTTTTTTGTGCTTATCGCTGATATTTCAGAACACCGCCCTTTATTTTTGTTCCACCATAAACAGAAGAGAAGGAAGACAGGAATGCAACTTTAAAGCAACCACCCAACTGTATTTCTCAGTGGCCTTAATGCAAGACCCATCATTTTGATCATGTTACGGCACTCTTGGTATCTCTCTATTGGTTACCCATTTCTTCCAGGATTGAGTACAAGCTTCTTGTTTGGATGTTCAGCGCCCAACACAACCTTTTGAAAAGGGTGCTCTAGATCTGCTTTCAGTAACTTTAGACTTTTCATCCAACCAAAGGTTTCCTCTTCTGTGACTCAGTTTTGCTGATCCTTACTTGCTGCTTCACATTCTTGGAATTGCCTCCCAGACATTTGCAAACTGTTCCTTCCCTTATTGTGTTTTATATCTCAATTAAAAACTCCCTTGTTTTCCAAAACCTTTGGAGTTTTAGTTTTATATTGCTTTACACACTTGTATATTTTGATTAGTTTGCTTTACATTATATTTTACTTTTGGTAATGTTCCATTACACGGGCAGAGGCCATTGGGGGCACTAGAGAGAAAAGGATAGCCCATTTTATGGGGGAGGAGCTGAAATAGGAAAACAATTTCCCCCATTTTTGCTAGTTATTCCTCCTCCCCACTTCTCATATCATAAATGAGGGCTGTTTCCACAATGGGGATGTGGGTGGAGGGAATAACAGGAAAACAGGAGGAAAACGTTTTCCTCCTTCATCCCATCCTCCACCCCCATAAAATGGACTATTCTTCTCTCTCTATCAGCCCTAGTCACCTGGATAATGGAACAGATAAGGGATGGTGAACCTGTACTGATCTCATCTGGTAGAGATGGCAATGAGAAAAATGTAGATGAGATTATGTGGGACAGTTGTTGAATCCTTCCCTCAAGTATCAGAGATACTAGATATTGAATATTGTATCTAATATTGATGGTGTATTTAATAAGCCCATGATGGTTTTTCAAAATGTTACCAGATGAGGAAGAAATTTAATATCCATATTTTTCTCTACTCACGTTATCCAAGTTTTCTAGAATGCTAAAGGATTGGGTTCAAATTGAGTCTTTTATTTATTCAGAGGGAGTAGTATTATTGGATTAACATACATAATTCACATTTCTGATACACAAATAGTACTATCTCTCTTTCTCTTCTTCTTCTTTCTGAATGAGTTTTAAATAACCCACAAACAGTTTTCAATCTTAATTCATTATATTAAACTACAAAAGTGTTCAAAATTCCTCCCATGTGTTGTGTACTTCTAATCTTTACACATTGTTATTATTATTATTATTATTATTATTACATCACGCAGTCCTAGACACTTGGGAAGTGTTCAAATTGTGATTTTGTGATACGAGATCCAGTATATATATCTCATTTGCTGTGACATACTGTGTTTTTGTGTCAGTAAAATAATAATAATATTTTTATTATTATAAATAATAATAATAATAATAATAATAATAATAATAATAATAAATGAAAAAGTTACAGAAAATGAACACGTCAGACTTCCAAATTCAGACTAACAAGGTTTTGGAGCACAATACTCCTAACCTCACGATTGCGTTCAAAAACCAAGTATGGACTGTCAATGTTGCAATCCCAGGCAACAGCAGGATTGAAGAAAAACAACTGGAAAAGCTGACATAATATGAGGATTTAAAGATCGAACTGAAAAGATTCTGGCACAAGCCAGTAAAGGTAGTCCTAGTGGTGATTGGCACACTGAGTGCAGTGCCTGAAGACCTTGACCTGCACTTAAACACAATCGGCACTGACAAAATTACCATCTGCCAGCTGCAAAAGGCCACCCTACTGGGATCTGCATGCATTATTCGCTGATACATCACATAGTCCTAGACACTTGGGACGTGTCCGACATATGATCCAATACAACAGCCAGCCAAGTGATCTTGTTTGCTGTGGACTTATCTTGTTGTGTTTCAAATAATAATACTTTATTTATAGGCTGCCCAATTTCCCCAAGGGGACTCTACAACTACCCTGTTAGATAAATCAGTATTATTATTATTTCTCAGGTTATTTTGAAGGGTCAAAGAAATTAAACTAAGCCTAAACTTGTCTAAGGTGACTTAGAAAATTGATAGCTCCGGGAAAATTTGAAACAGAGACTCCTAATTTGTCACTCAAATGTTTAGGCACTGCACAAGATCAGCTATGGTGTGTGGATGTATTTTGCTTTATGGTTTATTTTGTAGTATCATCTGCAGCTGTTGGAACATGCCCAGGAGCTGAAAACATGTCTGCAAAGGTGAGGAAGATGGGTTAGCTCCATGTAAACAAAGCTGCCTAGTTGAAAGACATGGAAAAGTAGTGTCTCCATGACAAAGAATAAGTGATGAGCTTTTACAAGAGTTTGGGTTTTACAAACATTTTTGCTGCAGTTTGATCTTCAAGTCTGCTATCAGCAAAAGGTTGCTACAAAAGGTCATTGGAGATGACATCATGCAGTGTGGGAGTTCTCCGAGTGGAAATTTATGAGCTATGGCATTAAGTGTTAATGCACACCGGAGACTAAACATGAACATGATTTATGGGGACAGTAACACGTTCTTAGTTCTTTTCGACATCTAAATTTGAAGGTGAAGAAGATGTAGTGGGGGACCTGCTTGAATTGGATCTGAGCTTTTTTTTAGCATGATGTTTGCATTATGCTTTATAGAATGGGATTATCACATTGCGTTTAAGTGGTCTCCAGCTTCTTGAGGATAGAAGTGTTATTTCATGGTTAAAATTAAGCCAGAGCTATGTGACCTTAATATAATAAACACGTTCTGTTTCCTGTTCAAATTGAGAGGATGAAAAAGCGATCTCCTAAAAGGCTGGCTTTAAAGTTTTCTTCTGACTCTTAACAGCTAAAGTTTATAAATCTATAGTTAATTTTTTTTGTTTTTCATTAAACAAATTGTTTGTTGATGAAATGCACAGCTGTTGTCCACTATTTTGCATTCTGTGACACATATCTACAGTTGCTATTGACCTCAAGGCAATGGAACTTTAATTAAGCTTTCTCCTTTGGTGCAAATTAGTTTGTATTGCACTAAATGCTTTATGTATGTCCTCTTCTCCTAGGAATGCTTAACCATTTCCTTCTTATTGAACATTCAACCTAGGCTACAGTGCGGGAAATTGGGGACCCTCCAGGTGTTGTTGAGCAACAGTTCCCATCATTCCTGACTTTTAGGCCTGCTGCCTCACCAAATGGAGGTTGATCTTCAAAAATATCTGGAAGGTGACAAGTTCTCCAACCTTGTTTCATTCAAGAAACCCAGTAACTTCCCTTTCAATTGTTTGTAGAATATATTCCCCTAAATGGCCACCTGGAATTCAACATACTGCACATTCCTCTACAGTATATTATCTCCTGAGAAAACGAAGGTGGTCATGATTCAGTCTAATATCACCACCTATAATTCATTTTATCATCTTCCTCCAAGACTCAGATGCAAATACGAATCTCCAATGCCTCCTTCAAGGCCCTGGTACAAATACTAGTCCCTACCATCTTCTACAAGTTCCAGATGCACATACTAATCCCTGCTATTTCTTTCAAAGCCCTGGTAGAAATACTAATCCCTACCACTTTCCGCAAAGCTCAGATAAAAATACTGGTCCTTAACATCTCCTTCAAGGCCCTGATATAAATACTAGTCCTTACCACCTTCTTCAAGAACCAGATGCAAATACCAGTACTTAACATGTTCTCCAAAGTCCAGGTGGAAATACCATTCCCTACTATTTTCCACAAGTCCACATGTGAATACCCATTTCTAGCATTTTTTCCCTTTCCATCTACTACAAATCCCATATGGAAATACCAGTCCGTGCCATCTATTCCAAATCCCCAGTGAAAATGCTACTTCCTGCCATCTCCTCCAAAGCCCTCATGCAAGGTGCTATTCAATGTTTAAAGAAAAAAATAGTTGAGAATAATAGTAACTTCACCTCTCTCTGTGGGCAGGAAACCTTATTCCTTTTTCAGAAATTCCCAGTGATTGGTCTTCTTTGACATCTTCAAATATTTTATCACACATTTAGAATATCTATCTGCTTTTGGGTGCCATCCACAAGTACTATGTACCTAACCCACTCTCTCTTCCCTCTCACTGGTATAGAAGAGACACAAAGCTCTTTCCTTCTACATTACTTTGTGACTCTGCCAGTCATGGTCATCTCCTACCTATCACAGTCCATTCATGAGTAGCCTTTCCTTTGCATCAAGAGATCTGATGGGAAAAGCTGACCATGGCAGCTTTTGGAGGAATAGAATGAGGGTGAAGATGAACCCTCCCCACCAGCTCACACTTTGCCACATCTCCTTCCTACTACTGAAGAATGTCCTTTATGTGGATATATAAAAGTTGAGTTACTATTGAAATATTAATACTAGTACAAGGTATCCTCTGGCTAACATGATTAATAAAACACCCCATTCTTTAGGTTCCTTCTATAAGAATTAGTTGTAAATACATTTGTCCACGCACCGTTGTTTTCTTTCCTTAGGTAGTCTTTGCTTATCCAACGCTATACAATAGCTGATAGGCAGTTAGGAATTGTGGGAGTTGAAGTCCAAAACACATGGAGGGCCGAAGTTTTCCCATGCCTGCTATAGAAGCCTCCAAGGTTGAGTAGCTAGAAGAGTATTCTTCCACCTTTGTGCCTACAGGATGTAACTGCAATAACTTCTGAAAGGAGAACATATTCTTCTCCCACCCTGATTTATACAATGAAGTGATCCCAGTAGGTATTTTCCTATTTCTATTTTTAAAACTTTTTTCTATTCCATGTATCACCTTTTTAAAAGAAAGAAAAAACCCTGTTGACTGAATATAGTATAGAAATTCAGGATTTTTTTCAGCAGGGCTTGTCTGTGTTACTGCAATGAAAACCATGCTTGCATATAAAAGAGAAGACAGAAGTAACACTGTTTTGCATAAAGGGTGTATTAATTCTTTAGCAGCCTCTTTCCTTCCCCCAGGCATCTGTATGCGTTATTCTTATTAACCTCAATGGAAATTATGTCCATGTCGACATGTGAAATGCTGTTTCCCAAACTATAAAATTTCCAAAAAATAAAAAAGAATTATGCATGAGGTGATCTCAGTGGCAGCCAGTCAATTATCTGTGTAGTTCTCTACGAGTTCACAGTTACGATCTACATTCTCTTCTACTAAAAGAGTTAATTCAGATTATGTTTACATTGAGTTAAATTAAGTGTCATGGAATGTAATTGTATTTTCATATAAATTTTCCCAATGCATTTGATTCATAAAATGAGCAGTTGCATATAGACATGGCTGGGTGTGTTTATTTGAGAGATATTTTGAATTTTTAAAAAAGTCCAGTTATTGTTGTTGTTTATTCATTCAGTTGCTTCCAACTCTTTGTAACCTCATGGACCTGCCCACACCAGAGCTCCGTGTTGGCCGTGGCCACCCCAGCTCCTTCAAAGTCAAGCCAGTCACTTCAAGGATACCATCCATCCATCTTGCCCTTGGTTGGCCCCTCTTCCTTTTTCCTTCCATTTCCCTCAGCATCAATGTCTTCTCCAAGCTTTCCTGTCTTCTCATGATGTGGCCAAAGTACTTCATCCTTGCCTCTAATATCCTTCCCTTCAGTGAGCAGTCTGGCTTTATTTTCTGGTTTGATCTTCTTGCGGTCCAAGGCACTCCCAGAATTTTCCTCCAGCACCACAGTTCAAAAGTGTCTATCTTCCTTCGCTTAGCCTTCCTTATGGTCCAGTCCTGTTATAAAGCCCATGAAAAGGCTTATTGTTAAAGGAGGAGGGAGCAAGCTTGTTTTCTGCTGCCCTGGAGACTAGGACGTGGAACAATGGCTTCAAACTACAAGAAAGAAGCTTCCACCTGAACATGAGGAAGAACTTCCTGACTGTGAGAGCTGTTCAGCAGTGGAACTCTCTGCCCCGGAGTGTGGTGGAGGATCCTTCTTTGGAGGCTTTTAAACAGAGGCTGGATGGCCATCTGTCAGGAGTGCTTTGAATGCAATTTTCCTGCTTCTTGACAGGGGGTTGGACTGGATGCCCCATGAGGTCTCTTCTAACTCTATGATTCTATAATTCTATGTAGTGGGCACTATTAAAGATGTCATGATTGGACACTGGATTATATATGGTGGTTTGTTTGTTTGTTTGTTTGTTTTTTGTATTATTACTCTCTGTGAATACTAGTGAAAAACTAACAAACACTGGGGCAAAACATAACAAGGGAAATATATTTCTGGATATAATCAATGAAAAGAAAAGTTCTCATTCATCCATCTGCAACAAGGCAGGCCTGGAATCTATATACAGTACTAATCTCTCTCAGAGGAGACAAAATGAGTTTGTGTTATTCTTAAGGTGTACTATATTGGTTTTTTGCAGGACAAGGTGGTACAAACTTCTGGATGCATTCCAAAAGGTTTCCATTTCCAAAATTGATTTCAAAGCTGCAACATTTAAAAAAACCAAAAAACCAGTGCAGTTCATGAATGCATTGCCATTTTTTCAAGATTGCTTCCAAGAAAAAAATTTGAAAGCTGTGAGCGGAATTTGTGAGATCTTTATGAAAGGGAGGAATCTTTCTGGAAATAGGACTTTCCATCCATTACAACAAGGTTTTTTCTGTTCATGCCAAAAAATTTTAGGAACTTTTACAGAGCAGGCAGATTCAGTTTTCAAATTGCAAAAAATGCATTTGTGCGTGTATGCAATGGTGCAGAAGAAAGAATGGATCTACTGGTTTTCCAGTTGCAGACTGTCATTAAGCATACTTTTCAAAGAAGATGCATCTCAACAACAGGTTTGGGGGGGAGTATAAAGGGATTATTTCAAGATGTAGATATAGGGGAGTAAAATGAGAACACTGCAACCCTCAAAAATTGTTTCCCATCTCCACAAAATCCTTTAGTATTCAAACATCTAACATCATAATGATTTAAAGCATCTGTTCAGCATGTAGAAATAGAGTTTAGACATCTGGATAGGGTAATCCCAAGAGCAGCCCTTTGGAACCATTGGGATTGGCCACCATCTTTAGTCCAACATACGCTGGTGAAAGTGTGCCACATGTTGGTTTAAGCATTGGACTATAGGTGTGGAGACCAGGGTTTGAATCCCCAGTTGGCTATGGAAACCCAACTGGGCAAAGTCACACTCATGGCAAAGTCTAATGCTGCCTAGAAAACCATATCAAAGTATTACCATAACTTGCAAATGACTTAAAGGCACACAACAATAACATCCAAGGAAAAGACATGGCACAGTTAAGTAGCATATGCAAGCACAGCAAATAGATGTTCTGGGTGTGAACTATTTTTAGTGATTTACTCTGTGAAGGAAGCACCTAAGAATATTGGCTCGAGAATGTCTAGAATTCTGAATCCTGAAATTAAAATCCTCAAAACCTAGAACTAGAGCCAATTTATAATTTCTCTCTTCATTACTTGTGGTGATAATTGAAATACTTGTTTTAATTGTTGAATCTTGATATCCTTTAAGGTGGGGATTCCAGACTCATTTTCATCAGCCTTACAACTACCTTCAAAGGACCATTGAATCCATGGATGTAGAATCTGTGGATACAAAGGGTCAACTATTCTTTTTTTCCATAGTGCTCAGTGCTCTTGTATTGTTACACAGACTGGGTCTCCACATGTTATTAGACTACAACTCCCATCACTTTTGATTATCCACCAAGCAGACTGGGGATAATGGGAATTGGAGCCCAACAGCACCTGGGGTTCTGAGGCTGGGGAAAGGTTAAAGGACATTTTAAAGTCAGACAGCATATTCACAAGCCTTGTATCTAAATTCAAACCCCACTCTCCTGACTAAGCAGAACAAACTGCAGACTTCCAGATGTTATTGTATCTCAACTCCCATCAGTTGTAGCCATGATGTCCAATGATGAGGAATACAGGAGTTGAAGTCAAGCATCTGGATGACACGGTGGGTTGGATGTGGCCTGTGAGTCTCGAGTTTGACACCCTTGCTTTAGGGACACAATGGATAAACAATCACATTTATGCATTGTATTTACTTATTTTAAAATGTGTGTGTGTGTGTGTGTGTGTATAGCTAGTCACAGCATTAAGGAAATTAATCTGTAGCTTTCTATTATTTAAAAGTTCAAGAATACCACAAGATGTTTCTTAAACAGAAGTTTCATTCAGTCTAGCTCCATGATAAGTCAGCTAATGGTAGAACCTGAGCAGTTATCCAAGGGTAACCATACTAAGTAAGCAGGACAAAAGGTTATTCCTTGATTCTTGGAAGCAGAAAATTAACTGTAATAATTAAATTTTGGCTGTACCTTATTCAGCTACCATCATTTTGGCACAAGGAGGAAAGTTTGTGTACTTGGTTAATGAGTTCATGCTGGCAAAAACTCAAGTTCATAAAAATATTTCTCATCAAAAACATATTTTACTAATGAGTATTTCCCCCCTGGGATGGCTTCTATTGTGCTGGAGAAAAATGTTCATGAAACTGTCAACAGTGTGCATCAACTGAACATCTCATTGTACTCATAATAAAGCATAACAAACAACCTTAATTTGTGGATTGTGAAAAGAAAAGAAAAAAAGGACATGTTGTAACAAATTTGGGAATGCTTGGTTTTCAACATTTCTTTTGATCATTCAGAATTATCTTAATTGTTATTAAGTTGTATTGAATAAAAATTTTAATGACACATTTCATATCCTCCAATATTTCACAGTTGAAAACTGGACCATTTGTGGCCAAGCAACATCAGAGTGTGGTCAAGGTGGTATAAGTTGTGGATGAGGGGGAAAATGTACAAACTAGGAGAGGGTGCAGCATCTTGTTTTTGCCTGAACTTACCAAGAAAGGAAGGATTTCTATGCTCCTGTCCTCTGCTCCCTGCTGAGCTGTGTACTTTTGCAATTTGGATTCTGTTAGTGGCAATGGAAGTAAGCCAAGGACAGAGGGGAAAAACAGAAGGAAGAGAGAAAAACTGGGACAAATTTATAAGCAGCTGAAAAAAATGGGCAACAGAGAATCAGTACTATCTCTGCCAATTTGAGACAGTTAGAGGATATGATGTCTGAAGGGTGACATCTAGCACTGCTATTTACATATATGAGAGCTTAGGTTGTCATCTCTCAGCAGGGTTAAGCTGTGGGTTCCTGTGTGTATATGTGTACATACGTAAATACGCATGCATGTATTTGACTTAGATCCTCCCTTTCTCCTGGCACTGGACCCAAAGAAGCAAGGGGTTGGACATGAACCTTGGGAAGTCTTCCAATTCTATGACCCAATGTCTACTCAAATGTAAACCTTATCATAAGCACTGGGATTTTCTCCTCTCAGTGTATATTATTGTAACGTTAAGTCTAACTAGAGAAGATCCACTGAATCAGTGGCAAATTGGTGAGTATTGAATGAGAGGACCTATGTTCTTAGATATATTCATTGTTCAATTACTAAAAGCATGTTATCTCAAGAGTATCTGTTTTGTTTACACATGTTAAAAATCACAGTATGTTATCGAGCATTTGCAAAGGGATCTGAGAATTAAACCTATTCATTAAAAAAAAAATCACAATGGTAATGGTATATTGAAAGAATCAATACTGTTGTTAAAATACATACAGATGATATGCTCTGAGTCCACTAGTGTTGGTAGGATTTAAATTGGTCATCCCCAGCCACAGTGTAAAGATTCATTTGCAGTTTTAATTTCAGGTATATTGAACAACATCCTATTGAGCTTTCTGCAAAACCTTCTCACCCATTGAATGACATTCCTCTGCTTTTGCTTTGTTGCAGTAATGCCCCCATTCGTTTTCCACAGTCGGACTAACCACCTTGTTGCTTCTGTAAGAAGCCTACAAGGCTGAATCTGGAGCTAGACTTGCTTAAATTGACTAGTTCATTGTGATCAGACCTAGATCCAGATTACAAAATGAAAATGGGCTACAGATAGGCTTTTTTTGGGGGGGTAATTTGGGATGAACTGGTTAAGTTTGTTATTTAGAGAATCATCAACTCATTATAAGTCTAGAAATTTTAGTTTTGAAAAATCAACCCCTCCCCCCCCCCCCCCCCCCCGCCAAACCCCTTGATCAACTTATCTACAGGTCAATGTGAGTAGAGTACCTTAACTCTAAATCTAAATAGGAACCATCCACTTTTCTGAGCAGAGTGGCAAAAGGCAAGAATTTAGTCCACCCTTGGAGAACTTAACAGAAGCACCAAATTGCTTTATTAATCCGACTACAATGCTGCTTCCTGTCCTTTTGAATGCCTGGGTGGAGAAATGGCAGCATTGGTGGTCAGGGGCAACTGGTCCCCTGAGTCGGCATTGGTACTTTTCCCTCTCAGTGGAAGGACCCATATTTTATCTATGGTTCATACTAAAATCCACACTTTTGCCTTCCCTAAAGCTGTCCTAGACTTGTACATGAGGCCTCAACTTGTACACAGGGCCAACGAGTGTAGGCAGTCTTTGAGTACAAACATCTGACTTGCAAATGACTCATAGCTAAGAACAGGGGTGAGAAAACAGGAAGTAAGAGAAATCTACCCCTCAGAAAGGAAATTCACGCCTGGAAGAGGCATCATGGGGAAAAGGTGTCTCCGCTGAAGCTTCATCACCAATCCTTGTTTCTACAACAAGCCAAATTTTTCAAAATCCAATTACCGCACGGACAGAAAGTGAGAGGAAATCTTCTGAACAGGGACACAGACAGCAAAACAAATACCACAGAGGTGTTCACCCTTCCCTGTGGCTATCCAAAGTGCGTGCGCTTTGCACACACACAAAGCTGGAGTTATACTTTAAAATGTACCTGTTCCAACTTACAGACACTTAAGAACAAACCTACAGAACCTATCTTGTTCATAACTTGGGGACTGCCTGTATATTGGATATCTCTGGTAAAAGCAAGCCTGGCAGAATACTAAAAGCCAAAAATTTTAAAAAGACAATAAAAGAAGGAAAATTGAAAAATTGTTCAAAATCACACACCTATCTTGAGAGGTCTGTGGCTCCTCATAATA
Organism: Anolis sagrei; assembly: GCF_037176765.1. NCBI lineage: Eukaryota > Metazoa > Chordata > Lepidosauria > Squamata > Anolidae > Anolis > Anolis sagrei. Next base: position 205,976,471 of record NC_090021.1, on the reverse strand, counting down.
TATAAATAATAAGTGGTTTTTCTGTCATCTTTGTCTTTCTTTGGGAGTACTCCACGTATTTGAGTAAAAGACAGTCAAATTGGCTTCTTGTCTTGATTTACAGAAATCTGATACTATTTTTTGTAAGTACTTAGTTTATCATCATACGAGCTCAATTAATGTCCATATTTCAATCATGTTTCCTGGACTGAAAAAAAGCCTCTTAAAGATAAGGGGACTGTGTTACATCAGCATAAGTTAAGACTAGGGATCATCCAGGAACTCTGGGTCTCATAAGATCAAGTTGCCTGCTTTTATGAGTAGGGAAACACTGGAAGGAAAAAAAGGAAACACATTTGCAATTCTGAGAAGCATTTAAACCCTCATGTTGAACACCATTAAACTTGCATTCACTTTTCTTATTTATTACTTATTCATAGTTAGCCTTTACGTACAGCCTGGATGTTGTTGCACTTGATGCACCTGAAGAAAAACCAGCAAAGACTTCTAGATAATGAAGTGTGATGGGAACCGTGCTGAATCCTCGGGAGAATTCTGCTTAGACATTGCATCACATATTAAAGAATTTGAAGTGTGAAGCAAAACACTGCAGGGTGGGAAATAAATATTCATAACCCACAAATAACCTGACAGAAGCACATATGTAATCTAATCAAAGATACAAGCTGAGATTGCCATGATCCCAGTCAGCATAAGAAGGATAAAGCACATTCAAAATGTGGAAGAACCTCTCTTGCTGACGACTTGCTACATAGATTTGAAATAGCTGGTATTTATGACAAATAAAACAAGATAACCTTCCACATTAGATTGGAATCGCCAGTCTCAGATCCTAATTCAGCATTTTGGAAACAGCTTATGTGAGTTAGACCAATTTAGGGGCCAACTAATTTGATTTGGGGCTGGATCTTTCCCTTTCATAGGAAAGAAGAAATGGTGGGTTTATCCAAAAGGGGAAAGGTGTTCGGAAGTACAGTAGGTCCTTAATAATCACTGGGTTTTGGATCCATGACACACACACACACACACATCTGTGGGTACCAAAATCCATAGATTTACAATGGCATAATAAAATGCCTCCCTCACCCGGTAGTGCAGCGGGTTAAACTGCTGAACTGCTGAACTTGCTGACCAAAAGGTTGCCAGTTCAAATCCGGGAAGCGGGGTGAGCTCCTGCTGTAAGCCCCAGCTTCTGCCAACCTAGCACTTAGAAAACATGGAAATGTGAGTAGATCAATAGATACCACTTCTGCGGGATGGTAACGGCACTCTGTGCAGTCATGCTGGCCACGTGACCTTGGAGGTGTGAACGGACAATGCTGGTTCGTCGGCTTAGAAATGGAGATGAGCACCATCCCCTAGAGTTGGACACAACTAGACTTAATGTCAGGGGAAGCCTTTACCTTTACCTAATAAAATGGCACCCCTTATATAAAATGTCAAAATCAAGGTTTGCTTTTGGAAATTTGGGGAATTTTTGAAGTATTTTCCAGTAGTAGATGTTTGAATCCATGAATACAGAATCTGTAGATAAAGGAGGGCCAGTGGTATGTTTTAAGAAACCATTTTTCACTCATTGCCACTATCCTTCTCTATTATTTATTATTATTCAGGAGTTATAGTCAAGGTGCTAAAGTGCTTTAGTAACATCACACTAGTAAAATATTAGGATAATTTTGGTTTTGGTGCAAACATTTCTCTTTCCCCACTCAATCTCTGTTGAATCTGTGTCCCAGAAACAAGGACTGTGTTTACTAGTTTCCAATTTAGCAACCATATTTCTCACTACTATGTGTAATTCTTATGAAAATATCCTATATTAAAGGGAAGACTCTGGTGAGGATATTAAAAATATATATAAGGGGAATCTACAAATTGAAGTAGTAGCAGTGAGGGTCGACTTTCCCTCTCTTAGTCAAACGTTTTCTTGATTTTATGCCAACACCTTATGTCTGACCCTAGTCCAGTCTCCCCCACATCATCTCACCACCATGTTAATGGAAGTTTAAGGGTGTGGAGAGCTAAAATAAATGAAATCCATAGGTTATAGGGAATTTTGTTTGTTTTCTGCTCACTTGTCACTAAAATCAAAAAGTCAATGGAATAGGGCTGGGCAATGAATATAGAGCACACAAAGATTAGTCTGAATCAAAATAACTCTTTTAAAATGTATGCACAATTGGCTCAAAGAAATGAGATTGGGTTCTTATATACTGTAGAAATTTGCTGTGGACACTTCTGTCTGGCTGTTCTCTATGAGCAACCATGAAGCAGTCTTCCTGCTCCATTCCTGTTAGCTGTCTGTGCTGATATCTGAGTGGTTGGTCACTGCAGCAATCACACAGCCTCTCTCATTTTTTTTTAAATCAAACTAAAATGTTTTTAAACTAAACATCTCTAGATAAACACTTCAGGACCAACAGGTCAAGTATTTGCAATGTTTAAAATCAAAAGCCTGTCTGAACTGTGGACAGGATGAAATACATTCTGGATTAAGGTCCAAGGATAATTGTAATTAAAGGCGTGGAAAAAAAAGAGAGTTTGTTCTGCAGCGGGGAAAATGTCATTGCTCCTTAGATTGTGGGTATACACAAATGGGGGACATTTGTGTATACCCACAGTTGTTTTGAGATTTTTACTCTCTAATTGTTTCAAAACCACAGGAAAACACTTTATGCTACAAAGCCTTTTGCAAAAAAAAGAAAGAAAGAAAGAAAGAAAGAAAAATATGAAGGAGAATATATTCAAAAGTCAATATTGAAGAAGTGATTTTAGACTTTGGGGCTGCTGTCAGAATGCACTGCATGGTAAACCATAGGCTTGGGTGCAGATCTGTTTTTAGCCATTTCCTTTGGCCAATCCAGCTTCTTTGATTTGTTCAGGCCTAGCTGTCATGGATTCCCATCTGAAACAGGACCACGTGGCAGGCGATCTTGGCTCCTCCTCCCCTATTAGGCATCACAGTTTAATCTTTTTGATTTTCCTTAATTTTTCTTTATTTTCTTGATTCTTTTTATTTAGTGGGAATGACTGGGAGTTGGGGATGTGCAGAAATGGGTAGATGAGTGGCTTGGGAGAATCACCCTTTTAGCTTTTTTCTTCTTCCCTTCCTCTCCTTCAAATACTTCTAATAATTAATCCCAGCAAACAAAAAGAAAAGCCTCGTTCTCAGAAAACTACAACCTAGTTACTTCTCCTCTAGAGTAGAAAATAGAAACAGCTTTAAGGAATCTGAAGCAAAAAGTAGAAAGAAGACTGAAATGTTCCCACTCAAGGTAGGGCCTGAAGTAGAGAAAAAAGAGGGTTTTTAAAAGGAAGCCCAGGAAGGACAGCTCCAGGTCATCACTCTTACTTCCCTGGGCCTCCTTAAAATGCCTTAGAAAGCTGTGTGACGTGCTGCAGGGAGAGAAAGTGTGTGCCTGGCTGTAGCTCCTCTCCTCTAGAGTAGAAACAGCTTTAAAGTAGCATTAAACCCAGGCGCTTCTACAGAAGGGAAAGGCTCACAGAGAGAGTGGTATCTTAACTCAGATGCTTTTAATTCAGGTCTTAATGAAGGATATGGAAGGGGAGCCTGTGGGAAGTGCCCCCCCCCCCCACCATAATAGGCCAGATAGGGTGCTTTCTTAACCTAGTTGCTGACACCCAGGCTCCTTTGAAGGAAAAAAGGAAAAGCTCCCAGGAAGGGTGATGTCTTAACCCTGTTGCTGTCATCTAGGTCTTGAATTAAAAAAGGAAAGGCTCCCAGGAATGAAAGAGGAATCTCACAAGTTCCCGTCTGCTGCCAATTGCTAGGATCTAGCCGCATTTTTCAGCTACAGACAGAAAACAGATATCCGTCTACCCACCCATTTTTGGGAGTCGCGCAAAAACAGATATGGGGGTCTACCAGTATCTGGCCAGCAGAAACAAATCAAAGTTCTGCCAAAATGCACGAGTCTAGTAAACCAACCTAGAAATTTTGCAGCTGAGAATTACAGTGTTGCCCAAGTATTGTATTCTCAGGTATACCATTGTAGAGATGGAACAAGGTGTGTGATTGATGTACAATCGTTGCACATAAGTGTGGCCTTTTGCATTTTGTGAAACAGACTGCTCTTGTGCAATGAGCAAAGAATGTAGCTGTTGTACAATGGTTATGATGCACATACCTATGGCATTTTGTGGGTCAGACTGCTCTTGCATAACGAATTCAAGGAGAAGGGGTCTATGACCCTTAACCAAGAAAGGATGAAGGAAATTCCTGGCTGATAGCTTGTCTTACAGAGTGCAATGTGGGGGAATTTTTCTGGCCATGGGGCACTGGAGGGTAGTGGAAAGTCAATGGGTGTCCTGCTCCTGGCCAGAAAAATTTCCCCACATTGCAACCTGTGATGCAAGATCTCAGCCAGTAGTTTCCTTCTTTGAAATTCTGAAATCAATCTTTACTTGATGCGCACTGCATGAAGTTTTGCCTCTGGCTGTTGAAAGACGATATTATGCTGTTCCATTCACTGATCTTAAAGATGATGAGAGATCAGGGCTCCATTCATGACTCATTTTTAAAAATGAAGCATTCAGATGTAAATTTATACAGCTCCAATATAAAGATTTATGGCCCACCATGCAGCATCCTAGCTGTAATTCAGTCATCTAACAAGGATAGCAAATTATGCCAACCATCATCTTTACAAAAAAATGTTACTTAAGAATTGTCTTCTCCCAAACTGTTCTGTGTGGCTGCAACCAATAAAACCTCCAAGGCATCAGGAGGAAGTCTTACCTGGGTTGTTGATTTGACTGTGAGAAGAGTAAAAATGCTCCATGATCTAAAGGTATTGTTCCTAATTTGTGATGCATCTCTGAGCACTACTAGGTCTAGCCACCTTTTTCCATTCCCAGATGCGGCCCCTCACCTCTCGCCTCATCTCTTGACAAGACACTAAACACCTTTCAACACATTCTATCTCTAAGAGGCCCGGGTCTTCTTGACTTCAGAAAGGTAATCAGGTCTTTTACAGGAGAAATGATTTCATCCAGCACAGAACAGGAGCCAGCTTTCTGTCTTCGGCTATCTGACACAACCACATTAGGGCAATGTAAAGGCAAAATGATGCAATGCTGCCATAGAAATAGCAAAAGAGGTGCCAAATCAAGAACACACTAATTATATTCTGATCTGAACTAAACCCTTCTTCAGGAAATTATTGCCAATGAATTGTTTTGTCTAGACAGCTCTGGAGACTAAAATTCCCCATATTTTATCCACAAGGAATTAGCCAACATAAATGTTCCACCAGTAAATGCAAAGAGTTCAGGTTCAAGGCCTGTGTATTTCAAGTGGAAACTTTATGTTGCCAGATGTCTCCACTTTCTAGCAGGAGTGTTCCTATTCTACATGCCATTCATATGAGCTTTCTTCCAGAGTATTCCATTCAAATAAAGTATCCATTCTATTTCTCCATATATTTTTTTCCAGCTGATCCTCTTCTCTCCATGCCTTCTTAGTATGCTCATTCCTATATGATTTGCTCTGGGCTTTTCTGATTGCATAGTTTGAATCTACACAAGCTAAATAATGCATCCTAGTCCTGTTGGAAAATACAACGTTCCTCTCATTCTGGTGTGGAAACATTTTTTCTTGATATCTGATGGCTTTAAGGTAACTACCTCTGTTGTTGTTTTCAAATAACTTTTTTTGGTGTGGCTTAACCCCCACCCCCCCACCCCGAACATGGTTGACTGGTGGGTGGGCAGGAGGGGAAGGAAGAGGTCAGATTGGTGGGTAGTCTCTTAGGTCAGATGGACCTCAACACATAAGTGAAGGGAAAACAAGGGACAGTGAAAGGAACCTTGCTTTTGCCAGGGACAAGAAAAAAGTGACATGAGACATAATTATACTCTTCTTACTCTGTTCCCTCCCATCAAGGTCCATCTTCTGCCATCCCACATTTCCCCCCCTTTTCATCAGCCTTTCCCTCGCATTTCCATGCTTTGTGCCATTTGGAGCCGAATTACACCCAACTCCTGAAAAGGCACTCTGAGTTCCATTTCCCTACACTGCCAAAATTGGGCTGTGTCATGTGATGCACTCTGTGGGACTCTGTTGCGGCAACATGGAGAAACGGGGAGACGATGCAGAGAAGGCAGCATCTGATAAGGTAGCCTGTAAAGTGTTGCATTGTCCAAGTCCAGTTTAAAGCAAAACAAGAAGCAATCCTTTACTGAAGAACTAGAACCTTGACATTGTCTGCCAAAAATTGGCAAGTAAACAGAAGACAGTCAGCATGCAAATAGGTTAGCCTCTTCCCCATAATGAAAATTATAATCAGTTCATAGCTTGCATGCACACACATACAAACTAGCACAATTTTAATGCCCTGTTTTATTTATTGTTGTGGAAGTGTAAAGGAACAGGAAGTTGACTTGTGTCATGTGATGGATTCTTGGGACTCCAGTTTGGCAGCATAGAAAAATGGGGAGAAGACTCAGAGAAGACTGTGTCTGATAAGATCGTAGGGCACCATGATTGTTCTCACCACAGAAGATTACCTAGTCCCCTTGTTTGTGCTGGTGACAAGAAAAAGTGGCATGAGACATAATTGCACTCTTCTGATGCTAGATGCACCAATGCAAATGTATTTCGACCAGCATACAATGTAACTGTGTGTTGTCTTAAACCATGTCAATCTTATGGCTTATACCTCAGGCATGGTCATTTAGTGGCAAGGCACAACACACAGCACAAAAAAAATGTTTTCTTTTGTTGTGTATCTCTGAGTTTACATGTGCAGGTCATAACTAATGCAGGGACTAGGGAAGTATAATACTTGAAATCCTCTTTAAAGCTTTTTAAAACAATGCACACTAGTGTCAGTAAGGTAAAAGCACCATCACAATTCTGTTGCATAGAACACACACTCATTTGAATTCAAATCAATATCACAGTTTCTGGAAATGGCAAGATGGAGTCACTGCATAATAAATTCTTCAAAGAGAGAGAGAGAGAGAGAGAAGCAAGAACTAAATACCAGTAAAGCTAAAGGTCTGTGGAATACATTAATATTTCCCCCCCTGTAGGAATTATTGATTGAAGAAAGAAAGATAGATTTAGAAAGGGCAGAACTTGAAGCTATATTGCACCACACTAGATGGAAAAGGCTCCTCGCTTCTAGAGAACAACACAGGGAACCCCTGGATATTTCAGTTAATCCACATCCCTCCCTCAAAACACACTTGTAGAGCCTCTGATAAAATATGTCTACGGATTCAAAGATAGGCCTGCAAGTCATTCAACTGTACTACTTCTCTCTCCCCCCCCCCCCACCCTAGTAGTTTGCCACAGAAAAGTCATTATTATTGAGCCACAGTTTTTCCAAAAGGCAGGGTCAATGTTCAGCTGTTTTAGCTTTTTCTGTTTTGGGGGTTGGCATTTGATGGCACTTCAAGGAGCACTGGAATGAATTCGGAGATGCCTATTTCTTCTCAGACTACCTACATCTGATGTGCACCTCTACTCATAAGTGATGGTCACTCACAGTGGTTCAGTCTTATGTCTTTTTACTCTGGAAGAAACCATACAGTGTTCAGGAGCACTTACCTTCAAATTAAGAACAGTACAATCCCCATAGCCACATGGGATACGTTCCTGGACTTTTATGAAACCACAGATAATAACAAACCCTATTGAAATGAAGGACATCTGGCCTACGGATACTAAGGAGACGTGGCGGATAACCTAGAAAATGCCTAGAGAGGAATATTTTGTTGCATATGGATAAATAAAACCATGAATGGTGATGCTGTGGGTGCTTGGGTCATTTTGAGTTCATTCTTCATGTACTTTGTGAGACATGTCCTAAATTATGATGTCTTAACATTAATGTTTTAAAAATATTCAAAACACATGGCAATAATTCTTGGACTAGATAATCAATTATTTTTGTTTTGGATTTCCAACCACGTAAGCAGTGTTGACTTTAAAATACCTTCATCTTAATCCTATCAATTTTCTTCCATGTTTACTATTTGCTTGAAAAAAATGCATTAGTGTCTTTTTGGTCCTCGAGTCAAATTCAGTAGGAATGCTGATGTTACAGTTTAATTACTGGATGACCCTCTATCTTTGCCGTGTAAGTAGCTGTCAGTTAGCACAGATATCTCTCTGTCTCGTGTTCTTGTTTTGGAAGATGTTTCCAGAGTGCTGACATGCTAGCCTTCTCTTATAGTACTATAAACTATTTGAATCATGCTGTTCATTGCTTCACATTTCACTATTCCATTTAAGTAAAAATTAACATTAGCCATGACAAGATTAATGTTTGGCCGATGTCAGTGTAAGAACTTGAAAAGAAGAGATCTGGTGTGAATTTTCTTTGTCTATTCCACCTTCAGTTGGTGCGTCTCACTTGTGTTGGGCCACAACTTCTCTAATTCATGTTATGTGGGGATAATGGCACTAACACACCAGTACATTTTTAGGAGGCAAGGTCAGGGAAGGTGACCAAGAAGTGCTATGTACACTAATGGTCAGCACCCATATAGCACTTGTCATATGATGTCTTGAACTCCACTTGTCCGTGGCTTCCCATTGCCATATACAATATTTTCTCAATCCACTCAAGTTCTTGAAAAATACTTGAGACTCTGCGTGGTTGCATGGCAGGAAAAATGCATGGGATTGCATGAGATTTTAATTGTCTTTTAAAGGAAGGATTCTATGTATGCCATCCTGGTTCCTAGATCATCAATGTTACAGCATGTAGTTGTGCATAGTATTCTCCATCCACCTCCCACTATTTATTCTGAAATTTGCTTCACATGATTTGCTTCACATGATTTGGAAGTGTGTTGCATGTGCAAAAAAACACATTTGTGTCTACACCAGGAATGGAGATTCCTTGGCCTTCTGAAATTATACAACTTCTATTAGAAGCATGGCTAATGGTTATGGAAGTTGTATTCCAGAATGTCTAAAGGTTATGCACCCCTGCCATATGTAATACTTCTACAAGTTAATATATACTATAATGTGCAGAAGAGCAAATAGGAAAAATAGCAATGAAGGGTGGGAATTTAATCAGCTCCATTCTACCACAGTTTTGATGAAAATTATCTTCTGAATGTTACTATTTACATTTGGATAGAAGTCTCCATTGACCAGGACAATATGAGAAAATGATTGATATCTACCTTTTCACCTTCCCGATTATCTCACTTTTGTTCACTATGGTATTTATTTGTACGACATATGTACAGCACAATCCCCTTACCCACAGAATCAATATCCACAGTTTAATTTATCTATGAACCAATAAACATTTCCTTCTCAAAGTGTTTGTAGGCCTCTTTAGATCTTCCAGTACTATTTTATGGCATGCTTCCATGTCAAATATAGTCAAAATATATGGTTATCCATGGTTTCAGATATCCACGGGAAGGTCTTGGACCGTATCTCTAGTGTTCACAATGGATGCAATGTCTAGAGAGGTGCTTAAAGGTTCTGGTACATATTGCACTATGAATGCAGTTTTTGGTTGTGGCAAAAAGGATCCATTTTTCATATTAGATGGTGACAAGAGGAATATAGAGGGGGAACAAGCATTTTTCATTTGAAAGTTAGACCCTATTAAAGTGGGCACTTAAATAAAGTGAACCAGTGTTCACATACTATCCTGCAGCAGTGAACAGATGTATCGCTTTATCCTGTGCATTCTTTTAGGGTTTTTTTTTCCATTTTCCAATCTCTTCCTGCCAATCACGTTCTCTGCCAGCCTGAACTTGCCTGTGGGATGCACATCATCTCCTGCAATAAAACAGTAGGAATGGCATTTCAAAGTATGTAACAGAATGAATATTTAAAGTCATGTCAGAAAGTCAGTGTGATGTCATGGTGTGTATGTGGGAAAGGAAAATAATTTGTGCCTTTTATTGGGAGGGAGTCTTAGATTGTAACCTGGAAATGACAAAAACATCCATTTGCGGCACTTCCCTTGAATCCTAGGTCTCATATCCACCATTTCCATGCAGGTATTGTGATCATCATGCTGCCTATGTATCTGTAAAAATGCAAATGATCTTCAACCATCTGGCACATGCTGTCTTCCTATCCTAATGCTCAAACTGCCCACCCCTAATTGGGCATAAAAAGTATTTGCATGTTGATCCTGTTTGCTTCAAATATGTACTGCAAAGACAGAGGAAAATTCAGTTAAAGAGAGTATCTTAAATGTTCTACATGTTTACTAAGATTTTGTTGATCAACATCGCTACATGGCAGGAGGAATTAAAAAAAGAGATTGATGGTGCATCATTGGTGTGAGGCACAGTCCTTCATAGTCCATGACTTCTTGGACTGTCTGACAAGCAGAAGTCACCCTGGTAAGATGGCCTTGTAAAAGTGCCTGTGCATGCTTTCTCTTTTATTATTATAGTCAACTCTCCCTATTTGCAGATTTGATTATTCACAGATTTGATTTAAATGTTCTCTCTAGATCCTCCATTGTGACTCTATGTCAACTTCTGCAGAAAGTTGGCCATAGAGTGAACATCTCTCTTGGAATCTCTAGATTTTCCAGTATGATTTGAAGTCAACCGTAGAGTCATGCTGAAGAAACAAAATATTTCTAGAGAGATGTTCTAACCAAACTACAGCTCTCATGATTACATGGCACTTAGCCATAGCAGTTGAAGTGGTGCCAAACTGCATTATAGCTTCTGTGTAGATCAGGTGTGGGCAAACTTCAGCCCACGAGATGTTTCAGGCTTCAACTCCTACAATTCCTAACAACAGGTATGCTGGATGGGATTTCTGGGAGTTGAAGTCCAAAACATCTGGAGGGCCGAAGTTTACAGTTGTCAAGTGCTTTGCTTTCTCAACTAGGCTCACCTGAAAAGGATCTGTGATGACATTCCTGGTATTTGGGCAGAATCATTTGCAGCACGATCTATTATACTGAAAGCAGGTTTCACAGATTTCACCTGAACTTGCTTCAAGTTGAGATGTTTAACATGCTTTGCACTTTTGAGATGAAATCGGTCCTTCCGACTGAAACCTAAGAAGATTATCATACAGTACAGTACCCCCAGTGGCGCAGTGGGTTAAAGTACTGAGCTGCTGAACTTGTTGACCAAAAGTTCGCAGGTTCAAATCTGGGTGGGAGGGTGAGCTCCTGCTGTTAGCCCCAGCTTCTGCCAACCTAGCAGTTTGAAAACATGCAAAATGTGAGATCAATAGGTACTGCTCCAGCGGGAAAGTAACGGCGCTCCATGCAGTCATGCTGGCCACATGACCTTGGAGGTGTCTACTGACAACGCTTACTCTTCGGCTTAGAAATTGAGATGAGCATCCATGCCCAAAGTCGGACACGACTGGACTTAATGTCAGGGGAAAAACTTTACCTTTACCTACAACTTGAATGTCTATATGCTTTGCCTTTCATCCATACATTCAAACCCACCATTATCTTTGTATTTGAGCAAAGCATCTTTGGAATTTTCCTGGCCTTGGGCAGGCTATCTTGGAGCTCCTTTAAATGACCTTTAAGCCTTGCCTGCCATTCTGAGAGGGAAGTGCATTTTGTTTGAATATAATACACATGGATAATTTTCAATGGGACCAAAGGTAGTTAATTACAGATGGTTTGAAGTGAGAGGAGGCATTAAATCTCTCAAGGAAATAACCACTCATCATAGAAACGAGAGAATTGTTTCTTAAAGAAAAGTGACCTCCGCCAACTAACCTCCTCTCCTAGGTTACTGGGTCACTTAGAACTGTGAGACACTTAATCATGGACTCACCTTGAAAACACTTAATTGTTTTAAAGGTGAGGGAACTTAACATTGGACAGCAGGTCATTATTAATTTGACTACTTTAAGATGTGTGTGTGAGACCCTTCATATCACTGGTCACTTATGGCAACCCCCTGAATTTCACAAGGTTTTCTTAGGTAAGGAATACTTAGAGGTAATTTTGCCAGTCCCTTCCTCTCAAATATAGCCTACAGCACTTGGTATTCATTGGTGGTCTCCCTTCCAAGTACTAACCAGGGCTGACCCTCCTAGGCCCCTTCTACATTGTATAAAATCCAGATTATCTGCTCAGAACTGAATTATATGGCAGTGTAGACTCATATAATCCAGTTCAAAGCAAATAATGTGGATTATCTACTTTGATAATCTAGATTATATGGCAGTGTAGGATAGACTTGTGCATTTCTGCTGTACCTCGATCAGTTTCTGCTGGCCAAATTCCGGGAGGCCTCTGGATCCATTTTTGAGCTTCTCCCGAAAACAGGTGGGTTGCTGAATAACCGTTTCTGGGCTGCAGCTGAAAAATCCGGGAAGATCCGGCCCATTGGCGGGATTGGGGAATTTACAAGACTCCCCTTTCTGTTCCTGAGATCATTTCCTTTCTTCTTTTCAAGGGAGTCTGGGTTTGAACAACAAAGTTAAAGAAGCACCCCTCCCTGGATCCTTTCCTATCATCCTTTCAGGGGAGTCTGGGTTTGAAGAATGAGGTTAAGGAAGCACTCCTCCTGAGACCCTTTCCTATCATCCTTTCAAGGGAGTCTGGGTTTGAAAAACAGAGTTAAGGAAGCATCCCTCCTGAGACCCTTTTCTATCTTCCTTTCAAGGGAGTCTGGGTTTGAAGAACGAGGTTAAGGAAGCACTGGGATCTTTTCCTATTTTCCTTTCAAGGGGGTCTGGGTTTGAAGAACGGGTTATGGAAGCATCTTTCCTGGGACCCTTTCCATGGACACAGCTTGCATAAGACATGTCTCAGCATTCTTCTATTCTGATTGGCCCAACAGCCAGGCCTCACAGAGAAACCCTGTGTGAGCAACAGGTGACAGCCTCTCTGCACAGCATGGTGCCAAATATGGGAGGAGGAGCCATGATCGGCTACCACATGGTCCTGTAATGGACAAAGAAAGTGATAGTTGAGCCCTTAGAGCCATCTGCCGTTGTATGGTGAACAAGCTGAATTGGCCAAAGGGAACCGATCACTCTGAATCCGTGCACAAGCCTAGTGTAGAAGGGGCCTTAGTTTCCAAGATCACATGGGATATGGTACTTTAGGATATTTGGTCTTGAAGATATGTTATTATAAAGCACTAAAAACATAGAATACATTGAATTAAAATCATTATATCATTTAACAATCCTCTTCCTAGGGCCCTTCTACACAGCCATATAACCCAGAAAATCAAGGCAGATAATCCACAATATCTGCTTTGAACTGTCTTATCTGAGTCTGCACTGCCATATAATCCAGTTCAATGTGGATTTTATACAGCTGTATGGAAGGGGCCCTAGTTGCTACCTAACAATTCTCATCCTCATTTAACAATCTCAGTACCATGAAAGCAATAGCAAAATAACGATAATTTAGTGCACTCGATCAAAAGTGTTATTACCTAAGAGTTGGGAGAAGATGGCACTTTAGCACTACATCTACTTATTCTCTACAATATTCGTAGAATGCACTTACACAATATTTGTTGTTGTGTGCTTTTAAGTTATTTCTGAACAGCGGCTACTCTAAGATGAATCACAGGATATTTTAAAAAGAATTTTTCAGAAGAGATTTCTTATCACCTTTCAGACACTGAATAAATGTGACCCATGAATAATAATTCTACAAAAAAATAAAATCAGAAGTTGATATTTCTTGTCCTGTACAGTTGGCCCTCCTTATCCACATGTTCTGCATTCACAGATTCAACAACCCGCAGCTTGAAAATATTGTTGAAAATCCAAAAAGCAAATCTTGCTCTTGCCACTTGACGAAACGGGCACTAAATTACTATGCCATTGCATATTATGGAAGCATCTAGGGACTTGGATATCCATGGGTGATTCTGAGGGCCCTTCCACACAGTCCTATATCCCAGAATATCAAGCCAGAAAATCTCACGTTAAGTGTCTACTCAGATAACCCAGTTCAAAGCATACATTGTGGGATTTCCTGCCTTGATATTCTGGGATATGGGGCTGTGTGGAAGGGGCCTGAAACCCTAGCAGATACCAGGAACCTACTGTATTTTGCATGTACCAGACACATTCAATATGAAGCATATACGGACTAGGCCTAGGGAATGATTGTATCTGATCTTGCCACAATTTCATAGTTGCTGGGGTATTTCTTTCTTTCTTTCTTTTTTAAAAAGAAAAAGTCAAAATAACAAATGGCCTATTTCTTTTTTTAGATGATGATTAATGGAGACTTCATTGCATGCTTGTTTCATGATTTGTACAATATGTACGTTGAAATGTAGTTTCTTCTTCTGGATCCGTTAAGTGCATCACAATTACATTAAATTTGCCCGGCTGTGCCGGTAGCCTTTGAAGTGAAAGTGAAGAAGACGGCAGAAGTAGACATTGAAGTTGATAGAATCTCTTATATACCAGACAGCTCAATAGCTCTGTGTTCTGCCTTTTGGACGTCTTCAATATTCCCATTGTTACATTATTGCTCGTAAATGCAGGAAGATAGTACAAATGGAAGACTACTTTTTTTAAAAAAAAGAGAAGTAGTTAAAAGCACGGAGAAATGATACGGCTTTCCATCTGGCCTTAATGAACCAAAGACATAATTCTGTATCATGAATAATGCAATGATTTCTTCATAAAATTACACATGCTGTATCAGAGAGATATATGATTATATGGCATCAGTATAGAAATGTGTGATGATATAATCTTGCAGATTAAAGTCATATAGTATTTCTAAGAAAGAAGGAAAGGTAGGAAACTCCCTATGGTACATTGTTAGATAGGAATGTGTTTCTTTTTGAGAAAAGCAAAGGAATGGGATCCAGCCCACAGGTGCAATTTTCTTTTTCTTGCACATACTGGTATTAAGCAGCACATAAAGCTGCCAAAGCTTGAGAAAATTACCTTTTTTTAAGACTACAGCTAGTACAAATCTCAAGTCAGTATGTTACTAGAGCAAAAAAAGTGTCTGAAATCCAAATAAAAATATTTCCAAGCTCTGAAGCTGTCCATTACACAACTGGGTAGCCTTTCTGGAAAACATGGCTATAGACCAGACATGGGTAAACTAAGGCCTGGGGTCCAGATGCAGCCCCTGGGGGGTTACCTTAGGCCCTCCTCATTTTCCTTGTCATCTTGCCATAAGGACACGTTGGCCTGCTGCATCCTTATGCTGAAAAGATGAGGGGGGGGGGGAGGCACACAGCATCTGAGAGCCCTCTGGAGCATTCTCAGCCACAGCATTTCTCTACCTCCTCCCGGCATAAGGATGGTGCAAGCGGCCCCATACTTATGCCAGGAGGACAGCTCGAGGAAGGTACACTGTGGCTGAGAGCCCTCCGGATCACTCTCAGCCACCGCCTGTCTTGTCTTCCTCCTGGCATAATGCCAAGAGGACAGCCTGAGGATCGGGGAGGAGCATCAAGAGGAGGATCATGAGGGAGGATCAGGGCAGTCACCATGTATCTTGCCTTTCTTCCAGCATAAGGATGGGGTGAGCAGCCCCATCCTTATGCTGGGAGGACAATCTGAGGACGACCCAGGCCCTGCCCTGCTCTCTCCTGGCCCTCCCCTCCCCCAGGCCCTCCCTCTCCCAAGCCCACCCCATCCAGCATGTGCCCGGTCCCCTTCTCTCGTGCCCCAGCCCTTCTGGTCCAAAGCACAATGTGGCCTCAAGGCAAAAAAAATTGCCTGTGCCTGCTATAGACTGACTTCACATTATTCAGATCCTGCTTACTACCAGTGGTAGCCTGGGCATGCAGTAGATAGCCATCTTGCTATGGGTTATCTGGACATACAGATACTCAAGAATGAGAAGCAAAAGCAGATTCTTATGGCATTCTAAAAACGTATTTAAATGTATTGCAGGATAAACTCTGTTCTTGATTATATTGTGATTCTGTGTTCAGGATCCTTTATCATCAAAGTGTAAACACACTGTTGTTTTTCTCGTGATGAACTAATATGTCTGCTATTCTGTAAAATGAAATCTATTTTGATTAGGAGAAACTGCACCTAGAATACAAAGTCATTCAGCAGTTCACAGTCTTTATAGTACTGGTAACTAATCTTCTTGCCACTGTAGGGCTTAATTATCTTAAGGACACTAGGTGCCCTTCCACACAGTCCTACACTACACTCTGGGGGAGAGTTCCACTGCTGAACAGCTCTCACCTTTAGGAAGTTTTTCCTCATGTTCAGGTGGAATCTCCTTTCCTGTAGTTTGAAGCAATTGTTCCAGGTCCTATACAGCCCTATATTCCAGAATATCAAGGCAGGAAATGCCACATTATCTGAGGATGGACACAGATAACCCAGTTCAAAGAAGATATTATGGGATGTTCTGCTTAGATATTCTGGGATATAGGGCTGTGTGGAAGGGCCCTAGGTCCTCTCTGATTTTGAAAGTTAAGTTGGAATGAACACTAGCTGTTGTGGGCTATGAGCCCTTCCGTACAGCCCTATATCCCAGAATATCAAGGAAGAAAATCCCACAATATCTGCTTTGAACTTTGTTATCTGAGTCCACACTCAGATAATGTGGGATTTCCTGCCTTGATATTCTGGGATATAGGGCTGTGTGGAAGGGCCCTATGTTTCAGAGGCAGGAACTGGCAAAACCACCTATGAGTGTTCCTTGCCTAAGAAAATCCAATGAAATTCACAGGGTCACAATAAAGACACTAGGTGGCTTAAAGGTACATACTCACATTGTCCGCTATATACACATGCAAAAATAATGTCCAGACCTTTTCTCATTAATAACAAAATCGACAAGCTCTATTCGACAGCTCCCAATTTAATGGAGAGAAATTGTGAATTTATCCTCCTTTTGTTTTTTTTTAAAGATAGAATCTTAACTATATCACAGCACATCAGATGAAATCGCACTTTGTCAGTTTCCCTACTTTATTCTGAACAGACAATGACTATCCCCTATCTTCTGACCTTGCAGTGACACATCCCTAATGTGTGGCCTCCATCCAGCATTCTTTGTGTAAAAAAAAAAAAATCACCCGAGTGCCATTTTTGTTTTCCTAGTTGCACAAAAACAGATAATGAGGTTGAATTCTTGGCCAGAGGAACAGTCTGGGTCTCAGTCCAGCAAACACTTAAGTATGTGGCCCTCTTTAAACACATGAGTAGACCAAAGAATCCACGTGGAAACCGTAGACACAGCTTTACCGTTATTGTGTATGTGAAAAATGAGTAATATTTAGTTAAACAGAGGCGATCTTGCTACACCATACTCCAGCTGAACATGCTTAATTTCCTCTCCTCCAGATGCAACATGAGATATCGGTTCCTCATCTCAGTTTCTGTCAATTTACCTTACCATTAGTGTCTCTTAAATGCAGTATCAGGTCTTCAGTTCTGAGAGCAAATAACTCTATGGAATTTCCAACTAGAAAAAGAACCACACATTTAAAAAACACCTGGCAGTCTGCTGAGGGAAAGACAATTTGTTTATTGTGGTACCTAATGAAATAATGTGCAGAAAAGAAATGTGAGGAACTGCTTTTCTTAGCTCCAGGGTAATAAATCATTTTCGAGGTGAGACAAGATTAAAGGTAACAAGTTGCTTATAATTTTGTCACAGAGGATTGAAAGTCAAAACATATTGATCACAATTCATGCTCTTAATTTTAACACTACCTCATTCTCTAGGATATAAAGCTCTACAATGAACAAGGATCAGAAACTTAATTAAAAGCGAAACAAAACAGGGCCCAACTACATCAGATTTGCTTGCCCCTTGCCAACATTCTTCAACCATTGGCTTGGTTGGCTAATGGCTGCATTTGTGTTGTGGTTCAAGACATTTGCAGAGTACTAGTAATGTGTCTGATCCAGTTTTATAACATTGTGATACTACTTTAACTGCTGTAGAAGAACATGTGGGTCAAGAATAAGGTTCCACAGTCTTATTCATGTATCCACCGCCAAGACACCACACTTGGAAAGCCTTCATACTCAGACAACGAGGGATCGCCTAAGTAAGTAATCCTACAAAGCCTTGGATTTTGTAAATTGGTATGTTATTTTGAATACTTTGTTCTAGTGCATGTCTAAAGAAAATTAGACATCACCAAATGACAAAATCCAGGATTCTGTGATATAGAGCAATGGCAGAAATTCTCCACAATGAGCAAACTCAGGTGTCAGCAAGTCATTCCCATTAGAAAACCATTTGATTGTCTGTCTTCTTCTGCCTTAGTTAAATGCAATATGTTGGTTTTGTCTCTTCACATTGTTCAGAGACATATTGTTCAGCTTGAGAGCTCTGCTGAACAATAAAGACCCTTGATTTTTTCCTTTGTTGTCTGATTACCCTATTACACACACCAGAGGAAATGCCTTTTAAGTAGGCAACCCATGTTTTAAGAAGACTGGATGAGGACTTGATACATATTAGATACATATCCACCCCATCACACTCGAACCTCTCCTTTCTGTATCTAATAAAATAATGCAGTTGACTCATCACATAGCAGATGGATAACTTCTTCCAATCCGTCAGATGTTCCCCACATCACAGTTTTCCAGCTTTTTCATTTTTATTTACAGATCTTGTGCAACCACACAACTTCTCAACTTACAAAGAAAGAAACATCAAAACATATTTTGGTACTGTAGAGGTGTGCAGTAAATGGAACACAGGAAATGTAGAGAGACAGAACACATATGGTCATTAAGCATACGATTTGCTAAACCCTTTCTAGCCAGTCAAAAGACCATCCGCTAATCCAATTCTTTCAGTGTGATACCTAAGATCTAAGTGGGCTGCCAATGACTTGCAGGCGGGTGTACTATCAAATGTCAAATACCATGCCTAAGGTAATGGTAAAGGTTTTCCCCTGACAGTTGTGTCTGACTCTGCGGTGTGGTGCTCATCTCCATTTCCAAGCCGAAGAGTCACCGTTGTCCATAGACACCTGCAAGGTCATGCCTCTGGTGAAGAAATAAAGGCCATGTGAAGACTACTGGGACCTTGTCTTACAAAGCTACAGTCCGCAGATCCTTTGCATGTGGTTTCTGATAGTTTGCCAATTAAATGAATCATACATCTTGTGATGGAATTGTCTATGTTTTTTTTAATTGCTTGTATTGTTGTTTTATTGCTTGTATTGTTGTGTTTGGGCTTGGCCTCATGTAAGCCGCACCGAGTCCCTTGGGGAGATGGTAGAGGGGTACAAATAAAGATAATAATAATAATAATAATAATAATAATAATAATAATAATAATAATGGAACACATAAGAACCAATATGCAAAGGTAAGGTAAAGGTTTCCCCTTGACATTAAGTCTAGTCTCGTCTGACTCTGAGGGTTGGTGCTCATCTCCATTCCTAAGCTGAAGAGCCACCATTGTCCTTGGACACCTCCAAGGTCATATGGTCAGCATGACTGCATGGAGCAGTCACCTTTCCACAGAAGCAGTATGTATTGATCTACTCAAATTTGCATGTTTTCGACCTGCTAGATTGGCAGAAGCTGGGCCTAACAGCAGGAGCTCACCCACACCCCGGATTTGAACTCCAACCTTTTGACCAACCTTTTGGTCAACAAGTTCAGCAGCTCAGTGGTTTAATCCACTGCATCACCAGGGGGCCCTACCTCAAGGTCCAGTATGCAAAGGGCCTCAGAAATGGGATATTTTACTGTGTGATATGATCCTGCATTCAGTAAGAGGAGAGTCAAGACCTATAAAGTTCTATATGACTTGAGTCTACAATCTGAAAGATTGCAACCCCTTATATGAATCTTCCCAATTATAAAGATGTTGTGGAGAGGGTTTTGTCTCAGTCCTACCACTGGTTCATGTGTGTTTGGTGAAGCCATAGGAGACATCTGTCTCCATGGATGCTCCCAGACTCCCTCTCATGCAACTGGTACCCTTGTCTGCTCCCTTTTCACCAGAAGAGTGGCTTTTTTTTATTGAGAAAGGATTTTGGGTTTAATATGTTGTGGCCAAATGGGGTTTTGGAATTGGACATGCTATGCTTTTATCTGTATTATAAACGAAGAAGGTAGGCCATTTCGATGGTAATGCACATCCCCCCATTCTGCTTTATAGAAGATAGTTATCTATTTGAAGAGGCATTAAAAGCAGTTCGCTATTTGAAGTCGTCTGTTTCAGAGACTCTCAAGAAATGAAGGAAGGGAGACATCCTTACCCCGGAGTTATCTGTCAGCAGTTCGCTCCTGGACATCAGACTAAGTAGCAAGCACACAAGTATTGTATTTCTATTTAAGATATACTAATTATATCTAGCCTACCTAAATTTCCTGTGAGGAAAGAAGTTATATTGACAGTAGCAATGCTGTTAACAGTGTCTCCTATATCAGACAGGTTTTTTTGCTGGGGAGCCAGACTCAATGTGCCAAACAGCTACTGGGCAGCTGCAGCTGAAGTGACACTGGTGGAGGATCTTTCAAGAGACAGTGGCATCGGCACCAGAGCTAATGCTTGTTAATTCCTCAAAGAGGAGGGCACAGTAACACCCCCTTCCCGCCCCCGAAGATCCTTTACAAAACTCCATGCCGAGGCAATGCAAAATGAAACAAGAGATAGTGCCAGAAGATGTTTTTCTAAGGTCAGAAGGCATTCAATGAGCTACTGAGCTACATCAGAAGACAACTATGAGTAGTGCTGTGGATACTGATGCAACTGGATTCAAGCCAAAGGGACATTCAGCTGTTGATGTGTTCAGAGGTGAAGCGGCATAGTGCATATCATAGGAACATGGAATGTGAGGACCATAAATCATAGCAAGCTAGACATTGTAAAACAAGAAATTGAATGTATAAACATGAGGTGAGTGTACAAAAGTGGGCAGGAATAGGAACAAAACAAAAATAATGATCATAGGTGCATAACTTTAAAGTAGATGATAAAGACACTGAAATAACTTTTGAAATCCTGTGCCTTGGCTTCATCATTAATCATATTGGAGACTGCAGTCAAGAAATGTGAAGAAGACTAGGACTTTGAAGGGCAGCTATAAAGGAACTAAACAATATCCTTAACTGTAAAGATATTGTGGAGCCTTGACTTAAGAGCATTCCAACTTAAGAGCATTTTGAGTTAAGAGCCCTCACTCGGCCTGGATTTTGCTTTGACATATAAGCAGCATTTTGAGTTAAGAACTAGTACCAGAGGGAACACTAACATGAGAGTATAGGGCTTTATGGCTTCAAGGAAGCTGCTTCCATGAATTGTGCTCTTTTCCACTTTGGGAGATTGCTCTCTGTGTTGCTGTTGTCCGCTTTGAGGAACTTTGGGTTACATTATACACAGGGGCGGCTCATCCATTACACAAAGTAAGCGGTTGAGGTACACTTTTTTTTGCCAGGGGCGCAGAGGTGCCTCTGTAAATGCCCCTCGACCACCACTTGAGGAGCACCCCCTCGGCTCACAACAGCCCTAGCAGTCTGGGGGGGGGGGCTCGGCTTCCTTGCCTCACTGCCGGGCGATCCTCTTCCTGAAGGGGCCGGGCCCTTGAGCCTTGCCTAGCCCCTCTCGTTCCTGCTCCATATCAATGATTGGTTGGGGGGGGGGGGTGCCAAAATACTGTTTGCTTACTGTTGAAAATTACCTAGGGCCGCCTCTGATTATACATTATAAAAATTACCACAACATATACATTTACTCAGAATTTCATGAGTTTTTATTCCTTTTCTGTCGGCACCCAGAAGAGTTCCCTGCTCATGAGGCAGCAATGCAAAGTTATGGAGATAGATTCACTCCATTTTTCCTGCCTAAGTTAGCATAATAAATGACCAAAGTCTATGCTACTTAACTGTAAGATATGATTCATCCTCACCCATCCCTTTCTGTCTCATTCCATTTCCATTTAAAAACTGTTTAAAGGTGACTTGAAGAAAACAAAGATTCAATCCTCGACTGAGAAGTCTTAATGAGATCTTTACAGTGTTTTTTGAAGCTTCTCATTAATTTGTACCAATCAGAGATTCCAACTCTGCACAAAAAACTTTTCTCCCATGGACTGAATGATCCTCGCTTAGAAATATTTTATATTGTCTCAGTGTTTTCTGGCATGTTCCCAGAGCAGATTCTTTTTTCTGCACTACGATCAATAGGAGAAAATAGCTCTAAAATAAATCAAATAAACCTTGTGTGGGCATTCAGGAAAACCTACAAAATAAGCAATATGTTTTCTTTTAAAAAGTGTGCGGGACAAAACAGACTTTTCAGAGCGTTACTGCCATTGAAGAATGATCTTGTTAAAAATTCAGTTCTTAACACAAAAACAGTAGAGTCTCATGGCACATGAAAAGCTAATGAATTTATTGCAGCATGAGCATTGGTGGATCAGAGCCAGATTCCCATATGAGGCTTCAAACAGCATCTAAGTCAGGTTCTCTTATGAATGAAAAATAACAACACTTGCCGGAATGCACATTGCAGTGATAAATTTCCCCCTTTCACTTACTGTTTTCATTTTTTTCACAACCTCCAAAAATAACAAGCGAAGATGTTTTGCTGCCTGAGATGGAGTGGCAAATGATGCCTTTTCCTGCATAGTCTAAACTTCTGTTTAATGTTGCTGGAGCATAATGGATGCAAAGTGGTTAGTAGCTTCCCAGCTATTCTGGAATCCATTATAGTGATGTTTTGGTGTCATTCCTCATATGTGTAATGTGTGTGTATGAGAGAAGGATTGGGTGGGGTATAAATGAAGTAGGGTGTGCATAATGGGCTTGTAATAAAGGTCTACAAATTCGTCATTCGGTATAAAAAATTCCTTAAATCCAAAATGGAGTAGGGTGTGCATAATGGGCTTGTAATAAAGGTTTACAAATTCGTCATTCGGTATCAAAAATTCCTTAAATCCAAAATACTTCAAAATTTCATTCATATGAGTGGATGAGATGGTGACACATTTGCTTTTTGATGGTTCAGTGTACACACACTTTGTTTCAGGCACAAAACTATTGCAAACATAGTTTATAAAATTACCTTCAGGCTATGTGTATAAGGTGTATATGAAACATAAATGAATTTTGTGTTAAGACTTGAGTCCCATCTCCAAGATACGTATATGTAACTATTCAAAAATCCCTCCCCCCCCCCCCCCAAAAAAAAACAAATCCAGAAAACTTCTGGTTCATTTTGAATGAGCAATACTCAACCTGTATTAGACATCTCCTTATGCAAGTGTCCGAATAGTAAACCACCACTAATGTAACTGAGAGGTAAACGGACGTAACACCTGAGAGGATTCTGGCCATAACTCCCATGGGCCAACTCAATTATTGTGGTATCTTCTCTCTGTTACTCAGGAAGTAACAATACAACAATAATAAAGAAGTTACTACTGCCTGCCTTTTTTATAAGGAGGGACTATTGTTCCAATGGCGTATTCAACATATGTTGCAGGCTTGCTTTCAACTAGCATGGGAGAGTTTAATTCACTGTCAACTGGAAGGTTGTTGTTCCCACAAGGCCAGCTCCTTTCGGCTCTCTGAGGGCCCTTCCACACAGCCCTTTATCCCAGAATATCAAGGCAGGAAATCCCACAATATCTGTTTTGAACTGAGTTATCTGCATCTATATACAGGTATTTTCTGCCTTGATATTCTAGGATATAGTGCTGTATGGGCACTCAGTTAGAAATGTAACTGGATGGGAGGATTACAAAAATGATACATTACAGTAGTGGTGGGAAGCATTCAGAGCTTCCCATTCACTCCTGTTACTTTTGTAAATCCAAGTCCCTGCCCCAATGTCCCACCATTGGGAAATCCTGTTTTTAATGTTACAGGCCTAACAATTAATGTCATGTCAGGAGCGACTTGAGAAACTGCAATATAGTAAAATACAGTAAAACCAATAGAAATGAAGGTAATTGTGATTCCTTGTGTTACCTTCATTCCAATGGGTCCACTCTACCTAGGACTAACATTGTTCACAAATCCAAGCATTCTGAACAGAACAGGACTGGAAGCCTTGAGATCATTAGAAATCTAAACAGTTTTTAAAAAGTAGGATTTGCTTTGCACTTTGTGAATGAATGCCATTTATCTCCCTGCATTTTTCAACAGCCCCTGGAGATAGCTGGCACTATCTGGTTCATTCCATTTTTTTCCAGGAAACTGTAATTAAAGAATGCAGTGCCTCCAACCACATTTCTCATTAGTCACCTTATTAGTTTTTGTGTGAGTAAATAAAAGGTTGATGAGACTTGGGGTTAATGACAAGACAAAGGGGGGTCTTCTTTGTAGATGTTGACTTTTGATGGTTTTTAAAATAAGCTTGCATATTTTAAAAATGTAAATCTTACTATAAGAGGGATGCCCCATTCCTTGTTACTAGAATTGTAAACATTTTATTCAACTACATCTGTTTAACTATTTCATCATGGAAATGATACTAATTTAGTTGTCCCTGAGATGGATGCAGTTTCACAGATATGTATCTGGTTTTGTGGCCAAGCAGTGTTTCAAACTCTGGTCTCCAGAGTCATAGTTCAACATTCAAACCACTGAACACCCGGCTCTACACAGCTTGCATACTTTAGATAAAAGTCCAATCAAGTATGTGTTAATCCATAGATCAAGGCAAGGCAGATGGTTTTGAACCGTCAAGTGTAAATGCAGTAAAGCTATGGGAGACTGAAGGAAATTATGCCATCCAGGAATGTCACTTGCATCGCAAGAGATATATTATATCCACTCTTGATTAAGGAAAAAATAGGCTATAGTTTTGAACCTTCTAATTTTTCTCCACAAAGTTGCTACTCTGGACCTCAAGTCTTAGGGCACTTCCACACAGGACTGAAACCTGCTCTGGAGAGGGTTTAAGACTCCACCGGTACCAAAAAAAACTGAACTTTCCCAGGGCTTGTCCCCTTTCCAGCATGGTAACTTCTGCGCTGGAATGGGGTTACCTCAATCACCTCCTCCAAAAGGCTTAAAATAAAGCAAAAACTTACCGAGCTGCCATGCCTCCTCTCTGCAGCCCTCCTGGCACCTGAATTTTGGGCCCTGTCTGGAAGAGCCCTCAGAAACATGGTCCTAGTACTGTTTAGCTACAGACTACACTGGCTGGGGACTTCAGAAAAAACTTGTCAGATCGCTTCTCCAGCCTTAAGAGAAAGAGGGTGGACTCTCAGCAGTACCTTGAAAGATCATTGGTCTGTCTGTCTATCAGTCACCTTCCTCATCTATTAGACTTGGGTTTTAAAATATTTGAATTGCATCCTCTGAAACTGTGATAGATGCTTAATCTCCTGCTGAATAAGATTGCCTCTTGCTACATTGTCCTTGAAAAATCAGTAGCAGTTACTTCCTATGAGTTCATAAAGCATTATCCCAAGACCAAATTTTTGGCTATGAACTGGAAATCCTAATTCTAAAACTTGGAGTCCAAAAAAGCAGCTTTTTCAGGCTATGCTCCCAGCATTACTTTTCCACAAGGGAACCTGTTGGATCACTCCAGTGTTTCACAGATGAAAACTGAGGCATGTGTGGCCAAGTAACATCTGAGCATGGCCAGGAAATGATTGCTTATTTATGAAGAAAGACATACAGGGTAAGAGAGGTTACAGCAATTTGGTTTTGCCTGTACTAGGAAGGGTAGGATTCTCCACTCTTTTCCTTTCCTCTCAGTTGAGTTGAATGCAACTTACCTTTGCACTTTGAACCCAGTTTGCAGCTGTTGGAGTTAAGCTGAGGCAAAGGGGGGAAAAATGAAAGAAGGCAAGAAAAAAAAGACACATTTTAAAAGCGTTTGAAAAAGTGGGACAATAGAAGATTATTTGTGACTGTTTCTGCCAAATCAGGAAACTTTGGGGGGGGGGGGGGTGAATATGACTGAGAATTGTGTTCATACAAAATGTTCGGAGATGGCAACTGCAGTGGTTGGAATTAATATCTCTAGAAGTACATAGATTTTTAAGCAGCTTCACAAAAATAAGAAAGAAATCTTTGAGTGATTGAAAGACCACAATTTTTAATAGGATGAGCAGCGGAGGGCAACTGTCAGGAACTGGGGGTTCATTGTTCATCACCTTATCCCCAGGACTTTCTTTCTTGCTTGCTTGCTTGCTTTCTTTCTTGCTTTCTTTCTTTTTAAATGTTTCTCTTGGCAGAACAGCCCACTGAAAAACCAAACGTAGTGAAATTAATCCCTGGCTTTAGCAGGTGTTTGGGACTCAAACTCTTTTCCCAGTTGGTGTGAGTTTGTGGTAGTAGAGGGTCCTGAGTAGTCTTGTGCATTAGTATAGAATCACTATCCATTTCTGTTTGTTTCATTCGTAAGGCCCTGTTTTCGCTTTTGAGCACCTCTCCTGAAAACGGGCACCTTTCTGAATGAGCTTTTTTGTCCCATTTCGTCCAATGGCGGCAATGAGCGGGCTTCCCGCGCTCCCCTTCCCCTCAGTTTTAGGGCTAGCACTCGGCTGCAGGGCAGACCCTGGCAACTGCAGGCACTTTGGGCCTGCTCGCCACACATGCACTCTCTTTCCAAGGAGAGTGTAAGCGTGGTGTGCACGCCCAAAGCACCAGCGCATGCCAGGGCCTGCAGCCAAGCGCCGAAAGTCAGGCAACTAAACAGTTACAATTCCATTCCCACTTTCCTTTCATCTCACTGATACTTCTGTACTGGATGGGTGTGTGTACCATTTCGTGCCTTCTGAATGAATAAAACGGTATAAAAACACAAATTAAACTGGTAAAACAATATAACCAGTCCCATGACTAGTCCTGAGAGTCAAAATGACTTGGAGAATCATGTGAGGCCATAGGCTGCACATTCTCCACATTATAAACTGCATTTGCCACATTTCCATTTCACCAGAAGCATGAAGTGCAATTCAAAGTTAAGTGTCATCTGTTATATTCATGCATGTGACTGTGAGTACTGAATTTACAGGGGAATAGAATGACTCAAGCGATTGTATTCATTCATGAAAAGGGAAGACATAATGAGAAGAAGAGTAAATGATGTGAAAGACAAAGACACAAAAGATGTGGGTTAAAATAATAGGAAGTAATGATAACATTTTCAAATGATGAGAAATAATGTGCACTGGTAAATAGAAACTGTCTTGAAAGAACTACTGTGAATGTTAAGTAAAGTTGGCATTTCTCTATATAGTACAAAGGGAAAATAATTTTGGAGGGGGCAGGCTCAACCATTGGATTCTTTATATTGTTCTTCCTTCTTTTCCAGCTGCTGCCTGAATTTATTTAAATTATTCTTTCTCTAGCCATTGTTGTCTCCAGGATTTTACAAAGGCCGTTTCATTAAAATTTCAAACAGCATGAATGGGATTGCGCATCTTACCTAATGGGGGAAAGAAATCAACAGACGTCTGTTATTTTCCATTGATATGAAGATGTTGCTCATTCTGCTTTGATGCTAAATCAATCTAATCTTATATTTGAGAACATCTGAAAAATCTGAGAACATAAAAATCTCAAAATAGCAAATGCAAGCAATAAAAGATCATTAATAAGGCACAAGCTGACGTATGAAAGCTGCGGTTGATGAATGGGTGCTGCTAATAAAAGACTGGATCCAAAGTTGAGTGAATGGATGTCCACTTCTGCAATGGAGGTTTACTCCCTTAAAAGGATTAGATAAACCGCAGTAGGAATTTGTTGCGGGGTGGGAAATCCATCTATCCAAAGGGTTAGTAGGTTAGACAGCCATGCTTCATATAGCACCATTGAATGGATGTTGTATGTAACCATAGTATGAGATGGACTGCTCATGGGTTGTCCACTATGATGCCTGAATTTCTTCAGCTGGTTTTAGGTATGACATCAGAAAACATTTGGTCCTAAAGGATTTCAACAGATACTCTGAAGGTGCCTTAATCCATGGCCTCCGTGACCTTCAGTATGCAACCAGCCAAATACACAGGACAGAACATACTCTTGTCCTGGCCTTTGTGGATGTGGAGGGTATGGGGAGACAGTCGATCAGTTATTCTCAATCTTTGGTTCTCCTGGTATTTTGGACTTCAACTTCCAAAGGTCCCATCCAGCTTGTCCAATGGTCAAGAATTCTATGAGCTGAAGTCAAAAGCTTTGGTGGACCAAGATTTAGGAACCACTCACCTAAAAACCAGGGTGATAGAAAAGATTGTTCCATTGCTATGGACAGACTGATTTCTGGTGAAATTTAGGTTCATTTTGCTGTTCTTTTCCTACAACAATTAAGAGAATCTGCTACAAGGTTTTCACTCAGTTACAACTATACTGAATATGTACTAAAGGAATTGCATTTCCTATTTGATAACAAGCCATATTCAAGGTGTTGACATACAAAGCCTTGAATAATTTGGAATGAGGATAACTAACAAAGTACTTCCCCCTTTTACGGAGTCACTCTACAAGTGGTGGAATACCACTATGTAAATGGGATTCTGGAGGCCAGGGTTTGATTCTCCATTTGGCTACGGAAACCCACTAGATGACCTTGGGTGAATCATATACTCCCAGCCCCCAAAATCCCACGATAGGTTTGCCTTAGGATTGTCGTAAGTTGGAAATGGCTAGAAAGCACACAATGATAATCATGTGACTTTTTGGAAGTGGTCACTTCTTTCTAGAGTTTTCTTCCATATGCACTCCAGAAAGCAGAAAAAGTGAACAATTTTCAAAGCATTCTGAAAATCCACTCATTTACCCAAAGCTTTTCCTGGCTCATATAAAAGGTCAACCAGTTTTGTTCTACTCTGTTGATTTCTTTATGCTTTATTTATATCTATTTTGGTGTTACAGTATTTTTTAAAAAATAATATCCTTTAGACTTTTTAATATATTAAGTCCTGGATAAGCATGCTATGCAAATAAAAACACTTTAAAGTGTGAACCAAAAAAAAAGGGGGGGGAGGGGGAATTAATGAAGATTCCTTTACAATGGAGTAAGATTATTGAAATTGCTGCCCCCACCACCAACTGATATCTTAGTCATAGGGAGGGGTGGGTGAGGAGAATGGGAAAGAGAATGGATGTAGGAAACATTTCCTTCAGATAACCAAAGAATGAACATCAAGCATTTTGATGATGTCTCCATGCATTTGGTGCCTGGTTTAACCAACATTTATGGATCTAAGGAGGAAAAAATAAGCACCAAACAAGAATTTCTACTTACCCTTTGGCTACAGTTCTTTAGGTTGCTGGAGATTTGTTCAAGAAAGTGGAAAAACTTGCAGGCTCATTTACTGTCTTGATTTATTCAGCAACCAATGAATTGTTCATACTCGTTTTTCATAATATCTGGGTTGAACTATATATTTCTAACTATATATACCTCAACACCATCTAGTTAAGCAGGTTTGATTCTTGTATCTTTTGGTCTCTGGCAACCAAAAAAGCAACAGCTCTGCATCTATGAATGTAAAAAAAGGCAGGTAATGTTTCTCAAAATCACCCAGATTTTAGGTTGCAGAAGCTGTATCTAAAGGTGTTCCCATGCATTTTTATGGTTGAGGCAAAAGATCCAAATGCTCCTGATGATCTTAAAGATATATCATCCTTAACATTTCCAATGGTAAAGGATTTGTGTTTTTATGTCTTTTCATTGTATTCCACATCTCAGGCATCCTCAAACTGTGGCCCTCCAGCTGTTTGGGCCTTCAACTCCCAGAATTCCTGACAGCTAAACAAACTCGATAGGAGTTGGAGGCCTAAACAGCTGGAGGGTCGCAGTTTGAGGATGCCTGCCATATCTAAACTCCCCATACAAGCTGGGAATCCTCTTTGTCACCAATACAAATTATAGAAGTGAAATGCATCTTTTATTGTTACAGCTTAGTCCTAAGAAATCCTGAGGTTTGTTGCTTGGTGTGATACTTAGAATTCTCTCTGCTTGATAGAATGGGAATATGCACAAATATCTGGACAAACTCTCCCAGCAATTTCACACATATATATTAACACAGGAGATAAAATTGAACCCTAAAGAACACTACAGACTGATGTTCAGAATGTCAAACATCAGCCCCTCAACCACTTTTTGAGTGTGCCCCTCCAAGAAGGACTAAAGCTATTGTGAAGCAATCCAGCAATTCCCATCCCAGAAAGGCAGCCCAGAAGGACATGAGGGTAAATGTTCTTGAAAACTGTTGAGATGTCCAACAGAACCAACAGAAACACATGGCCTTTGTCCTGTTCTTTCCTTAGGTTGTCCACCAAGGCACTCGAAGCTGTATCTATCCCATAACCAGGCCTGAAGCTGAACTGAAATGGGGGTGGACAATCCATTTCATCCCTGAACCCTTGGAGTTAAGACCCCACCAAATGCTTCAGCACCTTGCCCAGAAATCTAGGTTTGAAATCTCTTTGGGCTAGTTTTTGGAGAGGAAGATGGGCTCCAGGGTATGGACAGGAGGTCTGCCCCTCCAAGATCCTGTAAAGGAACAACATGCCGCTTGGAGATGGGAAGCCACAACACACTTTACGACCTTGCCCAAAAAAGGAATACATGTTTAATGTGGCAACAAATAACTCAGTTTTTGGCTCCCAGTGAAAGGACATTTTATAAATTATTTCAAAGCAGAGCCTGTTCCAGACAGTGCAAACGGGTGGCTCTGGTGTCATTGGATGATTAATTTATTTTGGCTTCAGTTTAAAATTTGAAGATTTCCAAGATGCATAGGACTTAAGCACTTTGTATAGTTCCTTTGAAATTTAGACGAAAGCCCAGATCAAACTAAGACCCTACTGATGAAGGTCCTTCATCTCACCACCCTTGGAAGTGTAGCTATATGGGGAGGGGGCAAAATGAAAACATTGCCCCCAGTCAGAATTTTCTCCTTCCCACCCATGAGATTGTCTTTCAGTCCTCATATTCATAGCTTTGTAGTCATTTAAAATTCTGATTGAGCATTTAGAGATGCACTTTAGGAATCTAAAGAAAAGGGGCAGGCAAAGTTACCAAGGGAACGCAAACACCGCAAATGTAAGAGTTGTAGGTGTGAATGATTTTCAATGTCTCACTCCCTGCAATGCTGGAAATCTGAATATGGAAATAAAATTTCACAGGGAAAGACAGAATTCTTATTTAATGGCCAATGCTCTCATTTTGACTCACCTGTAACTGCACCCAGCTTCCCTACACATTCATTCCCAAGAATAATACCTGTCTGCTAACTTTTCTGTGTATACAGAGGGGAGGCAGAAAACTGGTTGCTTCTTTGGAATGGATGCTGCTCTCCCTTCCCTCTTCCTAAAATGAAAGGGCAGAGCAAAAGGGAAGAAGAAAGGAGTGCTCCTCCTCCTGACCTGATGACTTGCTTGGCAGCCCTGGCTTTGGCCTGAGCCTTTTGCCACCTGGAAGGAAAGGGCAGATCAACAGAGACAATGTCTTCTTGCAGCTCTCTCTCTCCTCTCCATGTGGGCACAGGTGGATTTGCACCTGCTGAGTCTTGTATCATCTGCCTTGCAAATCCGGGTGGGGTGGGTACTACTGCTTCTACATGTAGTAGTAATATGGCATTGGGCTGTGGCAGCCGTTGATTTCAGTTTCACTAGATGGTGAATTCGTTTTGGGTCTAACTTGCTTCAAAGAAGCTATCCCAAGTGCTAAATCTATATCTTTCTCTCTCTACATAGTGGTGAGATACAGTTCAGCTCCTTTAAAGTTGTGAGTAAAACCTAGAATGAATTCAAACAATAACATTGGAGCCACCAGTCACCATGGGCACTACTACATGGGCCTTCTACTAGTGGGAGTGGCTATTGCTTTCTGTGGTCTGACCAAACGGTTTTTCATGAAGCTCAAGATGCCTGATCAATTGCTGTCATCATTATTCAGACCATGGATGGGACATCTGGTGGTGTGAAGACTGTTCAACTCCAGTTCCCATCAATCCCAGCTAGCATGACCAATGATTGGGTAGCAACATCATAGCCCAAGAGCATCTGGAGGGCTAGTGACTCAACTTGCTTATAATCTCTGTATACTTGTTATGGGCCTTCAAAATGTTTGTGACATATGTTGATCCTATAGAGAACCCTAAGAGTTTCTCAGCAAGTTTTGTTCAGAAAAGGTTTGCCATTGCCTTCCTTTGAGGCTGTGACTTGCCCTAGGTCGTCCAGTGGGCTTCATAGCTGAGCGGCAATTCAAATCCCGGTCTATCAGAGTTTATGCAGACTCTACTGTGGGGAAGATTCGTGGCTCTCCAGCTGCTACTGAATTCTACCTTCCATCAGCCACAGCCAGCATGGCAAGGGATCAGAGGTGATGGGAGTTATAGTCTGGACTGTGATTTAGATTCAACAAGAAATGTCTGCACAGTAAGCCTCTGAGTAATTACAGAAGGGCCTTTACAGATTCCTAATGATGGTAGGATGAAAAATAAATCAACGAGATTGCAGTGTCAAAGTACTGCTTCTTCAACAGAGGAAGAGAGGGGGAAAGAGGAAGGTGCATCAGGGAGGCTGTACGTGGGCAGCAAGAGTGGGTTGGAAGGAGGGGAACTGTGCGACAGAAACTTAAAGCCTGAGAAAAGGTGGGATGCTTGGCCTCAGGTATTTGGTTCCCATGAAAGGTGGAGGAGGATTTGGGTAGTTACCAAAAATACACACACACATACACACTCATATACACTCATTTATGTATTCATATGCTTTTCATGATTTAGCGCACAATGTATATCTTATGTTAATGTGGTATTGAATGATTGCCAATTGGGAAGTCGCTCTGAGTCCCCTTTAGGGTTGAGATAGAGTGGGATAAAAATACAGTACAGTGGAGTCTCACTTGTCCAACCTTCGCTCATCCAACTTTCTGTATTATCCAACACAGTCTGCCTCCTGCCCAGATCCATAACTGTTTCAATACATTGCGATGTTTTAGTGCTAAATTCATAAATACAGTATTTTCTACATCACATCACCGTGTATTGAACTGCTTTTTCTGTCGATTTGTCATAAAACATGATATTTCGGTGCTTAATTTGTAAAATCATAATGTAATTTGACTAATAGGTTATTCTTTACTCCCTCCTTATTATCCAACATTTTTGCTTATCCAATGGTTTTGCCGGCCCATTTATACTGATAAGCAAGACTTCACTGTAAATAAATATATGTAGTGGGTTGTAGATTGTTCAGGCTATATGGCCATGTTCTAGAAGCATTCTCTCCTGACATTTCACCTGCATCTATGGCAGGCATCTTCAGAGGTTGTGAGTTCTTTTGGAAACTAGGGAAATTGGATTCATATATCTGTGGAAGGTCCAGGGTGGGAGAAAAAGTCTTGTCTGCTGGAGCCAAGTGTGAATGTTTCACTTGGCCACCTTGATTAGTATTTGATGGCCTGACAGTTTTTACGTGTGGCTTGTTACTGCCTGGGGAAATTTCAACAGAAAGGAAGAAACCATGAAAATGAATAAAATCTGGCTACCAGTATTAAAAAAAAACGCTAACATTATAACAGCAAATAACGAACAATACTCAAACCCAGGGGAACTCCAGACAAGAAACAATCAGAGACAGCTAATCACTCCTCAACAAAGGATTCCCCCAGGCAGTAACAAGCTACACCTAAAAATTGTCAGGCCATCAAATGCTAATCAAGGTGGCCAAATGAAGCATTCACACTTGCCTTTAACAGGCAAGAGTTTCTCCCACACTGGACATTCCACAGATATATAAATCCAACTTTCCTAGTTTCCAGCAGACCTCTCAACCTCTGAGGGTGCCTGCCATAGATGCAGGTGAAACATCAGGAGAGAATGCTTCTAGAACATGGCCACATATTCTGAAAAACCTACAACAACCCAATGATTATGGCCATGAAAGCCTTCGACAATACAACTATCTATATATATAAATAAAAATGTAATGTTAGTTAGTGGGATTAATGTAACTCAAAAACCACTGGACGAATTGACACCAAATGTGGATACAATACATCAGGCCAACGAATGACCATCACTCATAAAAACACTGAAAAAAGCAGCAAAAGAGACTTAAAAAGCCAAAAAACAAAAAAAATGCATTACAATGCATGCTCAAAACCACATATATACACAAACACATATACACAAACATTGACAAACACATATACACATATATACACACAGAAAACACACATACACAGACAGGGCCACAGCAACGCGTGGCAGGGGACGGCTAGTTAAATATATGTATCTATACGCATACACAGAAGCACCCACAGAAGAGGAAGGTACAAGGTGCTGGGTGCCTTGGTTGGGGGCCGAGGGGCGTGACTGTGGGCAGACCCCCCTCCCTCCCTCCCTCTCTCCCTTTCTCTTCTCTTTCCTCCCTGCCTGGCGTGGGAAGCCGGGTCCGGCCTGCTTTTTGGGCCGGAGATGGGGAGGGGGCTGGAGGGGGGGGGAGCCTGGGAGGCGTGACCCGCGGGTGGGATCAGGCAGGAGTCCCTTCACGCGCCCCCTCCCCTCCTGGAATGGGCCAGCCAATGGCGAGGCCGTGCCAGAATTTAGCGTGGCCTCCGGCGCCCTGATTGGCTGCGGGGAGTGTCGGCGGGGGCCGAGCGTTCCATCGCAGGACTGCAGTCTGGACGCCGCTGCATTGGGCGCTCGTGGGATGGGGCGCCTGGCCGGAGCGAGGAGGGCAGCGGCAGCAGCAGCAGGAGGAGGAGGAAGGGGAGGAAGGAGCAGGCTGGCCGTTGAAGCGGTGAGTGCGGGGGCTTTGCGTGGAGGGGGGTTCCACGGAGAGGAGGCGGCTTTGGGGAGCGCTCAGGCTCTGCAGCAACAGATGGATTTATGTTGGGAGGCTTGGCTTGTTTCAAAGACTGGGAAGTGCCTGTTCCTCCATCCAGGAGCGCGCGCCGCGTTTGCCCTCTCCTGCCATTCTTTCCCCTTCCCTCCCTTTCTCCCGGTTTGTGCCTCGCGTTGCAATCGCGTGCCTGGAGTGGGCGAGAGGGGAGGCCAGCTGAGAAGGGCAGGGGGACCCAAGGGGTTCCAAAGGGAAGTTTGGAGGTGGACTGGGCAGGCAGCAGGGTTCGCCTCCTAGACAAACATCCCTCGGAATCATCATCATGCTGCAAGTCGGTTCTGATCTGCAGAACTACAGAGACACTCGCTGGAACACCTCAGCAAGCCAGAGTCCAAAAGTGGCAGACTAAAACCCAGAAACTCGTCATTATCATCATCATGTTGCAAGTCGCTTCTGATTTACAGATCTACAAAGGCACTCTCTGAAACACCTCAGCAAGCAAGAGTCCAAAAGTGGCAGACTAAAACCTTCACTATCATCATCATGCTGCAAGTCGCTTCTGATCTACAAATCTACAGAGACGCTCACTGGAACACCTCAGCAAGCAAGAGTCCAAAAGTGGCAGACTAAAACCCAGAAACTCGTTATTTTCATCATGCTGCAAGTCGCTTCTGGTCTAC
Source organism: Anolis sagrei (assembly GCF_037176765.1). Lineage (NCBI taxonomy): Eukaryota > Metazoa > Chordata > Lepidosauria > Squamata > Anolidae > Anolis > Anolis sagrei. The sequence continues at coordinate 205,941,131 of NC_090021.1, read as the reverse complement.
AGATCTACAGAGACATTCGCTAGAACACCTCAGCAAGCAAGAGTCCAAAAGTGGCAGACTAAAATCCAGAAACTTGTCATTATCATCATCATGTTGCAAGTTGCTTCTGATCTACAGAGACACTCACTGGAACACCTCAGCAAGCAAGAGTCCAAAAGTGGCAGGCTAAAACTCAGAACCTCAATCCATAGCTGATACCGAATGAGAGACCCCTCACCCCTGGGCACACAGAAGACTGGGCAACATGGAAGTTACTGAACAGACTATGCTCTGGCACCCCAAGATGCAGAGCCAATCTTAAGAAATGGGGCTACAAAATGGTGTCCACGACATGCAAGTGTGGAGTAGAGCAAACCACAGACCACCTGAGCCCTGCCACATGCAGCCTGAGCCCTGCCACATGCACAATGGAGGACCTTCTTATAACAACACCAGAGGCAGTCCAAGTGGCCAGCTACTAGTCAAAGAACATTTAATAGAATGCCAAGTTTGCAAACTTTGTGGCTTTAAAAAAAATACAATACAAATGTACCCTTAGTTTGCTCCGGATATGATAAATAAATACATCATCATGATCAAACTGGGCATTGTAAGACCCCTCCCCGCTCAAACTTTTTTTTAATTTTGGTAATCTTAAATAGTGCCCCATTAGCTCATAGAAAATATTATATGGGTCTTTCCCATGCTGCATGAAATCACACTTATTATATTCACATTGGATGCCCCCCTGCCATCCAAAAGCCAGGATGGAAATGTCCCAGTTCAATCAACAAACACATCCCATCCCTACAGTGGAGACCTGTATGGATTCAAGTCCATGTAGGGCAAGGAATCCAATGTATGCAGTGAATGCCCAGCTGAATGGGCTGCTCTTGCCATCATTACAGATTCAACAGGTCACCTTCTGTACTTTCAGTGATTTAGTGAGTCGTACGGCAAGCTAAATTGGCTGGTTTCAAATCCTGGGAAGCGTATGTATGTATGAATGCCACAGGTTGCTTCTTCCCGCAGCTGAATGCCAAGCATTTCAGTCTAGGAGCTTGGCGTGATGCTCCTCTTCTTTGCCGAAGAACAGGTTTGCATCCAAAACAGACAGGCAGAGGCATTGTTCCGTGCAGCATATATCACCAAAAGAAAGATGAAGGCAATGTGTGGTTTGGATTTATGGCACATTTATGTTTTCTTCTGGAAGTGAAAGCCATTGCTGCTTGCTTCTGAATAAATGCCAAAGGTTTTTGCTATTGGACTTTGTAAATATATTAATGTATTGTTGAAGGCTTTTATGGCTGGAATCACTGGGTTGTTGTGAGCTTTCCAGGCTGTATGGCCACGTTCCAGAAACATTTTCTCCTGATCTTTCACCCACATCTATGGCAGGCATCCTCAGAGGTGCCACAGATGCAGGCAAAACATCAGGAGAGAACGCTTCTGGAACATGGCCATACAGTCTGGAAAACTCACAACAACCCAATATATTAATGCATTTGATGATGTGCCCTGTAGGCTCATGTTTAAGTCTAGAAATTTTAGTTAAAAAATCGGTCTAAAAATCTGGATTGACTTATCAACAGGTCAGTGCGAGTATGGTGCCTTAACTCATATACAGTAGAGTCTCACTTGTCCAACCTTCGCTCACGCAACGTTCTGTATTATCCAACGCAGTCTGCCTCCCACCAAGATCCACAGCTGTTTCAGTACATTGTGATGTTTTGGTGCTAAATTCCTAAATACAGTAATTACTACATAACATAACTGTGCATTGAAATGCTTTTTCTGTCAATTTGTTGTAAAACGTGTTTTGGTGCTTAATTTGTAAAATCATAAAGTCATTTCACGTTCAGTAGGCTTTTTCTTACTCCCTCCTTATTATCCAACATTTTCGCTTATCCAACATTTTGCCAGTCCGTTTATGTTGGATTAGCGAGACTCTATTGTTTATGTATATGGAATCATCTTCTCTGAGTAGAGTGGTAAAATGCAAGAACTTAGGGCCCTTCCAGACAGGCCCTATATCCCAGGATCTGATCCCAGATTTTCTGCTTTAAACTGGATTATATGAGTCCGCATTGCCACATACTCTGGGATAAACAGAAAGCCTGGAGTCAGATCCTGGGATATAGGGCCTGTCTGGAAGGGGCCTTAGTGTGTCCCAGGAGAACCTAAAAGAAATACCACCTCCCTCTACTCTCTCTGCTATGGTGCCACTTCTGGCCTTTTGAATGCCTGGGCAGGAAGATGGTGGTGACAACCATGGTTGTTGTGAGTTGTCTGGGCTGTATGGCCATGTTCCAGAAGCATTCGCTCCTGATGTTTCACCCACATCTATGCCATAGATGTAGGTGAAACGTCAGGAGAGAATGCTTCTTGAACATGGCCATACAGCCCAGAAAACTCACGTGGGTGAAACGCCAGGAGAGAATGCTTCTGGAACATGGCCATACAGCCCAAAAAACTCACAGCAACCCATGGATTCCAGCCATGAAGGCCTTCAACAACACATTCAGCCATAGATGTCTGGCCCCCTGAGAAGGCATGATGCTTTCCCCACTCTCCAAATTACTCTCGACTTACTACAAGTCATATCAAAATCCATAATTATTGCCCCCAAATCTGCTCTTGACTTGTATGTGAGGTTGACTTATATAGGAATATATATAGTAAGTAGAATCCATTTTGCACAATTGTGTGGCACTATTAGTTATTACTGCAGTTCATTAAAGTTCCTGATGGTGATATGTTTTTGTTTTGAGAAAACAAATCATGCCGAAAACATATATTTGACTTAGAAATCTCTGAAAAAGTGAGGAACAAGGTAGGAGAGCTAACCCACTCTTAGCTTGTTCATGGTTTGTGTCATATTCTGGAGGGAGCAACCTTGTTTTCTGCTGCCCTGAAGACTAGGACACGGAACAATGGCTTCAAAGTACAGGAAAGAAAGGAGATTTCACCTGAACATTAGGAAGAACTTCCTAACGGTGAGAGCTGTTCAGCAGTGGAACTCTCTGCCCTGGAGTGTGGTGGAGGCTCTTTCTTTGAAGGCTTGTAAGTAGAGGCTGCATGGCCATCTGTCAGGGGTGCTTTGAAATGAGATTTTCCTGCTTCTTGGCAGGGGTTTGCCTGGATGGCCCACAAGGTCTTTTCCAACTCGATGATTCTGTTTGTTTTTCTTCTTGGACATGCTGAGTATTTGGTGTTATGGGCCATTCTCATAAATGTGCATAATATTATAGCCTTAAGCTCCCAAAGAAGGAGGACAATTGGGATGCTGTCCTATGCACATGTGCTCAGGACCAAGCTTCATTGCATAGAGTCGGCTGTGCTTTAGAGGGATTTAGAGAGGGATGTGTTCATTTTTACACAGGTCTGATGAAAACAACATTAGATATTTTGCCAAGGTAGACGGGAAATGAAGAAGTGAGATGAAGTCATAAACTTGTACTCAGATTGTGATTTATAGATGGCTGTAAATTGACTGATCTGCTTCAGCAATAATTATTTTTATGGGCAAAAAAATATTGATGTGTTTTGGTTCCATAAAGCAACTAAAGAGTGATTTCTTCAGGAAATATTCTCAATCATTTTTCTAAAAGGCTCTCCACTTCTCTATCTTGCATTTTGGACGTTCAAATGAGCAATTTAGATCTGAATTAGCAGATAAAAGCTCTGTATCTCATCTCTTATTGACAGCATCTCATGCTGCTCCATGAAGAAGAATCACATGTGATGTATCAAAGTGATAAGATAAGGATATGCATTTGTCTTGCACAAAGTCCAAGTGGTTTGGCTCAGTGAATTTGTGAATTCTGGCCATGATAGATATGTAGCAGTGAATAGGATAGAGAAAGTGCCTAGATTTTAGACTTTTGCAGGATCTGCTTAGTTTTATTATTTGGATCCCTTCCACATGGCTGTATTAAACTGGATTATGTGGTAGGGTAGACTCAGATAACCCAGTTCAAAGCAGATATTGTGGGTTGACTGCCTTGATATGGTTGTGTGGAAGGGCCCAAAGTTCAACTAACTAGAGGGGGCAATCACATATCCAAAATGGAAGTTTCAGCTGTGGACTCAATTATGTTTTGTGTTTCATTGGATGTGTGCTGCATATACAAACATGTACTTTGAAGTTACTGCAGATAGGAATTCCAGTAGGCCGCACTCCCTTATAGTGGGTCTAATGCAGTTGGCACTTATAAATTCTTGATCTGCTTCAAGTCATTCAGTTTTTAAGGGGATCTGGTCTACCTTTTCCGCACCTTTGAGATTAGTATTTTAAATTATTCAACTCTTGGCTCTTAAGATTGCTTACTGTTGGTCTTTTGGTGACTATCTGTACATCTCTTAGGGGGAGCTTGAAACAAAGTGAGTTGTGCTAGTGCTCAAGAAAAAAAAAATGTTATTAGGAACACTAGAGATAAAAAAGTTCCCAAAGCCTGAACCCTATTGTTAGTCTGAACTAGAAGTCTTCTATAAAATGAATGTAGTTTAACAATGTGTTGCACCAAAATGCAACAAGTTATTCATTGGAACTGCTCTAAAGAGGATTAACCTTTAGGATTTTGGCTACGGTTTCCAAATGTCCCAAACAGAATGAATATAAGCCAAAGCAGGCATCTTATATGCTTACTTGTATATGAAGACACAAAGAATTATTTGATGTAGGCAGATCCGTTTAGAGTTCTGTCTCAAAGAGAGTGCTTCTTATGTCTCTTCTTAGTCCAGAGTATATCTGCTTGGAAGTGATTACCATTGAGTTCCTCAGATCTCATTCCCAGCCAAATATGTGTTGGGTTGCAACCTAAAACACATCTTTTGAAAAACATTTTTGTTATAAAACTGTTCGATTTTGGTTAGATTTTTGTAGCATTATGTTAATGCTATCTATACTTTGTTGTGTTTTCCTGGAACAATGCATTTATATAATCCATTTTTATGAGGTGTGGTATAATTGCGGGGCAATTTCTCCTGCTACTGAGTGTACGTGGAACTAAAGAGAACTTATGGTAGAACTGAAGCCCATTCACATTGTATAGATATTGTGCTATTATTTTACTTATTTTGCCCTCTGCATATAGCTTGAGAATGTATTCCTGTACCAATAGTAGCACAATGTTATTGTTTAAAATAGACTTAAATCGTGGGGGCACTATAGCTGAAGTAGGAGTTCATTTGTTGAGTAGAGCAGGTGTGTTATGAATCATCTTTTTGTTTTATCTCTGAGAAATGATTTGTTAAAATATGTATATGATCTAGATCAATTGTGGAAGGTCCCCCACAATACCTTGGAGGACCCCTTAAAGGGCCCCAATGAATCTGCTCTTGCAAAAATGAAAACCCAAAACAAAACATTTTTTTGCTTTCAATTGCCCTGTAAGAAACATGGAAGTCTATTGATCATGTTTTTGGCAAGTGCATTTTGGCATATTTTTTGATTTTTAATAATTTAAAACATTTGTTTTGACCCCCTAAGAGAAGCTCCCAATAATCAAAATGACCCCCCCCCCCACTCTCTATATAATTTGGGGCATTTTGGAACAAAAATATTTCGGCAATTTTTGGACCCTTTGTGGGCCACAGAAACAACTCTCAGGGACAGTATGAAACCCACTCCTGCACCAGGCACATGATACTGCAGGCCCTGCTTTTGCAAATAGGTCCTTCTTCAAATGCAAAGTGGTCCTTCCTCTAATGCAGTGGTTCCCAACCTTTTTTTTTTAACCAGGGACCACTCTCCAACATTAGTACCAAAAGGGCTTTCAATCAGCTACCAAGTTTGCAAAAATTGTGTGTGTGGTTTTTTTTTTTTTTAAAAAAATCTGTTTGTTTGTTTTGTTCTGTTAGAAATGTAATACAATGTTCTGGTTGCGGATGACACGATAAATAAATAAATAAATAAATAAAACCAAAAGGTCTATGAATCAGTTTTTGGTCAACTTTAAATTCAGTTTGGTTATTTGGGGTGCTGATTCAGAAAATGGCATTGGATAGACCACATCAGCTCTAGTTTCTGAGACAGAAATATGCCAACCAGTAGTTATCTGCTTGCCCGTAGAAAAACATATTTAATAATCTGGAGCTGATGTGGTAGTAATAATCTTTTGTGGGCAGTCGGCCTCTCCCCTTCGAACATCCCCGTTGCCTCGGTACTATAAGAGGGTTTCGTGAGACCTGTTGTTCTTGTTGCCACATGGTTTCGAGGCAACATTGTAGTAATGGTGAGGCTACAGACTATATTTTCATTCTTGCGGACCACTGGTTGGGAACCACTGCTCTAATGAAGCTCTTCAGTCTCATGATCCCTAAAAAGCTATTCTTAAATTTAATTGGAACTGGCCAGAAACAATATGAGATGAATTATGAGTTAGGTCAACACATCCACCACCATGGATAAAGCTGAAGGTTTTCCTTTGTTCCACTTTACTAAAACCAAAGAGGATTGTTGCATCAATTTTAAAACAGAGTAAGAAGCAGCCCACAAATCACACTGCTTCTTAAGCGAATTGGGAATGCTACAGCCAGGGTGGGTAGGTTGCGGCCCTCCATCTATCAGCAGGTGGCAAATTTTTAGCAGTCCTAACCACCACATCTGATGTTGAGGGATGATGGAAATCTTAGCCCAGCAACATCTAGAGATCCTGCTCTTCTCTATGCATGTGATACAGCATTTTCTTTGAGTTACTAGGTTGTGCATTGCAGAAGTGTGAGGTATGTTGTTGTAACTGTGCATTTTTATTAATTAAATATGTAACTTGTAAGGGGAGAAATATTTATTTAACCCATGCAATTGATATATGTAACTATAGTTGTATATGACTATTGTATTCAACTAACTACTTACATAGTTGTTAGTAATATAGAATTGCCACTATAGGTAGTCCCTGAGTTACAAACATCTGACTTACAAGCAACTCATAGTTAAAAACGGGGGTGAGACAATAGGAAGTGAGAGAAATCTAGCCCTCAGAACAGAAATTCATTCCTGAAAGAGTTATTATCATGGAGAAAAGGTGTCTCCACTGAAGCTTTCTCACCAATCCTTGTTTCTACAACAAGTCAAATTTTTCAAAATCCAATTTTTACAGAGACAGAAAGTGAAGTGAAATCTGAACAGAGGCACAGACAGAAAAACAAACATCGCAGGGGTGTTCACTCTTCCCTATGCTATCCAAAGCTATCTATCTATCTATCTATCTATCTATCTATATCTGGAATTACACTTAAAATGTACCTATTCTGAATTACAAACAAATTTAATTTAAGAACAAACCTACAGAACTTACCTTGTTTGTAACTTGTCTGTATTCCATCTGTAAACTAGGTACATGATGGGTACTTATCTGAAGATGTCTAGACAAATAAAGCCGATTTTTACACATTTATTATCTACTGCTAATCAACACCTCATACTGAAAAACTTATTAAACTGAACCAGTAAATTGTAAAATGAATGTGTATCTGTACGACCCCACAAATGAGTTTAGATAATTCTGACATCATAATTCTAGTCCAGCCAATGTAATTTATGAGTAAAAAGAGGTATTTTGCTGAACTAATGCTAGGAAGGGTTAAATATTATTATATGCAATAGTAGGATGAGGGCAGGAATCTTGTATGAGAGTGATGTCTTCATAAGTGGACTTACATACGTTGAAATTAGAATTGGTTAGTTTTGTTATATCCGTGTCCAGTAGAAAGCTGGTGATATGTTATTATGTAGCAGAACTGGCACTCTTGTGCATCAGTCCCAATCCTCATCTTGTCAATATCCTTATATGCATCTTCACAGTTCACTAACAGGCTTTCTTAGTGCCTCAGCTGCTCAGCTAATATACATAAACTTATCTTAAGTAAAAAGTGCCAGGATTATGGCAAATATAGTTAGAATGCTATACATTATCCAATAGAAACTCCCACTGTCTGGCCTAATTGAAATGCTAAATAATAGGCATGCCCACTCCCCAGTTTTAACCCAACGTGATCAGAAGATTTTCTTGCCATTTTAGATTTGTGTTAGAGTATTACCCTTCAACTGTGGCTAATCTCCAATATGACTAGTAAAAATAACATTTCTTAAAGTTGCCTTATTTCAACCTAGTATCTTAGATGTAGCTCATCTAAATCACATTATCTGTTATTGGATCAGTGTGCTTTCCTCCCCCAAAGTTAGAAGAGTTTAAACATTCTTATTTCTGTCTTAAACTTACCAGAGCTTGCTGCCTTGTGTTGTCTATGACTGTTTTCAGAGGGCTAGCTATGTTGGCCTGGGTTGTGGTAAAAGTAGTCTTGCGCCTCCTTCAAAAGTGACCTGTGCCACAGAGCTTTTGTGGCTATCATTGGGTGCATGAGGTTATCATCAATTGCATACATATTGGCTAATCATAACAGTGATTTATGAAACACGTGAAACATGGGTATTGAAAAGCCATGTTTTGTCAGTGTTTCCTTTTTAATACATCATAGTTCACTGTAATTTAGAATGTAGACATAACACTAAGTGACTCCTATGGAGAATGAGGTTAAAACCCTCTTTACTTTTCCTTGTATTCTTGGAAAGGAAGGAGAACACAATTCCCAGGCTCAGCATGTAATTCTAAACCATAGTTTAGCATTGCAGTCTTGCCAGGTTTGTAGAGGTGAATGTAAAAACTTGTACAGACTTACATAGTGGCTTCATGCCTTCATAGCAGCCATTGAGCCTGTGAAAGTCTGGACATTAACAACCACTGAGTGGAGAAGACAGTGTAATGAAACAAACGGATGACTACTTCACCAGATGTGTAGCGACTTCTTAATGTGGCAGTTAAAACCACACTTCATGTAAGGTTGTTATTTCTTTCTGAACTCTCGGGTCCAGCATTCATGGAAGGAGCGGTTCTTGTAGTATAACACTGTGGCACCATTACAGACTTCAACAGCAACTGCAGTAGCACCATTACCATGTCTCATGAGACTCTCAGATTAAGTTTTACAAGCCTTAGTGACATCCAATTGGGATTACTATAATGTGCTCTACATGGGGCTTCCTTTGAAACTCCCCAAAGAGATATTAACTGAGGCTGGCTATAGGGACTACACAATTCCCTGTTGCAATAGCTGCATTGGCTTCTGGCCTGTTTTTGGGCACAATTCAAAGTGTTGGTTATGACCTATAAAGTACACAGCTCCCTTTATAAGTGTTGAACCATGATTCCCTGCTTTGCCGTGGACGTGGATTGTGTGACCTTGGGGGAATCACACACTCTCAGCCCAGAAAAGAACCTATCACTCTAAGGTGATAGGTTCACCTTAGAGTCGCCATATGTCAGAAATGACTTGAAGGTACAACAGTGTCTCTTTTTATGAGTCCCCTAGAATTCGGTGGTTATCTTCTCTCTCTGCCCCACCACTTTCTTGGGCTCTTTTAATGGGAATGAGGGAAAGGCTGCTCCCAGACTCTGGAACTCCCTCCCTGGAGAGATCATCCATGTTTACCCATTGTTGGCAGATTAAAACATTTCTCTGTCAACCTCTCTGATGACGGTTGGGCTTATAAATACTGTGATTTGGATTTTAAGGATATTGTATGAAGTTTTAAATACATTTTAATGTTTTAATGTTTAACAATTGCAACAGCATATTTTTTACATTCTATTTTTCAACATCTTTATCTTGTTTTAATTGCTTTTATTCAGTGTTAGCTATCCTAAGTTCTACTATTGGGAGAAAGGCGGGAGAAAGATAAAGTAAATACAGGCAGTCCCCAAGACAAACATCTGACTTAAAATGACTCATAGTGAAGAACGGGGGTGAGATAACAGGAAGGGAAAGAAATCTACCTCTCGGAAAGGAAATTCACTCCTCAAAGAGTTTTTATGGGAAAAGGTGTCGCAAGCTTTATCATCAATCCTTGTTTCCACAACAAGCCAAATTTTCCAAAATACAATGATCACAGGGGTTGCAATATATTTATGAAAATTGAACTAGAAATTTAGCTAGAATCATAGAACCATAGAGTTGGAAGAGACCTCGTGGCCATCCAGTCCAACCTCCTGCCAAAAAGCAGGAAAATTGCCTCCAAAACACCCCCCACAGGTGGCCATCCAGCCTCTGTTTAAAAGCCTCTAAAGAAGGAGCCTCCACCACACTCTGGGGCAGAGAGTTCCACTGCTGAACAGCACTCACTGTCAGGTTCTTCCTAATGTTCAGTTGGAATCTCCTTTCCTGTAACTTGAAACCATTGTTCCACATCCTAGGGCCCTTCCACACAGCCCTATTTCCCAGAATATCAAGGCAGGAAATCCCACATTATCTGAGTATGGACTCAGATAACCCAGTTTAAAGCAGATATCATGGGATTTTTTGCCTTGATATTCTGGGATATAGAGCTATGTTGAAGGTCCCCAGGTCTCTAGGGCAGTAGAAAACAAGCTTGCTTCCTCCTCCCTATGACTTCATTTAATTCACAAAGGCATTGGAAATTTAATGTAGATTCTAAGGATTTGTTATGGCATGTCAGCAAAAAGGATGTCCATAACCCATCTTATGCTTTTTTGCAGACGTATCTGCTTTTTTGTATACTGGCATTGCTTTTTGAGGATGCCATCCAGAAACGTTATTACAAATGTTTGTTTGTCAATGGAGAGTTAATCTCCTCCCCTTTTTTGGATATCGACTTGCATATTCTCTTTGTTTGCGTGTGGGTGTTTTTCTTTGCCAGTGTGTAGACCTCTTGGTCATCTTGGGTTTGCTTCAAGTTCATATGTTCTAACAGCAAATTTACCACTTTCTGTACTGAAAGTGGGGCATCACAGATATTTGTGGCAACAATGTAAATTAATTCAACAAGAATAATTTATATTTATATATCGTAAAACCTATCTATTTAGTCTGAGAAAGGTACTGAAATAAAACACAAGACTCTCTGTAGTTATCAATTGGAGTCTGAATTTTTCAGAGTATTTCTGTATTTTCTTAAAGAATAGGGCTGTAGCCTTATGATATGGTAATTTTTTGGTTTCTTTTTAAGCAAAATGGCTTAAGGGCAGCTGAAAAATGTATCTTCCTGCTACAGTGCATTTATATTATAAAGTCTTTTGCTATTTAGCCTAAGGCATAGTTTGTGTGACACTGTTTTCTGATGTCCCCAAGGATATTTAAAAAAGAAAAACAGTAAAAATAAACAGTTGTCTTGTCTAACAGCTGAAAGGAAATAGAGCAGCAAACATGCGGAATGCTTTAAAACCCAACGGAAGAGTAACTGGAAATAAGAAAGACGTGCATGCAAAACATTTGTATGCTCAGTTGGTGGTGGGCCATAGATTTTTCCAATGTCTAGCTCTAATAGTACTTGATCGTTGCTGGTTACCCTCTGCCACCATACAAAAACAGTATTACTAGAAACTAAACATATAATTTACCTGCCCCCTTCCCATGTCAGTTGTATCTCATCTATTTACTGAAATGTAGTTTACTTGATATCAGTCACGACAGCTTTTGCTTATAAGCCAGTGATTCTCTATATCTTTTTAATTATATACTACATTTGATCTTAATCAAAAGTCTGAGAAATGTATGATATACCGTATTTTCCAGCGTATAAAATGACTGGGCATATAAGATGACCCCCAACTTTTTCAGTTTGGGATTTACTCACTGTATAAGACTACCCCTCTTCCAACGCACACCAAATAAAAAAACATCAGATTTGATTTTCACCCCCTCACCTCATCATCAGGGCCCCATTAAGTCACTTCTTTCTTGGTAAGTGGATTTTCTTCTATAGCGCTGCCCTTGCTGCTTTCATACAGTCACTGCATATTGCGGGGATGCGGCCGCAGCCGTTTTTGAGCTCCCCCCACCATATGTGGAGACCACAGATTCTCCAGTCCGACTCGGAAGTTTCAGTACCTGCATATAAGATGACACCCAGTGTATAAGACAATCCCTGACTTTTGAGAAGATTTTCCTGGGTTATAAAGTAGTCTTATACCCCAGAAAATACAGTATCCATTTTTGGAACAATTGTCCACTTTCCAGAATGGGAAAGTTCAATTGCTTGGGACCAAAGTGTTCATTGTTATAAAAGCCATAATCAAAGAGATAGAATGGCTTACTCACAGTTTACTAGCTACTACCCAATAAAGTTATGACGTTCTGTAATTTTTATTTGTAATATTATTTACTAGCTCACCTCAGGTGATGATAACAAAGAATAAAGATATTGTTATACATTTTACTGTAAAGAAATTATAATGGCTGGGGGATACTTTTTAAAAAGGATAGTGCAGAATTAAAATATTCCAGAAGCTAAAAATAATGAAAAAGTTATGGCCTATGTGAAACTGAACATGGAAAGGGCATTACTGGTGGTGCTGGCTCAGGGTGGTGAGAAATGTAACAGGAATTCCAAATTGATGGGCAGTCCCAAGATGATATAGTATTGCAAACATACTTCTCATTCACCGATTTAAGTGTTCATTATCCACCTACCTGAGTCTTATTCATCCAAGTACTGGTTCAGCACCCCTTATCTGAAATTCCAAAATCCGAAATACTTAAGGATCCAAAATGGTCAGTAGGTGTGGCTGAGATAGTGACTTTTTTGCTCTCTGATGGTCCTACGTATGCAAACTCTTGTTTCCCAAACACAAAATTGTTTAAAATGTTGTGTATAAAACTACTTTCAGGCTATGTCTATAGTGGTGGTTCTCAACCTGTAGGTCCCCAGGTGTTTTGGCTTACAACTCCCAGCTGGTTTATAAGTTATTTAAGAAACAGAGAGCCCTTCCACACAGCCCTATATCCCAGAATGTCAAGGCAGAAAATCCCACATTATCTGAGTGTGGACTCAGATAATCCAATTCAAAGCAGATATTGTGGGATTATCTGCTTTGATATTCTGGATATAGGACTGTGTGGAAGGGCACGAAAATTACCCTCATGTTTAAACTTGGGCGCAATTTCCAAGATTGTTATGTATGTATATGCAGATATAAATATGAAAAAATACAAAAACTTTTGGTCCCAAGTATGTCAGAGTTATTTATTGTATCGAAAGCGAACCAAGGGACACAGTTGTAATGTATTTAAAAAACATACAGTTTTAAAACTTGGCATTATACTAAATGTCCTTTGACTAGTAGCTGGCCACTTGGAGTGCCTCTGGCGTTGCTATAAGAAGGACCTCTGTTGTGCATGTGGCAGGCTCAGGTTGCATTGTAGTAGGTGGTCTGTGGTTTGCTCTTCTCCACACTTGCATGTTGTGGACTCCACTTTGTGGCCCCATTTCTTAAGGTTGGCTCTGTATCTCGTGGTGCCAAAGCATTGTCTGTTTAGCACCTTCCAAGTTGTCCAATCTTCTGTGTGCCAGATGAGAGATAGTCAACCTGTGCTGACACTGCCATGCCTTGTTTACTTTTAAAATGTTGAATAATGTTACATGGGCTCAAGTCATTTTTTTTGCACCAAATAATAATAATAATAATAATAATATCTCAACTGGCATTTGGAAACAATAAACACTGACAAAATTACGATCTGCCAACTGCAAAAGGCCACCTTACTTGGATCTGCACACATCATTCGAAAATACATCACACAGTCCTAACACTTGGGAAGTGTTCAACTGTGTTTTTATGTCAGTAATATAATTTTATTTATATCTTGCCACCACCTCCCAAAAGGGACTCGGGGCAGCTTATAGAGCAGCGCATGATGGTGCCACACAAAACACATAAAATACAATACATCAGCATTTATAAATATCAATAACAACACCAATTAACATAAAACAACACTTACAAAAATTAACAAAAACCCAACTCAATTTAAATAAGTCACTCAATAGTAGCAGTAGGTACTAGTTAAAATACAGTTAGTGTCTTTGCCATTCTGGACATACCTGAAGTTTGAACAGAGCAGAAGAAAGTTTTACTCTTTTTTTTACTGTCATATCCAGAATTCCCCACCCAGCATTATTTCCTTCCATGCTGCCTGGGGAATTGTGGGTCTTGTCTTTCAAAAAACTAGTTTTCCAAGTTCTGAGCTTGAATAATTCTTAGTTATGTGAAAGTATAGATTGGGTGAGGCACAGATGGTCATCGATAACCCATTTCAAAGAGAAATTGACTCTTTGTAAATAATGTATTGACTACCACAGCTTGAAAGAACAACTTCTAAAAAGCTTCTTGAAGTCATCCCCCCCCCCCCCCGAATCAATCCTTTGTATTTTAAAAATGATATCTTGACGTTAAAATGTATGATTCTGTATTGTTCTTTAGTTGTCTGCAAGTTGTACTTCGTTTACGTGAACACAAAACAACACAGAAATGAAAGGTGCCCCCCCCCCCCAAAGAAGGGACCATAATCTATTGTATAAAGGACAATAAAATCCTGGCAGAGTTTCTGTTTCAGTTCAATACTGACTTCCAGCATATTAGGATTTCTTACTATTGCTTTACTGTAGCTTTAAGATTTCTTCTGACTTTCTTTTTGGCAAGAATCCCAGAATTTAACACTGTAAGCACGCCTAATGATCAGATGTGGTTGAATTGTGTATGCTACACACTTACCCGAAGCATCTATTGTGATGAAAACTTTTTAGGATATGTTTAACAGCTTTGTTTTATAGCTGCATAAATGAGAAACTTGAAATAACTTCTTTGTAAAGTGGTGTTGGACTTGCAGGAGTTCAATTTGGAACCAAAACAATGGTTTGCAAGAAAAGAGCGGTATCTGGAAAAAAAGTGAAATCACCCTACTCTTGAAGAACAATATTTGACCCCTGCCTCTCTGAGTCCAATGGGAATTGAAAGCCTTACACGTGTGCTGCCAAGTGCAGTCTTCTGGATCATAGCATGTTGGTACAATTTCTCTCCTTCCATCAACAGTGTTGCCAGACACTAGAAATGTAAGATATACTTGCTTTTCACTTGCCATGTCCAGTCAATAGTGCCAAGCTATGGATTGAAACAGTATTTATTTCACGGTATCGTTCATGCTGAACTGCATACTTGCCAACCCCCCCTCTCCCCCCCCCCCCCCCCGGCAGTCTTTTTTCCATAGTACAGTACAGGCATTTTTGGAACAGCTGCCTACTTTTTCAAATAGGGGAATTCTGATTGGAACGAGAATGTGTTCAATTATAACACATAGTCATGGAGGTACATGCCTGCTAGTTGTCGAAACAGATGTGCTGTCAAGTCTCATGTTAGCCATAACAAAATCTTCAAAATTCTTAGATCTTTCAAAGAAAGTAGAGGTCCTACATTTTATTCTGCGGAATATCCCAGTGGGCTTTTCAATATTATATTTACCATTGCTTCATGTCCAGGATTCAAAGAGCCCCCTGTGTGCTTCCATACGCATGCAGTGACTTCACCGCCTTCCTGTTTCTTGTGTTGTTCTGTGTCTTTACGTTCTTTTTGATGTATGGTAATCCCAAGGCGAACCTATCATGGTGGCTACGAACACGGGACATGTCTAAAATCACCCAGTGGGTTTCCATGGCCGATTGAAGGGATCCAACCTTGGTGTCATAAGGCTCATCTGCACTGAACACTTAACATGAATTGGAGGTATATCGAAAACAGAGTTTTAATGACGCATGGTGCGAATGCATGCAGGAATGTGCATTAGAGGCCTTAAACTGGGATAAGCAAAGTTTCAAGATTCTTTGCCCACAATGCACGCCAGCACATAATATGGTGAAATTGATTAAGGGAGGATCACTCCGTTACATGTGCATTACAGTGGGGGAGTTGAACACCACCCCACCCCACCCCACTCCATGGCTGTGAATCTGTGGATCCTGTAAATCAGGCATGGGCAAACTAAGGCCCGGAGGCCCCCTGGGCGATTACCTAAGGCTCTCCTTATTTTCCTTGTCATCTTGGCATAAAGACACAGTGGCCTGCTGCATCCTTATGCCAAAAGGCACTCAGCAACTGAGAGCCCTCTGGAGCATTCCCAGCCACCGCACATCTCGCCCTCCTCCTGGCATAAGGATGGTGTGAGGAGCCCCATGCTTATGCCAAGAGCTCAAGGAAGGCACACTGTGGCTGAGAGCTCACTGAAGAACTCATCCATCGACTGACTCGCCCTCCTCCTGACATAATGTCAAGAGGACAGCTCGAGGATCAGAGAGGAGGATCGAGAGGAGGATCAGGAGGGAGGATCAGAGCAGTATAAGGATGGGGTGAGAGGCCCCATCCTTATGCTGGGAGGACAATATGAGGATGACCCAGGCCCTGCCCTCCTCCCTCCTGGCCCTGCCCTCTCCCGGGCCCACCTCATTCAGCGTGTTCCTGGTCCCCTTCTCTCCTGGCCCAGTCCACAGTCTGGCCCCAAGGCAAAAAAGTTTGCCCATGCCTGGAGTAGATTCTGGAATCAGATTGGGGCTGAACTCTCCAATGCATATAAGCACCACCCAGGCCTCGACCTAGTTCCTGCGCCTGACATGAGATTAGATGTTTGATCTACTTCCTCCCTTGCCGATTTTGTCCCACATCACTTGGTCAGTGTACATGTGCCAATATTCCAATGCTCAACCATTCCACCCTTCTAACTGTTTCTCCAAAGGATTTCTAACCTGCCAAGCCAGCTCTTCAGTGGACTGTGCTGAGGCAAAAAGAGCTTCAGATGTATTGGTGTGAACATGGAATTTGCTTTTGGTTTCAGCCTTTTTTTTTTTTGCTGCTCCAAATTTATATAGTATTTTTTCCTCTCCAGTGTGCCTTTTCTGTCATTTTATCATTAATTATTTAATGGGTAGAACTGGAAACACAATCTAAAGAGTCCTTTAAAAATGTAGAGTTGTCTGTTTAATTCAGTCTTTGTATAGCTCTTTTCATTAAGGCTAACCCTTTGATCTTGCTATCTCTGCATAACACTCTTAGGACTCCTGGTACTTTCTCAAGAAAGAGAAGATAATGCTTGATAACAGGCATTAATTTACAGGTTTTGTTAAGGACAAAAATAATGAGGAGGGGATCAGACGGAATTGCCAATGTGAACTGCATTGAAGCCAATGCAGTTCACATTGCATTGGCTTAAATCTAGTTCCCCATCACAACCTAAGGAGACCTCTTCAGTCAATTGCTTGATGCTAAATCCACGATTTTGTAGATTCCATCGCTTCAGTAGTTCCACTATAATCAGGCTAGCAGTTGGATTAAGGCCTATTAATTTACTGAATATGTCTTGAATTTGAGGAGCAAGCTGTAACATAGGAGATAGGAGATAGTGTGGCTTTTTGACATGGAAAAATGAATTTGATTTTTATACTTAATGTTCGAATGCTAATTACATTTTGATAAAGCACTCACTGCAAACACAAATGAATGGGAGCTGCCTGAAATTGTGTGACTTAATAAGCTGAAGTTAATTAGTGTAGTTGGGTGGGTGCTTTATCAAGGCATTTCTTGCTTTATTGAAAAGCATATCACTGCTCATGTTCTGATTGTTCGCTGCGATCTTTCTTAGATATTGCAAATATGTAGATTTTTCATACTTTTAACTTAGTAATCTACGGGGAGCTTTTAAATCTGGCTAAATCAGATTTTTGTTTCAATCATAACATTAAGTTAACTAGATGTGAAGCATAATTGTTTTAATTCCAATATATTCCCAACACTATTGTTAAAATCCTTGGCACACGGATACAGAGTAAAGCTTTGATTGTGTTTCACAAAGTTTACATATGTCATTCCCTTTCATGTGGCAAACACTTAGAATCAGTTGAGTAATCGTGTAGTGTGTTTCAGAGCTACTGGAACGCTGGCCATTAGTGGAAATTTATTCCATCCTGCTGAATTAATCCTTGAAGTAAAACCACATTAATATAATATGCAGACAAAACCATATAGTATGCTTTTTTTCCAGGGGAAGTTTTTTTTTACACTTTTAAGAGTACAAAGGAGAAGGCACTTTGTGTGTGTATGTGCTTTCAAGGGAATTAATGTAGTTTGACAATACTTTAACTGCTGTGGCTCAGTGCTACAGAATCATGGAAGTTACAGTGTTATAAGCCTTCTCTGCCAGAGTGTTGGTACCTCACCAAACTACAGCTCCCATGATTACATAGCATTGAGCCATGGCAGTTAAAGTGGTATCAAACTGCATGATTTATACAGTGTGCATACATCCCAATTTTGCTGTCCATTTATGGCAACCCCATTGATTTTATAGGGCTTTCTCAGGGAAGAAATTCTCAGAGGTGGTTTTGCCAGTCTCTTCTTCTAAAATATTATTTATTTATTTATATCCCACTTTTCTCCCCCATTGGGTTTCAGATTGGCTAACAACAAGGTATAAAACATACAAGGTACATTGGGATAAAATAAGTAGACATAATTAAAAATAATAATTGAAACATAATAAAGCAGTTAGACCAGGTATGGGGAAACCCAGGCCCAGGGGCCAGCTGCGGCCCCTTGGACTCTTTTCTCAGGCCCTCCTCTCTCTCACCATCCTATCCTTCCTTCCTTCTCTCTTTCCTTCCTCCTCCTCCCTCCCTCTTCCCTTCCCTTCGACCCTTTTGTCCTTCCTTTCTTCCCGCCTTCCCTCTTTCTCTTTCTCCTTCTCCTGCCTTCCGTTCCTTTCCTTTTGTCTTTCCTTCATTCTCTTTTTTCTCCCTTCCTCCATCCCTTCCACTTTTCCTTCCTTCCATCCTTCTCTTCCTCCCTTCTCTTGTTTAGCTGGGAAAAGAGAAGGCAGAGGGAACCTGAGAACTGTGTTTCAAGATTTAAAATGGTGTCCCATTGAGAAGGAAGGGGAAAACTAACTTTCTGCAGCTCTAGAAACCAGGGCACAAGGCATAGCCTCTGAGTGTGGTGGAGTCTGCTTCTCTGGAGGCATTTCTATTGGGGGTGCTTTGATTGTGTCTTCCTGCATGGCAGGGGGTTGGACTGGATGGCCCTTGGGGGTCTCTTCCAATTCTTGGATTCCAAGATTCTATATCAGGAGCAGGCAATATGGGATCTAATGGATACACCTTTTCTCTCCCATCCACCATCTCATTCGACCAAGATGTACCCTTTTGGGACCCAAACATTTCCTATCTTTCCTTCACATTCTGTCTTCGAAAGAGAAGAGGAAGGGGAGGAAAAGGCAGGGAGGGCACTTGGGGAGAACCCCCTCACTCGCCATGCGGCCCCCAAGTTAGAAAGTTTGCCCATGTCTCAGTTAGACCATAATAGAACACTTTATAGATTAAAATAGATTCAACACTTTAGGTATAATTAAAACTAAATAAACATAAACTGAAGCCTTTATCCATCCAATTGCCACTTGTCCATAAACATATTACACAAAAAAGGTTCAGCCCAAATGTTACGATGGCACCTATCACTCTTGTATTCTTCTTAATCGAAGGCCCGATTCCAGCAAAAGGTTTTTACCTGGGGCCTGAAAGTTAGTAGGGCCTAAAGTACCTGATATTCTTTGGTGGTTTCCCATCCAAATATGAACCAGAACTGACCCTGCTTAGTTTCCTAGAATTGAAAAGATCTAGTGCCTTCAGAATATTTAGGTCCTGCAGTTACCTTACCCTAAGTCTTATTGAACACAATTGGGCTTACTCTAGTTAAATGTGTATACAACTTCGCTGCCAGTAATCTTTGGGCTAATTTATACTTGGAGCAATCCATCGCTGAACCAAAAATGTTTGACAGTTTAGGACAGTGACAAATTAGGACAGTTTCAAACAGCTGCAGGGACAGCTGGCCTCTAGGCAATCCCCATAGCAGCACTGGGGCAAGAAAAGGGGTGAGGGGTTTGGATTTGCTCATGGGAAGAAAAAGAACATTTTTGGTCTGTGTTGCAATTTGTCAGTGAAGCTATTCAGATATCAATCCCTTGATCTAGACCTAGGTAGGGCCTGTGCTGGGCTATACAATTTGAAGATGAAAGCTGTACATACTTGTGAGCATCAAAGTCCTCCTTGATTCTAGTGTTATCTGTAAAGTGAGCAAAGGGAGATCATTTACGAGCGAGAGAAAGAAACCTGATAACACAAAAGTGCTTGCCTTTTTTTTCTTGCTGTTCGGGCAGAAGAGGAAAAAAAGTTTACTTTGTCAAGTTGTCTTTATTCTGAATCCCATTCACCACCATAATCCTGGAGCCATCTTGTTATGCCCATTTCTCTCCGTTGCACTGTTTCTGGGAGGATCCGCTGCTATGTTCCATTATCTTTTGATACATTTGGGCATTTTTACTTGTTCCTCTCTTTCCTGTTAAGTGGTTTCATATTCTGGTCTTCATCCAATACTGGAAAAAGAGGGTTACAGGTAGCAGAAGTATTTGCGATCATTTACAAATACACGAGCTTCCTTAACAAGACAGGACTGAATTGCCCTAAAAGAACAGCAATGAAATCCCCGGGATTGCAAGTGTTTCTCAACCTCTGATCCTCCAGGTGTTTCGGATTTCAACTTCCATAATTCCTAATAGTTGGCCAAGTCGATTAGGGCTGCTGGGAGTCGAAGTCTCAAACACCTGAAAGACCAAATGTTGTGAACTACTGCTCCAGATCATTGATTTATTCCAGCTGAGTTTCATCAAATATTTTTTGACTAATTACTTTGGTTGTGTGCAACTGATGCTTATGGTGGTAATAATAGTAATAGTAATAACAAATGGAACTTTGAAAAAGGAGACGGAGGGCCTGTTTCTGGCAGCCCAAGAGCAAACCATTAGAACAAATGCAATCAAAGCCAAAATTGAAAAGTCGATGACAGATCCCAAATGTAGACTCTGCAAGGAAACAGATGAAACAATAGATCACATCCTCAGCAGCTGCAAGAAGATCGCACAGACAATACAAGCAGAGGCATAACACCATTGCCCAAATGATTCATTGGAACCTGTGCCACAAATACCATCTGCCTATGACAAAGAACTGGTGGGATCACAAGCCAGAAAAAGTTACAGAAAATGAACACGTCAAACTCCTCTGGGACTTCCGAATTCAGACAGACAGAGTTTTGGAGTACAATACTCCTTATCTCACGATCGTGTTAAAAAACAAAGTATGGAGAGTTGATGTTGCAATCCCAGGTGACAGCAGGATTGACTGGAAAAGCTGACACAATATGAGGATATAAAGATTGAACTGCAAAGACTCTGGCACAAGCCAGTAAAGGTGGTCCCAGTGGTCATCGGCACACTGGGTGCAGTGCCTAAAGACCTTGGCCTGCACTTAAACACAATCAGCGCTGACAAAATTACCATCTGCCAGCTGCAGAAGGCCACCTTACTGGGATCTGCACGCATTATTCACCGATACATCACACAGTCCTAGACACTTGGGAAGTGCCCAAAGTGTGATCCAATACAACAACCAGCAGAGTGATCTTGTCTGCTGTGGACTCATCTTGTTGTGTTTCAAATAATAATAATAATAATAATAATAATAATAATAATAATAATAATAATAATAATGACTTTATATTCCGCCATATCTCCCTGAGGGTGTTGCTTGATGGAAAGTAATGGGAAATGAACTGAGTAAGTCTAATCCACTCATCCATTAGCTGGCAGGATTTGTGGTGGGAGCGTGGTGCTTACCACAGAGCTTTTCAAACATTCCATGTTGGTGACATGCTTTTTAGACATGCTTCATTTTGCGATATACTAATCCAGTTTTACTTAAGAGACTAGAGATTACATCAATCTCTTCTAAAAGATGCAGACCCATAAAAAATTGTAACAATGAAATGTATGGGGATACAACATATCTCATGAAAACCTTTCATCGATATTTTTAAAATATAGGATTTGTCACTTATTTCAATTAGACTAATTCTGTTTGCATGACACAGCTAAACCTTGCAACCGACACACTAATTGTTGCGACACACAGTTTGGAAAGCTCTGATCTACCATTAGAGAAGAACTATGTAGAGTTTTTATCTAATGGTTCAAAAGCTTTAGTTATACTGTTGGAAAGATGAGTGGGTGCAAATCACCTGCTGTTTAGTCTGCTTAATGTGTGTGACTAACCCTTCCATTTCTTGATGAGGCCCTAGAATTGTGTCTTTTGCCAGCAACACTTAGTCTGGTGTTGGTGGATCAGCATCGTCCCATCAGATGTCGCTGGACTAGTTTGGCAGTACCTTATTATGGGCGTGTCAAACAATATTTGTTCAGCAAAATATGGAGGCCCACGTGTGCTCCAAGCTATATCAGAACCAAGGCAAAGGAAAGGTATTAGATAGACAGAAAAGGTAAATCTGTGCTTTGCTGTTGCCTTTGATACTGATAAAGAATCTGCCATACAACTTACCCTGTTCTTAAAGAGATTTTCATATAAATGATGTTTATTTATCTTACACTTTCAAAAGTCCTTCAGAGGAATTACAAGATATTTTGTTAAACACCCTTCTAGGTTTTCGTTTAGGTTGTTGCATTCTTTGTGCAAAAATCTCTAAATATTTTGCTGTATAGGCTTGTTCTCCTAAGCAAATGTATGCAAATTTCTGGGTTTTTTTGTGGTATACTTTGTTTTTCAGTGCAACACTGTGATTTGTCAAAATTTTGTCCTCTCCAAATATAAATCTAGTTCATTATAAAATGAAAAGTTGGGGGGGGGGGTGTTTGATATTTAATGGGACTCGGTTTGCTTTTTGTAATTGGTTGAATTTGTTGATGCAGAATCGTTGGATTCAGAGGGCTGATTGTACATTGGAGCTACTTCACATTTACTCATTCCTACTTGACGGCAATTGAAATATAAAATTAGCATCTCATGTCAAACCCGTTGCATTGTATGTAACATCTTGTCCCTGAAAACAATAATTTATAAATCAGTTCCAGTGGTTTCAAGAGAACCAATTGGGTTTACAATACTATATTTCAGGTGTCATATTCCTTGTGTATTTAAGAATATATGTAGTTAGGAAAAACATACATAGTTATGTATGTTTTGATATAAAAATGTTGAACCAGGGCATCTGGAAAGCAGTGGAAACCCCAAGGCATTGAACCTGGCAGTGACGTGACTGAAATGAAGTTTAGTGTTGTGGGCTCTTGGTGCCAAGTTGTGAACCTACCCAAGGCTTGAATAAAGGTTAAGGTAGAATTCTAAGGTTTAGCAACCTCATTCCATCTTGTGATTCAAGGAGTCATTTTAATTTTATTTGCCTTTATTTTAGATGGCTTCTACGTTCTAGTCGTATGGAATATACTCTTGGATGTGTTTCCTTAAGTCAATGGTTCTCAACCTGTGAGTCCCCAGATGGTTTGGCCATCAACTCCCAGAAATCCTAACAGCTGATAAACTGGCTGGGATTTCAGGGAGTTGTAGGCCAAAACACCCGGGGCGCCACAGGCTGAGAACCACTGTCTTATGTGAATTGAAGGGGTCATTTCATTTTGGGTGGGAATTATGTAGACTTGCAGATGTTACTAGACTATAACTCTAGTAACATCTGCAAGGCTGCATAATTCCCACCTAGCAGCCAAAACCAGCACTGTATTTATTTATTTATTGGCATTATTTGTATATCACCCTTCTCAACCCCAAAGTGATGAGGACTGTTGGAAGTTGCAAACCAACAGAATCTGCAGGGCTTTCTACTTTGAGCCTTAAATTGTTGTTTGGGAATTCCTTATCTGGAATTCCAAAATCCAAAATATTCTAAAATACAAAATTGTCTCAGTCACATGGGTGACTGAGATAGGGGATTCTTTGCTTTCTGATGGTTCAATGTACACAAACTTGGCTTCTTACATATATTGTGTATAAAATTACCTTCAGGATATGTTTATGAGTTATATGTGTAACATAGATGAATTTCATGTTTAGACTTGGGTTCCATCTCTAATGGATGTCAACTATTCCATAATAAAAAAAATCTGAAATATGGAGCACTTCCGGTCCCAAGCATTTTGGATAAGGGATACTCAAGCTGTTCTGCAGAGGGAATAGTGTTGAAATTATGTGCTGGCTGCTAATCTGGCCTCGTTTGCTTATATCAGACCGTCTTTGTACTGGCATTGACTTCAAGGGTAACACTTGGATCAAACTCTTCCACTTGGAGCAGAAAGATCATTATGACTTAGGTTTACACTGCTGAAATTGGCACAGAATGGTATATATATGACCTCATGTAATTGGCAAGATAGCAACTCAGCTCTAGGCTTTATGGAAATGAAATCCATTTACAAATAATTAATACAAATGGGCTCTTTTTGAGTTGAAGAGGGAATATTAATCTTTATTACTGAGTAGTAGGTGGCCATCATAAAATGATTAGCTTGAAGGCTTTTTCCATTTGTGAAACAAACTTTTTTCTTTCCCTTGAGAACATAGATATAAAACCCCCAGAAATTTGGAAGCTATGCAAAAAGTTTTGTGTTTTTCTTTGAATTTTCACTTCTTGGAGTTGAAAAAGAAACTTTGGAGCAAAGTGAAATATTCATTTCTTTATATCAAACAAACTTGTTTTAGTGTTTTAACAATTTCAAAATCATACATATCTTAGTTTTGTTCAAAGAAAATTGTAAATACACCCACAACCTCAAATTGCTGCATCTTGACTTAACCACATATATCTTAGTTTTAAAGTTAATTTTGGAGTAAAATAGCTTCAAATAAGAGAAAAATACGTAAAAGTTGCAATCGATCCCATTGATTTTATAGTAAATATAAATTTGACACATTTTATCTTCACAATATCAAAGACTGGCAATATAATTGAATATTTTAGATTAGTTTTGCGACAGCAATTGAAATCCTCATTAGTCTGTTATCATTTTCTAATTCTGTAGATAATTATACAGAGATAGCGTCATACACAGCTATCTTCATAATACACAGTTTGTGTGACTAAAATTTGGCCTCGAGAATGATTTTTGGGATGAGCATTCACTCCTTCCAAAGCTTTAGCTATTTTTTCTCTCTGATTCTTCCAGATTCCCACTTTGCCACAAAACACCCTTTGATAGTAGACTGAATGTTTTTGTAGTTGTCGATAGGTCAGTGCCAGGCATGTAGCCGGGGGGGGGGGGCCCTCGGGGGGCTTCAGCCCCCCCCCCCCCGAAATTTTCATGGTGGTTCGCGAAAAGGCCTTATTGGTGCATTATTTAAACTGTTATGTTTATTCATATCATGATCTGATCACCATACTCAATATATCCCATATGCATGGGGGTGTTGGGGTAATGATACAAAAGGTTTGCTAGGCTAGACCCTCTTTCACTCAGACTCAGCCCCCCCCCGAAACTCAGCCCCCCCGAAACCCCCCCTGAAAAAAAATTCAGCCCCCCCCCCCCGAAATGAAATCCTGGCTACGGGCCTGGTCAGTGCTATACTTGAGACTCAAATCTGCAGCATTTTCTGCTTACGTAGTCTCATTTTAAAATAATGGGTCTACACATGTAGCAAGTGGGAGTTGAATGGCAACCATTGATATCCATCCTTAAATGACAAAACATATTTAGAACAAGTGTGATATGGCAGCATGTGAATGTGAATGTGCATGTATGTGGGACAATATATCAATAGCAAGCTTTTCTCTGACCTGCATGCCATCATTTTTGTAGGAGCTTTCTATAGATATATCTTATGGTAAACCCGAACGGAACATAACTTAGATGATTACTATACGGGTTACGACTGTTTCCTTGCAGATACACACTTGTCCTCTTTCACTTAAAGGACAAAGGAAGTCCCCCCCCCCCCCTTAATTTGAAGGTTTCTTTTGATTATTGCAGTAAAAACAAGCTTAAAGCCCGAATTTCATAAGGTTTAATGTTCTTCTTGTTCTTCTGGTCCCTGTTTTTAATATTTGAGTAAATCTTGAATACTTGTGCTAGGGTTTTTTTTTCTTATCTCATTCTTCTTTTTTGCCATATTGTGTCCTCTTAAAGCTAGTCTTACTGTAAGCGCAGTTCAAATCCCTGCTCAGACTTGAATCTCATTGGGTGACCTTGGGCCAATCACAATCCCTCAGGCTAATCTCCTTTGGTGGTATCAGGATGAAATGTCTGTCTGTCCGTCCGTAGTGGGGACTTTAAGTATCGTACCTAGTGGTACTTCTATGTGCTACATTACTACGTAACCACAGTAGCTATGTGGCAACGTTGTAAATCCCAGCCCACCCACTCACCCAATCCCTACTTGCCGGTCAACAGCCACTCTGATTGATGGGGGTCTATTTCCCTGTTGCTTGGGAAGTGGCTGACAAATGTTCTCATCCCCTTGCACTTCTTGCCACTTCCATTGCTACAGACAGAGGCAGAGATTGTGTCACACAATGACCTCCCATAGCTGTGATTGCTTGCACGAGGGGAGTGAAGTGGGACCATCAGCCATCTGCTTCCTGATCAACAGGAAAGCAGTCACCCATTGATTGCAGCAAGAAAGAATTGGGGGACCATCACAATCCCTATGTATTCCCTAAATGAGGGGATACGTAAGGATCATGAATGCACAAGTCACAAATGCATTTGTAATTACCCAAAAACATTAAAAAATCTTAAGCACTGTTCCTAGAAAAGAAGTCAACAACTAAATTAACATACTTCTGGGGGAAAAACAGAAAGGATAGCAGTGTTAACCCAGTGGCACTAGGATAAACAAATTTGTGTTGTGTGTGTTGTGACCTGTTTGCTAATCTCAGTGATAAGTTCAGTCTCTGAGGAGGTATGCTTAAAGGTTTGTTTGTTTGTGTAGAATCAAATGTGTTTACATAGAGCCAGAAAACAGAGTAAAATAAAAGCACAATAAAATATAGTTCTTGGGCTACAGTATATATTCAGATGGAGGTCCTTTATTGTGATGTGGCAAGAAAGAGTCTCAGTGACCACCAGAGAGGTTATGTTCTACTTACATTGTTCAATCCCTATACTGGATATCACTGTAATAAAGCATATGTGGATCACTGGTAAATGTGCATTTGTATGTACTTCAGAGGAATTCTGCATAGTCTATAGTAGGGCCCTAGGAATCTGTAAAGAATGAGCCGAAGCCATTATGAATTGTGTACATGTCACATGGTGCATACTGGCATTTGTTCTACATGTGGATCTCTGATTCAGTCCCAGTCATTTAGATACAAACATCCATTGTGCAGTGTCCGATAAGTGCACTCTGCCTGCATAACACAATCCAATGCCTTTGTGTCATCAGCAAGATTCTGGCCACAACTACCAATGTATTCCAGTACCCCTACCCATTTTTCCCCAGATTTATCCAAAATGGGGCCAGCCTGCTGACAGCTGGAAAATGTTAGTTATATTTTGCACCTTAGGTCATGGCTGAGACAAAAAAAGGACCCTAATGGCACAAATCAGTAGACTGCTTGGGGCATGTTTTTTTTTATTGTAGGAGGAAATGGTGCAAGCTGGTTGAAATTTGAGGACAGTACATAGACAGGAGTCGTGCTGATGCATTGTGGTTATGTAACTATACCATAATGGGTGGAGGGGTAGGAAGAAAGGGCCACCACTATAATGGACACAGAAAAACTATGACATTGGGGAAAATGTTGTTTGATGCCGACAGATTTTATCAGGCTTCACATGCCATGAGTGCATGATCCTGAAAACGTTCAGCCTCTAGTGTACTATGTTGAAAGGACTGCAGCCATTGTTTACAGCCCACTTCCAGGTAACTGTGTTGTGTCGTGCCATTGCAGGTCTGAATATGATAATCCACCAAGACAAAAGTTCATCAGAGGGGCTGAAAGATCTTATGTAGATTTGGTACTCAATTTAGAATTGGATTTTTTCCCTTTTAATTTTATTCCAGCTTTATAACATTCTTCTGGATATGTTCCTTTTAATATGATGTTTTGCTTTTTAAAAGAAACACTATATTTAAAGAGCTACCAAGGATCTATTTTGCACAACACATTCAAATATCTGATTACTCAAATTTCTCTTTTGTGCTGCAGCAGCAGAAGTGAACATGACCAGCCTGTGAACAACTGAAATCTGTCTTCTAATTAATCCCTGACACCTTGAACACTGTGGTCTAATTGTTAAGAAGTTCAAAGGGATACTGCTCCCATAATGTGCTATAGCTAGCAAGCTACATAGTTGATGTATTCTGGTTGTGTGCATGTGTATTCAAATGGAATTAAAACACAGATTGGGCCCATGAAGTAAGAAGTTTGCTTTGAGGACAGTGGACCCACAAAAACACTGTGTGGAAAAGTTCTTTTTTGAACCACAGCTCCTAGAACTCCCATCCCTCCCTAAATTGTTATG
The DNA here is from genome assembly GCF_037176765.1 of Anolis sagrei. Lineage (NCBI taxonomy): Eukaryota > Metazoa > Chordata > Lepidosauria > Squamata > Anolidae > Anolis > Anolis sagrei. The sequence continues at coordinate 205,912,940 of NC_090021.1, read as the reverse complement.
TTGACCAGAGAAATGGTTCTCAACCTGTAGGTCCCTAGATATTTTGGCCTCCAACTCCCAGAAATCCTAACAGCTGGTAAACTGTTTAGATTTCTGGGAGTTGATGGCCAAAATACTTGGGGACCCACAGGCTGAGAATCACTGGACTAGAGAATTCAAGGTGCTGGAATCCAAAAGCTTATCCCCCCACCAAAAAAACCTTTCTGCTGATAATCTAGTTAATACATCTAGGTCTTTCAAGAAAGAATAGGATTGTAGCTTCTATAATTAATTTGCTATGCTTCTTTGGGCTGCTGTTTCCTAGAAATTGTGTTATTTCTTTTCCTTGAACTACACAGTCAGTTCTCCAAAAGTATTGCTTTGTAGGACTTTATATTTTGTCTTGTATCTCTCTCCCCCCACCCCCGTTTGGTAACAGTTGTGTATTTGCTGGGTATTTAGAGTGCCTTTTCCTTATTTCTAATGGGTCATTTGCATTATTCTTGTTAGTAAGACAACAGTAAGAAAAATGAACATAGCTGGTTTGGTCTAATTCGTAGTATCTAAATCTAACCAAAGCTGCAGTTTCACCCTTTCATTGGGTCAAACTTTTCACATGCTGAAACCACATACTTTGAAAAGTGTTTATTCTTATGTGAAATCCTGTAAGTTCAATGTGAAGTACTTCCTAATGCACATGCATAGGATTTTAGCTCAAATTTTAAGTTGCAGTTTAGATCAGATGTAGTCTATTATAGACCTTGGAGAGAAGGCTTTTTTTTTGGGGGGGGGGGGGAGAGGTCAACTTCGTTGTGTTGCTTCAAATAATTTCTGATTTATGGCAACTCTAAGACTTGGGGTTTTCCTGGCAAGAATGCCTGTATTAATGAAGAGACTCTAGACAGGCTATCACCATTGATCTGTGACTACTTCATGAAAGCTGAAGGAGTAAGAAGTTTGAAGAATTTCCTGATGCTCTTTCATATCATTTTGAAATTGTGTACCACATATACTCACGTATAAACTGCCATCATGTAGAAGTGGAAGTCAGGTTTTGGGATCCAAATTATGGTTTTTGATACATCCCATGTATAAGCTTCTTCTTCTAAGAGGGGAAAGCACCAGTGCCATCTCGGGGGACCGGTTGCCCCAGGTTGCTGTCACTATTTCCCTGCCCAGGCATCACAAAGGCTGAAAGTGGTACCATGACAGAAAGAGTAGCAGAGATGAGTGATTCTTTTAGATTTTACCAAGTCAGACTAATCTCTTGTCTTCTGCTACTTTACTTAGTAAAAGGGGAATGTTTCTTTTTCAATAAGGGTTTAGGTCTAGTTCTTCCATTGACCTGTGGATAAGTTAACCCATTTTTAGTTGTTATTTTTACTAAAATTTCTAGACTTATACATGGGTATTTATTTATTTATTTTAATTTACTGTATTTGTATACTGCCTTTTGGCGACTCAAGGCGGTTTCCAACAAATCAGTATACATAAAAGATAATAGACAAAAGACATTGGGCAGTATAAGACATCAGAAAAACAATATATAGAATAATTTGCAAAAGATACAACTAAATGCTTGAAATAAGAATGGAACAATATTCAGCACTGGTTATGATTTCTTGCATATAAAATACATTTCAATTCGATTTATCCTTTAAATACCAAAGCAGCACTTTTTAAAGACTATTGTGTTTATGTGGCCTCTGTATATACTTGCAGCTGATGCATGATTGGTTTTCAAGCAGGAAAAACTGTGTGGACTGACTCAGTATTTTGATGGTGAGTGTGCTGTCTTGAAAACTAGATATTTCACATTTTATGAGCGAAGTCACCATTCATTTTATTGTGCAGTTAAGCAGGATGTGGTCTTGATACCAGTTGAGGTCCAGATAGAGGTGCACATGCTGTTTGAGGATGACAGAATCAAGCATTACAGTAATGCTTCCACAAATTGTTGTTTATAGTTCTTGTATTTATTAATCAATGATGACAGTGTAAGATGTTGTTCAGACATACATTGATGGAAGGCACATTTTAAGATAATAATGAGTAATTGTATAAAAGCTTATATTGCAGGGAATCAAAACATTAAAATAATGAAAGAGCATAGCTTTATGAACTAGTACGACTGGCATCTTGCTGAATTAAGATGGTGTAAGTCAGCCTTATGCTATTGCAATCCACTTTTACAATTGTTGCATGAGTTGGAATTCTGTTCTAAATATGCAACAACAAAAGCTTCCCTGTCATCTTATAAGCATCTCCCTTACAAACATGACTATTTTCTTGTGATCCAAGAGTGGGGGGTGAGAAAAGCAGTATATAAATACTCTAAATAAATAAATAAATGTGGACCTCTCCAGCTATTTCTTGATGCTGGACATACTGTTAAGATGTCATGTGCAGAGATCTTGCAAAGACCACTGGACGTCTTCTTGGGAAAATAGCTGGACATATCCACTCACTCATCAATAATATGAAAATGGTAATGTTGAGGTGTGCGCACATGCTGATTTCAAGTTAAGGTTTTGTTTTTTTAAGGAGGGAGCATTGGGAGGTCTAGCTATAGAAATATATGTCCTTATCACACTACACTGATAAAAAGCTATATTCCACTTGAAGTGTCACGGTAACTTTCAAAGGAGTTATGGGGTTGGTAGTCCAGTGAGGCCCAAAAGCTCTCTGGCTGATATTTCGAAATGCCCTCCTTGAACTGCAAATCCCAGTGTTCCATATGATGTTGCCATGCCACTTGAAGTGGAAAGTAGCTTTACAACAGTGCAGCATGATGAGTTTCCATAGATGTACTTATGCCTCCTGATGTAGGCCCTCACACATATGTGTATGTTCTTAAATAGAATTAAGATCACTGAAAAAAATGAAAAGCAATATTTTTAACTTTTTACTCATAATGATAATTCTGTAGTCCCCCTCCTACATTTTATTGTGGAGGTATAATGATTAAAATGAGATGTTTTATGGAATTCTGTATAAGAAGATCCAGAACGTATTGTTAGTGTGCAGTCTTGAACACATATTATTAAAGAGTTAAGCACATCAGACTCCAGTGGGTTTCTTCCAAGTAAATAGGGTTGTGTAGTTAATTGAAGAGCATTTTTATAGAATGCATTGGCATAATTGTTAGAAACAAATTGTGATTTGCAAGTGACTTGAAAAGAAACTTGCAGCATTTACTGAATTTGATCCATGCCTTGTATTTCGGATTGGCACTGCCCATGAAGCATAGAGTATTAACTAGTAGAATGCACTGCTGCTTTCAGTTACAAAATGTAATCCTTGTAAGAAGGGGGTACCAGAAGTGTTTTCTATGAAGTCAGCAGAGTCTGGGATTTGGCATTAAAGAGGGGAGAGTTGAAGTCCCTAACAGCATGTTCTGACTACTGAAAACCATCATGTATAGAAAATAAAAACATATTGTTATCAAACATTCTGTTTGATATCTTGAGAAATGTTGAAGATTCAGCAGCCGGGTTCATGTCAACAGAACAATCTGTCCTCCGTATCGTATCTACAAATTCAACCACTCGTGGCTTGAATATAATATTTCTGTGTGTATCCATAAAGTAAACCTTGATTTTGCCATTATATAAGGTAAACTATTTTACTGCGCCGCTGTATATAATGAGACTTGAGCATCCATGGATTTTAGTATCCATGGACATCCTGGAACCAAATTCTAGTGGCTCTCGAGTGCTCACTGTGAAGGATCTTGTGCGTGTCTTACTGAAATGCTTTTCATGCTGCAAGCATTGCCACTTTGTAGCCCTATTTCTTAAGGTTGAGTCTGCACCTCGTGGTGCCAGAGCACAGTCTGTTCAGTACCTTCCAAGTCTCCCAGTTTTCTGTGTGCCCAGGAGGGAGTCTCTGATTTGGTATCAGCCATGGATTGAGGCTCTGAGTTTTAGCCTGCCACTTTTGGACTCTTGCTTGCTGAGGTCTTCTAGCGAGTGTCTCTTAGAAAACTTTTTCTTGATTTAAGGCGTTGGCTTGCTGGCTGATTTCCGGACAGGAGATGGGCTGGATATATCACTGCCTTGGTCTTTTCACTATTAGTTGATACTTCCTGGCAGTGCAATACCAGCTAAACAGTGTAATTTTTCCAGTGGTATAGGGCACAGACACCCCGTGATAATGCGGCACGTCTCATTAAGAGCCACATCCACTGGGATTGGTAATGTTCCCTGTTAACAGTCTCGGCATTTGGGGCATTCACTGTAATATCAACATTTAAGTGAAATTGTATGTTCATATGTATATGACATACTGGAAGGAACATGGAGTATACATGAGCCAAATTTTGAACACGGATAGTATATTGTCAGTCCAGTTATGTGCTTTTCATTGGTGGAGACAACTCTACTTTAAAGCATATGAAATGCAGAAAGAAAAGTAAAATGAATCTGTGTATCCCAGTTGTGTAATGGAAGGCGGCACTTATATCTCTGGGATTACGAACTGTACAAGTACAGAATAGGGATTGAGTGTTTGTCTACAATGTAAAAAAAAATCGCACTCATATAAGTGCTGTCATTCAGATACACAACATTCTTGATGTTTTACTTGCAGTTCTTTGGGCTTTGGTTCAGTTCTTTGGGCTTTGGTTCTGTTAAAAAAAAACCCTTGCCTTTTTAAACAGAAATTTCAGATTTGTTGGCCTTCCAAGCTGAATTTTTTTGCTGTGGAGTTTGGAGAAGGAATTAGTGATGGGTAGATCTGGTTGGTGAGATCCACTTCCTACCAGGAGGTGGTTCTTTCCCTGACTGCATCTCTTTTTAAAAGAAAGTGCCTGTGTTGATCACTATATCAGTATTAGCACTAAACAAAAAAAAAATGTATATTTGAATCCATGGCCATGTAGCAAAGGCTTGGAAATGTAGACCACTCCCTAATAGCAAAGTGATTTCACTAGGAGGATATGTGTGCCCAATTATGGCAATCTCGCCATGATGTGTGTGGCATTTCAGAGGATCAGTGCAGATAGTGAAATGTGGTGCCAAACAGATAAGCTTTGACAGTATCTTCAGTACAAAATGAAAATGATAGATATCCTGGACAAGGTACTATAGTCAGTTTTTTAGTCTAGATCTGGAAAATGGAGAATCTCCCATTGTACTTCTACCAATGCTGACCACTCTCTGCAAACTGGGAATTGTGTATGTGTGTGTGTCCTGGGGTCTTGGATGGTATAGAAGGCTGAGGCAAATGACTCATTTCACCATCTCTGTTGTTTGCTCTTGGTACATCTATATCACAGACCTGAAAATAATTTCCCTACTGGAGGAAACCAGAGTGGAAAAGGACAGCAGGTGTAAAGATCTTACGTTCTTAAGACCTTTCCTCAATTTCCAGTTCCTAAGACTGGAAATCCCATTTGTGTTTTTATCAGGTTTTATTGGTGTTTCACCTTTCTTCAAACAAATTTTAACTCTTGTCAGTTTTCCTAACACAGGGAGTGTAGTTGCCTCTAGGAGATATGTACAGCATATTTGTTTAGACCTATTAACTGGGACAAATAATATATATCTCGGGATCTTTCACACCAGTTAATTATTACTTGGCACTCTTCATCTTCAAAGGCCTTTATGAATGTTGATGAATAATCACAGAATCCCTGAGGAGCAGTGAGTATTTATAATTGCCATGTAACATATGGGATGCCGAGGAGGCGGCTCTGGATTTTCCCCTTCCCCCATGTAATGCATTCTCACCAGACCACTAATGATATTCATGATTACATTTGAGAGGTTGGTGTTTGCCAGACAGAACCTGGCCACTTATTGCCAGGCAGAACATGGCTGTGTACATGTCTTTTCTCCGCATTACATTCTCATGAGAATGGGGTTACATCTGTCTGGGTGAAGGCGTATTCTTATAAAAGCAAGAACCATAAATTATCTACTTGCTCTGATTCACAAGTTAATGGCTTAGGTTTGAGAATAGAAGTGGAAAGCTATATTAAGTGGAGTTGGTCAACACCATGGTTAATACCTGTTCAGGTGCTACTGGCTTCTCCACCTCTATTTCTGTCTTCTTCTTTGAGTCCCGCAGACCTGGACAGGTGTTGCAAGGTAAGGCGGAAGAGTGGAAGAGGAAGAGATGTGGTAGAGATGTGGTTGGTTCTCTCTTAGTGGAGAGGTGGTCTTTTGCATGGTGGGGTCAAATAAGAGTGAGCTAGTCATCTATAGTTGGCTTTCACATTTGTTCATCTTTTAATGAATTGCTGGTGCTTAACTCTTGACAGTTTTGTGGGGTGTCATTGAGTAGTGGAAGGAGAAGTAGTGATCGTGGTGGTGTGCCAGTTAATATACTGTGGTTCTGTCTTTTTGGCCTCAACTGATTTTCTGCAGTAAGGAAAGCCAGGTGGAAAAACAAGGAATGATTATAAATGGAGGAGTGCATGAAACCTAAGGGAATGAGGAAGGATGATACAATAAAAATCTTTTTTCTGAAACCTGGTACCACTCTTAGATGTGGGCATGGTGAATGTGCAGCGATCATTCATTCATGAGTTATTTTACACAAACACACACACACGAACGAGACTGCTTTTCTCCCAGGTTTACAAAAAGGACAGAGAATACAATTAAACACATGTAGTTCAAATATACAAAATCGAGATCAAAGCAATATTAAATAATAGTAGAATTGAAACCAATGCAAATGTACTTGAAAATAGATTAAAAATAGTGTGTCTGTGTGTATGTGCCTTCAAGTCGCCTATCAATTTATAGCATTCCCATGAATTTCATAGGGTTTTTTAAGGCAAGGAATATTCAGATGCAGTTTTTCCATTTTCTTCCTCTGAAATATACCCTAAAGCACCTGATATTCCTTAGTGGCGTCCCATCCAAGTACTAAGCAGCTTAGCTTCCAAGATCAGAGGAGAGCTGGTGCCTTTAGGGTATTTAGGCCTATTTAAAACAGTATAGAGCCATAAACAGCCCTTTTCTTGTTAAAATTAATGTATAAGGAATTGCTGAAAAAGAAAGGTCTTAACCTGCTGATGAAATGAAAAAGAAGGAGCTTCCTTATTATCCCTCGGGAGGGAGTTCCAAAGTGTGTGAGCAGTTCACCATCGTTCCCACCAGCTGTCCCTTTTAGGGCGATCTAGCAGAGAGAGGTACCTGCCTTCCCTGCAGATCTGAAAGTTCAAACAGGCTCCTAGGGGCAGATACATTCCTTCAAATAGCCTAGGCCTGAATCAAATCACTGGCTCAGATCTTAAGATGGTTTAATTCAAGGGCATTTACAGTAAAAGTTTCTGATCCAAATGTACTACTCTCTTGAGTGTCGGGATTGGAAGTGGAATAAAGTATAGGCATTAGAAATAATGAGAAGCCTGAACTTTCTTAAACTAGTTTTGTAAAGTTCTTTTATGTCTTCCAGGATTTCACTTAGCCATACTATTAAGTTATCTCTTCTCTCCGTGCCCTCACAGAGCGTTGCCAGCTCTCTCCCTGGAGAGATTTCCTGTATTTAAATAGTTTGAGGCACTGTTGCAGGAAGCTGCCTCCCACTTGGTCCTGGCACATACTATTTCTGGCACCAGAAATTCCTTCGCTTTGGTATACATTTCAAAGTCTTCTTAGCTACAGCAAGTAGGGGATGGATGGTGTGTGACGGAATTGATGGAGGAAGAATCATATCGACAGCATCAGCTATATGCCTTGCCTCTTAGCATATGATTATATGCGCTATCTCTTGGTAAGACCTTAACAGCCATCGTTTTAAGTGGGTCAAGACTTGGCGGCTTGAAAAGATGTGGGCTAGAGAGGGGCTTGGTGGGAAGGGTCCCATCAGTACAAAAAAGGAATATGTTTCTGTTCTTGATTTGAAAGTGTTATTTCCTGTTCAGTTGTATGCCGATAAATTTGAAAGTAGTTTTTATACTGCAGGAACTTCTTTTTTATGTCAGAAACTGTTGAATTGCATGAGGATTCAGTGATGAGATATTCATTGAAAAACTATAGCAAAGTGTGACCTCAACTCCAATGCAATAGCTGACAATTCTCTTTTTTCTATTATACAGCAGACTCTCAGTTAACCAGAATTTAAGCAACCAAAAATCTAAAGCAACCACCAAAAAGTCAAATAAATAATACTTTAAATTCTTTAAAAAGCTGTTTTTATAATACAGCAAAGCAGTAAAGCTGAGTTACTTTAAGTTAGGTTTATTTGCTTTTAATTGTCTATTTTTAATATTACTGTATTTCAAGTCTAGAATGTACTTTTCCCACCATGTAAACATCTCTACTGGAGCTCTTGTAGCCTTTATCTTATCTGGATTCCTTTGATAGCAAAGTAGGATGTGGAAATAATTTGGAATACAAATTTCCTAGCCTTCACCATTGTACAGGTTGGCCATTCAACTGCACGACATCTGGAAGACCAGTTGTTCCCTACCTTTGACATAGAGGCAGCTCCTTTGGTTCTCTGTAGGATTGGATGTGACGTCCTTAGCCTCACCCTGCACAAATCACTTCAGGTTGCTGGATGATTTGTTTCTTTTTCAATTGGGTGATCTAGGACAAGTCACACAATCTTAAATTTAGAAAACCCTGTGATAAGTTCACCTTAGGTTCACTTTAAGTTGGAAACAACTTGAAGGAACACAACAGCAACATACCGTAAATATGAAGATCTGGTAAAATAAAAGCTGTACAGTGTCATCTGTGATATGTGTAACTTGTTACAGCACTTGAATCCCAGCACATTAGTTGGAGCCACTAATCTGACCAGTTGAAATTGCATTCAGCTAGACTACACAAATCTTGTTGCTATTTTAAAAGAAGAATGGCCTGGAAAAACAATGCTAAGTGGTTTCTTTTAAATTCCACTCTTATCAAATGTGATAACAGCAAATTTTAGTGCTGGTTTTTACAACTAATAGTACACTCCCATTTTTCAGCATCATGATGTGGTTTACTGATCTGTCAACCTTGTTGTCCAGCAGGAATTGAACAGTGACCCCCTTGGATGAAAGATCTTCACTTGGCACCCTGTTGTGTTCTCTAAAGAGTGGATCTTGCACCCAAACAAACACACTTTTCATAACTGCAAAACTTGTAGTGTTTTGACAGTTTTGTCCAGACATTACGTTACACTATTCTGAAAACTGAGTCATGAGAGCCAATGAGCTTATTGAGATTGTGCTCTCTTTCTGACCCAGCAGCTGCATAGTTTACATTTCAGTTAGATTCAGTTGTGAAAGCTCCGACTTTGGAAAACTCAGATTTGCATAGGACTTTTTCATCATCCTTTAGTGAGCATTACGTTATGCATATCCTTTAGTGGTTATTGGTTCTGTGTTTCACATCTGGCAGATTCCTTTCATTTTAAAAGAAATCCTGATTTGTACATATGTTTCTATCCTGGTTCCCCACAGTTAAAAATAAAACACAAGACATTTCAAAGAGTTATGATTTCTTAATAGATTTCAATTGTCAGCGGATTTTGAGGAATGGATGATGTGAAGAAATGGACAAGATTTCCCCCTCATTATTTATTAAAAGAATGTAGAACCCATCTTTTAAAATCAGTTTTGATATTGAAATTAACCAATGACAAATATTGATGGCTACAACCAAGTCTTCAAATAGTCCTTCCTAGGAAGAAATACATCAATTTCACACTATCACAGAGTCTTAGGTTCTATGATGATATGAAGTTGACCTATAAAGCCCTAAACAGTTCTGGCCCAGTTTACATGTATCTCCCTCTATGAACCATCTAGGACCTTAAGATCATCCAGGGAGGCCCTGCTCTTGGCCCCACTGCCATCGCAGTCACGTTTGGTGGGGACGAGAGACAGGGGCTTCTCTGCGGTGGCCCCTCGGCTGTGGAACTCCCTCCCTAATGAAGTTAGATCTGCCCTCTCTCTTCTGACCTTCTGGAAGAAACTTAAATACTAGTTATGGGATCAATCGTTCACAGAATAGTTGTTTTACTGGGAAGACAAGATTTTATTGGACAGTACTTAGACAGTTTTGGACGATGATTTTAATATGTAAATTTTAATGTGGCGAACTAGTTCTAATGAATATTTTTAAACTATTTTAATGTATATGGATGAATTTATTATGTGTTTTATATCATGTTTGGCATTGAATTGTTGCCTGTTTGGAAACCGTTCTGAGTCCCTCCTTGGAGGTTGAGAAGGATGGGGTATAAATGCTTGAAATAATAATAATAATAATAATAATAATAATAATAATAATGTATTTGATGGACTTCACTGATTTGCCTACCATAGATCAGAGCTTCCACAAAGGCTTGCATGGGGGGGGGGGGGGGGAAACATAAAATTTTTGGTTGTGTTCATAAAAAAAATTAGTAATTGAGCCAGGCTGGCTTTCTGATATATTACTAAAAAAATATTCCATGTTGCAGACATTAAATTAAGATTCTCTATGTATGCAAAAGAAAATAGTTCCGAACCATTTTGACAGCATGTTTGTCTGTGTGAGAAAATAATGTCTCGTTTACTGTATGGATGAAACTTAAAGAGCAGTATACAGCATCAAAAACATAGGCAAATGAAGAGTTTTGGATATTATATATTTGGTTGGCTGAGAAGCATCGAATAAGTGATGATACCTCTTGAAGTGAAGAATATTATGGAGAGAAGATAAGCAATGAACAACTATAGGGAGATAGCTGTTGTTTGTTGACTTTTTAGGGGGGATTATTAGAGACTTCCATAAGTCTGGATATAAAACTGGCCTCTGATAACCTTCTTGCCGTTTGCAGTGTGGTCCTTATATCATACATTTGTAAGAATACAGCTTATGTATCATAATAGCTTAGGCTGTATTCCTGCAGAAAGATAATGTGGTGAATGGTTGTGCAGCCTTGGAATGGGCATGTGGAAGTCCTAAGTGTTGTGGGGGTTGGCCAGCTGGTAGCCATGCCTCATGCTGATCCCAACAGCCCTAACAAATTCTAAACAAAGTAGCATTAAAATTGTTTACCATTTTTACTACTGATGCTGAACATTTCTTCATCTGAAATATCTCTTTTTGGACTTTGGATGTAATTCATTATTTGTGTCCGAACATATCTCCCTCTATGAACCTTCAAGGACTCTTAAGAGCATCGGGAGAGGTCCTGCTTTTGCCCCACCACTCTCACCCTCTCGACTCAGTGATTGCTCCTCAGCTGTGGAACTCCCTCCCAAATGATATCAGATCTACCTCCTCCCTCCTGGCAATAGATACAGTGGTTGAATGCAATTGACCATTGCAACCTGCAAATGGACTGATCATGGATCGCATTTTTAAACTGGCGATATTTTAGAATTTTTAATCTTTGAATGTTTAAATTATGTTTATTAATTTGTTTTAATTATGTTTATTAATTCACTGTCCAACATCTAATGGTTGTCTATTGTAAGCTGCGGGTGGGGGTGAGAAGGGCAGGGTATAAATGCTTGAAATATATAAATCAATAAATAATTGTGCTTGAGTCCATGTCTGTTTGAGGATACATTAATTTTTCTGGCTCAATATTTTTCATAGTTTTTCCACTGTGTATACTGGGGTACAAATGATGGTGCCTTACAGATACTGTTGATGTGCAACTCTCAGGACTTCTTGCTATATTATCTACAGCTGTTGGGAGTTGAATTCAAAAATATAAAAAGGGCAGCACAGTTCCCATTCCTAATCTAGATTTCAGTTATCCTGAAATTGGCCATGCCTTTCAAACCAAGACAAGTGGTCGCAGTAGTTGGAGAGTTCTTGGTTGTGATTCTAAAGGTATATATTTTTTTAGTTATTGCTAACACCTATTTAGATACATATGTCTGAGTTGAGAGTGTGGCTGAGGTGCAGCCTGTTGATTGGGTCTTCCAAGGTGAAAGCTTTCAGCTGAAAGATGGGACATTTCCATTAGCCCTGGATTCATTCTCATTATGATTCTTTTACAGGAAAACCCAGTTGCCCAGGGGAGTGAGCAGAATTCATTTCAGTCATGTTACAACTGCACAGATTTCCCCTGAGTCCCCCAGGGGAGATAGGGCAGGATACAAATAAAGTGTTATTATACTGTTACTATTACCATTTGCCAGCAAACCATTTGCCAGCAAATATGGAAAACACAAGAATGGCCATCAGACTGGAAAAAATCAACTTATATCCCCATACCAAAAAAGGGAAATGCGAAAGACTGCTCAAACTTCCGTACAGTGGCCCTTTTTTCTCATGCCAGTAAGGTAATGCTCAAGATCCTGCAAGGAAGACTCCAGCAATACATGGAGCGAGAGTTGCCAGATGTTCAAGCTGGGTTTAGAAAAGGCAGAGGAACGAGAGACCAGATTGCCAATATCCGCTGGATAATGGAGAAAGGCAGGGAGTTTCAGAAAAACATCTACTTCTGCTTCATTGACTATTCTAAAGCCTTTGACTGTGTGGATCATAATAAATTGTGGCAAGTTCTTGGTGGGATGGGCATACCAAGCCACCTTGTCTCTCTCCTGAGGAATCTGTACAAGGACCAAGTAGCAACAGTCAGAACTGACCACGGAACAACAGACTGGTTCAAGATTGGGAAAGGCGTATGGCAAGGCTGCATCCTCTCACCCAACCTTTTTAACTTGTATGCAGAACACATCATGTGATGTGCGGGGCTTGAGGAATGCAAGGCTAGGGTGAAAATTGCTGGAAGAAACATTAACAACCTCAGATATGCCGATGACACCACTCTGATGGCCAAAAGCGAGGAGGAGCTGAGGAGCCTTCTAATCAAGGTGAAAGAAGAAAGCGCAAAAGCCGGGTTGCAGCTAAACATCAAAAAAACCAAGATTATGGCAGCAAGAATGATTGACAACTGGGAAATAGAGGGAGAAACCGTGGAGGCCGTGACAGACTTTGTATTTCTAGGTGCAAAGATTACTGCAAATGCAGACTGTGGCCAGGAAATCAGAAAACGCTTACTTCTTGGGAGGAGAGCAATGTCCAGTCTCGATAAAATAGTGAAGAGTAGAGACATCAGACTGGCAACAAAGATCCGCCTAGTCAAAGCCATGGTATTCCCTGTAGTCAGCTACGGATGTGAGAGCTCGACCTTAGGGAAGGCTGAGCGAAGGAAGATCGATGCTTTTGAGCTGTGGTGTTGGAGGAAAGTGCTGAGAGTGCCTTGGACTGCGAGAAGATCCAACCAGTCCATCCTCCAGGAAATAAAGCCCGACTGCTCACTGGAGGGAAAGATACTAGAGACAAAGTTGAAGTACTTTGGCCACATCATGAGGAGACAGGAAAGCCTAGAGAAGACAATTATGCTGGGGAAAGTGGAAGGCAAAAGGAAGAGGGGCCGACCAAGGGCAAGATGGATGGATGGCATCCTTGAAGTGACTGGACTGACCTTGAGGGAGCTGGGTGTGGTAACGGCCGACAGGGAGCTCTGGTGTGGACTGGTCCATGAGGTCACGAAGAGTCGGAGACGACTGAACGAATGAACAACAACAACAATTACTTTTTAAGGAAATCCCAACAAATCTATTTTGCTTCTTGATGTATCTGTATCTGTGGAATATTTGCCACAGTGTGGGTGGATAATTGTGGAAGTGACTGCATTAGCCACCTAGGAGACCTTGGCAAGCCACGTCTGCTTATGTAAATCAAAAAACAATACCCCCCCCCCCCCCAAAACACCTCTAAGGACTATGGAGGCATTTCTACCAGGTTTGAGGTTGTAAAAAAGGCCTCTTCTGGGCCTAACATATGTACTATACGTCAGTCTCATAGATAAACCATGGGCAAGTTTTTGGCCCATAATTATGGAATTTGCTATGATCCAAGAGTAAGTTAAAACTTAGGGGCATGTAACAAAGGATGTAAAGGAAAGTGATGCCAAAGAAAATAATTCCATGAGGTGTTAACAGGCTTATGTTTACCCTGAATGTTGGATGCATGAAGAGGGAACTAAATTATGGCTGTGTAATATTGAGAAACCTTGCTTTGGGCACTTGCATACACACTTCTTGCATAGCAATCTGAGTGGGGAGAAAAGGACACTAAGCCTAGCTTGAAGAAGAAGGAAGGTGAAATTCAAGGCTGTCAGAAATGCCCCAGAGAGCTTGCCTCTGCTCTCAGAAGCAGAGCATTTTGAGGTCCATCTTTTATTGGTGGTGGCAAACCCTTGTAGAAGTGAGGTGGAGAATTCTGTTGTAGAATGAGAAAGGGTTCTATGCCACATTGCTTAGGACAGTGGTTTTTAACCTGTGGGCTGTGGACCACCAGTGGGCCAAAAGGATGAAAATCTGGCCCATGAACCTCCTTTCTCTTTATTTTATTTTTCCTACTTTTGCACTGCCTGCCTACTCCTTCCCCATCGCTGACCGTGGCATATGTTCTGTATCAGAAACTAGAGACGATGTGGTCTATCCAATGCAATGTTCTGAATCCACATGCCAAACTGAATTTAAAGTTGACCGAAAACTGATTCGTAACCCTTTTGGTACTAATGTTGGATAGTGGTCCCTGGTTAAAGTGGTCCCTGCTCAAGTGGTCCCTGGTCAAAAAAATGTTGGGAACCACAGGCTTAGGAGATATGGGCTGTTCAGCTTCTTGTTGTTTTTGTTGTTGTTGTTGTTGTGTGCCTTCAGGTTGTTTCTGACTTATGACAACCCTAAGGTGAACCTATCATGGGTTTTCTTGGTAAGATTTATTAATAGGGAGTCTGCATTTGCCTTCCTGTGAGTCTGAGAGCGTGTGATTTGTCCAAAGTCACCCATTTGAAACCTGGTCTCCTAAGACGAAAGTTGTTGTCCAGTGCTCAGATTACTACACCACCTGACTATGAGCTTTTGCCCCATGGTACAAAAACTTTGATACCAAATGTGTACCCTGGACAGCCATTTGTCTTGCAGGAGCACCCCGTTTGCATCTATGCCTAATTGCAGAGATGGAGACTTCTATATATAAAGAATAATGATATCCGAAATTGGCAAGATTTTTAAAACAAATAACTTATTCTCTTATGGTGTGTTGTACTTCTTCCAGCATCATTTTTCAGAATTGTAGCAACCAGGGCACAAACCCAATTAAGCATGTGGCATGTTTATATAGCCTTTTAATTGTTCAGACAATACTGAAGGTTGGGAGAAATGTCATGAAATAGCTTTTTGTTGTGGTAAGAATGTTGGCACAAGTACGTTTGGTGAGGTGGAGGGAATGCATATATTTTACTGATAAAACAATAATGATTCCAATTTAACAGACTTAGAGTACCTGCTATAAACGTTGATTTGTAGTATATTAACATTTGTTTATAAGAAGGTCACACTGTTCTGTAAATCTTCCAGATTGTTTCCAGCTTTCAGTGTTCAAATAAATTGTACACTGTGTTGAACTAAATGCTTTTTTCCTGCTGCACATGGAATTGGATCCAATTCAGTCTTTTGATTACCCCTGGAGCATCCGTTTTCAGATACTTAAAAGTTTCATTCCTTCAGTGTACTTGCAAGCAAAGGGTATTAAGCGTGCCAGATTGTAACCAGTATCTAAAAGGAAGGGGAAAAAGAGAAAGTACACTCTTGGCAAAAAGGATTGGTACTCAGGCTTGAGGGCTTTGCTGGCAAAGTTTGTCCCAGAGCGCTTTTTTCTTATCTGTGACTTTGAGGTTCTCCAAGCTGGCTTATAATTAGAATGTCAGCCCTTTCCTCTAGGCTGTGCTAATGATTGGTTACATTGGAAAAATAATTGGTGAGAAAATATGTAAGGCATTCTATATTTTAATAAAGTTCATCAGTCAGAAGAGGAGGCATAGAGCAGCTGTACAATAAACTAAAAAAAAAACCCTCAACCAACACAAGTTGAAATGCAATTAAATTCACCAAAGCCTATCCTGTAGTAGTAAATATTTTTGAGAATTATTGGTATTCCTATATTTAACCACAGCCATTTAAAGTCTTAATCTTCAATTTAACAAACGACTGGATTTTGTTCTGTTTTGCCAAGGAGCTGTGGTGGGTCCTTCAAGCAGCTCCACTCTCACAAAGCTTATCTTCAGCTTCTACTCACTTTATTTAAGCATGGCTGGTCAAGAAGCAAGTCTAAATTTAAACATTTTGATGTATCATTTTTCATTGTGCTGCACTGGGGAATGCAAAGGAACTAGGTGACCATTGCAAGGAGCATAAATAGTAAGTCATCTGTCTGCCATCCAAAGAGATAAAGTGGTACACCTTGAACAAAGGATGACTTACAGATAAGCGCTATTATATGCAATAATAACAAGAATGATGGTTGGTATTCAGTGTTGCAGCTACAAATGTTTAACCTAGAGTTACAGATTCGTAACTAATCTGTAATACAGTATAAAGACCCTAATTTAAATCTAGGTATAAGCCGCCATAGCCCATCCTAAGAGTGAGCTGGCAAGAGTTAAGGGTTCAAGGAGGGAAGGCATTTCACACTCTCTTCCACCAGTGAATGAGGCTGCAAAAATCTAGTGGAGGACCCTTAACAGATGTTCTTTCATAATATAGTTGGCTAGCAAAAACTATCAGAGGGGAAGTAAATCACAATGATGACTCTTACAGGACTGAATTTCCCTTCATAGAGGTAGATTTCCTCTCACTTTCTACTGATTCAGCCCCATTTGTAACTAGGAGTTGGATGTAAATTGGATGTTTGTCACTTGGGGGCTGCCTGTAGTAGAAACTGTTACGCGTTATGTGAAAACAAACAAAATGCAGTAGGTGTGAGGGTTACAGGGGGTTTCTCATGTTGTGGTTTCCTAATGAGCTTGGAACTGGATGTTCTGTTGAAACAATACATTCTCTGATCTAGGTCTCTGCTAAATAGCTGTATGGTATAGCAGGGAACCAGAAGATAAAGGGATAGAGGTAAGATGTGAAACAGATATAACAGCGGTTCCCAACCTTTTCTTGACTAGGGACCACTCTCCAACATTAGTACCAAAAGGATTACAAATCAGTTTTTGGTCAACTTTAGATTCAGTTTGGGGTGCTGATTCAGAAAATTGCATTGGATAGACCACATCTGCTCTAGTTTCTGATGCAGAACGTATGCCAACCAGTACTCACCATCTGCTCCCCCAGAGAAAAACATATTTAATAATCTAGAGCAGATGCGATCTATCTAATACAAGTTTCTGAATTGGCATGCCAAATAACCCTAGGAACAAGCCTGAAAATGAAGACACCAAGGCACCCCTGCTTCTAAGAGCCACATGGAACAACTCTGCTCAGGGGGAGGAAGGAGGAGGAGAAGAAGCAGTCAGGAGGCTTGTCATGCCTTTCGTGGGTAGTTAGCCTCTCCCCTTCCAACATCCCCGTTGTCTCAGTACTATAAGAGGGTTTTGCGAGCCAGTCACTCTCGTTGCAACAGTGTAGTAACAGTGAGGCCGCGGACCATATTTTAGTTCTTGGAGACCACAGGTTGGGAACCACTGAGATATAAGGAAGTACTGCTTCACATCACAGTGTTCCTGAACTATGGAATTTGTTGTAACATATTTTATTTGTAAATTGTGGATGATGGGGATATCAGCAGCTGCCTGTTATGACCATCATGGAACGTAACAGATAAACCAGAGACAGTACATCTGGTGTTGGAGTCCATGAGCAGGAGGGAGGTGTTATCAAACTGTTCTTGTTGGCTTCTCATAGGCAGCTGAGAAATGGCTGTGCAAACAGAATAGTAGGACACTGAATTCGTTGGTCTGATCCAGGCAAGCTTTTATGTTAGAATTGGTGGATGGGAGGAAGTATTTAACTCCTTCCTGCTTGCTGCTGCTCCACTCACCTCTTGGGCTTCTAGTACTCATTTAAGATGTGTTTATGAACAAAATGCGTAGGTGGAAGAAGCTCCAATTTTCATGGCTTAAGAGTTTAAATATCGGTTTTCACATATTTCAGTTCATGATATATTGTTGGGAAAAAGCATGCTAATTGAAAGTTTTAAAATGTGTTTCAGATGTTTTATTCCACACTAAGCTGGATAGGTAACTCTGCTAGTCCAGGTCATTGTCTTCATTTCCTGTATAGATGAAATTCCTGTGTAGACTAAATTGCTTACCTGTGTGTTATTGCAGCAAAGGGACCAGACCTTGCCTCAGTAACTAACATACGCTCACGTTATTTTTATGCTGAAATTGGTGCTATCATGTTTAATATTTCAGGGCCTTGATCTAGCTTGAAGGAATGTCAGCTTAAACTCATTTCCCCTTACTTCCAGAAACAGCTCTATAAAGATCAGCTCACTTGTAAGTCTCTGTTGTTTGCTAGCTGCGTGAGGATGTTTTCAAAGCTTTCTGAATCAGTGGGTTTGGCCTTCCCTCCTTTTGCTCCAGGGCTGTGTTAACAATGATAAAATATTCATTTGATCCTTGCTTTCTGGAAATGAAGCTCCCAAATTATTAATGTGTTAGGAACACAGGGTGTTCAGAAGCTTGTGCTCAGAAGAAAGAAAGGGAGATGGGAACAATACGTGGACATAATATTGATCTTGTAAATACTGGTCTTGTAAATGCTCTTCATTGAAAGGGGGAAAAAACACATTTGTGTCAACTCAACTAATGTTTGCTTGATCTCTGTGGTCAGTTATACAGGTCAAAACTATGACATGGTAATAGTAATTCACAGTTGTGTTTTAATGAACTTGGAAAGGAAGTGGCTTAATTATTAGGAAATAATACATTTAAATCAGTAGTGGGAACCCTTTCTCCATGTTTAGTTGTTAGTAGGCTGTTAGTTGTTACTGTTCTATATCGCCCATGCCAGGAATATACTTTTGTCTGCCAAATCTCTATGTTCTAGGAGCAGAGCCTTCAATAGAGAAGAGTGTTATGGCAGTTTTAGCAGTATCACTAAAATATTATGATTGGAATATGGTCACTTAATAATTTGCAAAGAGACTTTGTTCAGGTACAGTTTTTATGGTTTGGCTATAGTTGCCAGTAATTTCTTTGATGCACATTTATATCTAACCTAGTAAACATTTGATATGTCCAGGGAGGGACATACTTTTTCAAAGCAGTACCTGTCTCTTAGCACTTGTGATGGCAGGGCAAACTCAGACATAAATTTGCAAATATCTTGCAAAGTTGAGGTTTTGACTTCCACCAGTGACATTTGCTAGTTCCTGTGTTAGTTGGGTGGTGCATCTACTTAAGGTGAAAGTCTGAATTTGAAAGTGTCAAGTAAGTGGTGGTAGTCCTTGGACTGAAGTGAATTGTGGAGAGAGATAAAGAGTGGACCACTGTGGAGAGATAGCTGCTGAACATATTTTGGATTTATTTATTTATTTATTTACTGTATCTGTATACCGCCCCTCTCAGCCTTCTGGCGACTCGAGGTGGTTTACAAGGCAAAATTCAATGCCACAAAAACACAAGTACAATATAAAAACATTAACATCAATAAAATCACCGGCAACAATAAAACATAATTCAAGAAATACTCATTAAAAATTGTACAGTTCCATTGTGTAATTATTCCGTTTCTTATACCCATTACTCAGTATTTGCAAATGTCTGCTCGAATAGCCATGTCTTGAGTTTTTTCCAAAATGCTAGAAGCAAAGAAGCCGATCTGATCTCCCTAGGAAGAGCGTTCCATAGCTGAGGGGCCACCACTGTGAAGGCCCTGTCTCTCGTCCCCACCAGCCGTGCTTGTGACGATGGCAGGACTGAGAACAGGGCCTCTCCAGACAATCTTAAAGTCGAAGGCTTTCATGGCTGGAATCACTCAGTTCTTGTGGGTTTTTTTGGGCTATATGGCCATGTTCTAGAGGCATTTCTCTTGACGTTTCGCCTGTATCTATGGCAAGCATCCTCAGAGGTGAGGTCTGCTGGAGCTGGGAAAAAAGGGGTTTATATATCTGTGGAATGACCAGGGTGAGACAAAGGGCTTTTCACACCTAGCCCAACTTACAAAAGTACTTTGTCTCACCCTGGTCATTCCACAGATATATAAACCCCTTTTTTCCCAGCTCCAGCAGACCTCACCTCTGAGGATGCTTGCCATAGATGCAGGCGAAACGTCAGGAGAAATGCCTCTAGAACATGGCCATATAGCCCAAAAAAACCCACAAGAACTGAATCTTAAAGTCCTTGATGGTTCATATGGAGAGATGTGTTTGGACAGTTAAGTTGGGCCAGAACAATTCAGTACTTTGGTTAGCTCCTTTAAAGTTCAGACTCAAATCTAGAGCAGGGGGTTGCTATAAGATAGGTATATGTTTAAATCCCCTCGAACAACTTCACTGAAGATTTATTCTCGAAGACTTTATTATAGGCATAATTTTATACTCCAAACTGGAAAATCCTTTCAGAGGAAGGGTGTTGTTTAATAAACAGAAATAGCCAAATGGTCGGCAAATGAAATGGAAAGAGTGGAGCTTTTTCTGTGGTTGTTCTTCCTCTTTGAAATTCTCTTTCTAGAAGTGCCTACTTTTCTCTGATGCTTAGATACCTAGTGAAGGGGGTCTTATTTGGGCTTTTAAAAGCAACAACTAAAATGTCAAAGT
Organism: Anolis sagrei; assembly: GCF_037176765.1. Classification (NCBI taxonomy): domain Eukaryota; kingdom Metazoa; phylum Chordata; class Lepidosauria; order Squamata; family Anolidae; genus Anolis; species Anolis sagrei. The sequence goes on along the minus strand of NC_090021.1, from coordinate 205,892,445 downwards.
TTAACCAGTTATTATTCTTGCTACTGTCCCTTCCAGTTGTTGCCAGGGACTCATTCTTTTATGATAAATTTGTTACACATACATAAGCCTTCAGGCTATTAATGGCGGAAAAAAGCAGGATAGAAACACACATTTGGTTAGATTGATTAAAAAGTGTGTGTATGTATGTGTGTGAAACAGCATATTCGTGTGCTGCTCGGAAATCTGCTTTCTCTAGCTCTCTGAACTCCACTTGCAACTTGTAATTAGCAGCAAGACTAGATGGTCCACTTTTCGGAGAGTAATTAGTACACTAATTGTGTTTGACTGTTTGACCATACTTGGTTGCTGTAATTGAGGTGGGATGGTGAACTCCTTCACCATGTCTGCTCTGGGTCTTGCTGATGACAATGTGATATAATGAAGCCTGCGCACAGACGTCAAAATGGGCTAGAATATAGTTGACCTTTCCCAAGGCTTGGAAGAGAGAAGCAAAAGTGGAAAGGGAAAAGTGACGTTGGGAAGAGAGAGATTTCTGGATGGGGGAAAACATTTGAAGCACAAAACAAATGTTGGCTGTTCTTAAAAACATACTCAGCCCTGGAGAGAAAGAAGATCTGTTGTAGAGAAGGGAATACAGTCCAATAGGGGAATTAAGAATAAATAAAAATACATACATAACTGGAAGTTTATTTTGGATTTAGTATCACTACTGGAATATGCTGTGAGCTAAGTCATTGGTTTTCAGCAGGTGTTTTTCACCCCACAAATGGATTAAGTTGTGGCAGTGGCTTGTCATTCTTTTTCTTTTTAAGGAACAGCAAAAAAGGGCAATCAAAAGCAGAGGGAATGAGCTTCATTTTAATAGATGATTCCAGGAGACACCTCTTTTGCCGCACTCCTCCATGCTGCTATCAAAATTGTGTTTGTTGTGGCACTATTAGGGCAAAGAAGTTCTTTCATCTGCCTTATAAATAGAAGAAGACTAGCATATATAGTTAAGAATGAGATTTTTTTGTTTGTGTTTTTAGGGTAGACTCTGGAGCCCCCAGTAGCACAATGGGTTAAACCCTTATGCTGACAGGACTGCTGACCAACAAGTTGGCGGTTCGAATACAGGGTGCAGGGTGAGCTCTTGTCTCAGCTCTAGTTTCCCATGTGGGGACATGAGAGAAGCCTCCCACAGGATGGTAGAATATCAAAACATCTGGGCATCCCCTGGTTAAATTCCTTGCAGACGGCCAATTCTCTCACACCAGAGGTGATTTCCAGTTTCTCAAGGTACTCCTGACACAAAAAAATAGGCTCTGGAACCTTACAAAACATTGAGGGCCCTTCCACACAGCCCTATATCCCAGAATATCAAGGCCGAAAATCCCACAATATGTGATTTGAACTGGGTTATTAGAGTCCACACTGCCATGTATTGCAGTTCAAAGCAGATAATGTGGAATTTTCTGCCTTGGTATTCTGGGATATAGGGCTGTGTGGAAGGGCCATGAGTGATAATGCTAAATTGAGGTTCTTTTCTGCACTGTTTCTTGGCAGAGAGAGTTTTCAAGTCATAGCTCTGATTTTGGTTCTATTCATTCAGGTGTAAGAGAGCTTTGTCTTTTCTTCTTTTTGAATCTTATCCCATTTACTCCTGTCTATTATCTCTTTGTCCGTGCTCACCCTTCACTGGAAACAAAAAGGGACCTTTCCAAATTCAACAGTAACAGGAAAAGTCTCACTTCTGTTAAACTGGACCATGTGATGATTGTTATGAAGTTTTGTAACCCTGTTTTCCTTGGTTTTGATTATTATGGAACAGAGTCCAGTGGAAGCTGAGCTTATTAGAAATGAGGCAGCAAACAACTTACCCTGAGCAGTTATTGAAGGGGAAATCACATTTCCAGGACAAGCTCCATATCCACGGAACTTAGTCATGGTTTCATGACAAATCCACTTATGGCCTCCTGTACAAGCTGCAATTTCTTCTCAATACCTCCCAAATTCACTCCATTGAATACAATAGGGTGTACTATTATCTCCATTTCCACGTATCCATGTGAAATCTGGGACTGTATTCCCCATGGATAAGGGAAGCATACTGTATTACATTTGCAACACAGTAATTTGTGGAAGATGCACCCAAAAACTATTACACATGAGGAAGTGTGCATTCAAAATAATTCTGCCCATTGCTAATCCTAGCAGGAACAAAAAGGATCCTACTGAGCTCTTCTTTGTTTCCAACAATCCTTTCTGTATTTCTTTATGGCTGAATGCTAACCCAAAAGAAATGTGATTTCAATAACAGTGCTTGACAGGTTTACTGTGCTGTGTGCCATATTCTTGGCAAAAAAAGTTTCATACTGGTAGGAATTGGATCAGCCTCATCTTCTGTCCTTAGCTCCACTCACTGACGGATGTGATTGTAAAAGAAAATTAGAAACTTCCTCTGCAGGGAAGGAATGCACACATACCATTTTCATAACATTCAACCATGATTTAGAATTGAGTGGAAATACAGTCAGTTATGTGGCATACATGCCTAGCTTCCAAACACTGCTTGTGGATTGACTTCTCTTTTCTCCAATACAGTAGAGTCTCGCTTATCCAACCTTTGCTCATCTAACATTCTGTATTATGCAACGCAGTTTACCTACCGCCCAGATCCACAGCAAATACAGTAATTACAACATAACATTACTGTGTATTGAATTGCTTTTTCTGTTGATTTGTTGTAAAACATTATGTCTTGGTGCTTCATTTGTAAAATCATAATGTAATTTGATGTTTAGTAGGTTTTTTCTTAATCCTTCCATATTATCCAATATTTTTGCTTATCCAACATTCTTCTGGTCTGTTTATGTTGGATAAGCGAGACTCTGCTGTAACTGGAAGTCTCTGAAGCCAGCTATCTATTGTATACAGATGAATGTTACTGAGTCATTTTTTTTCTCCTCTTCTGTTAGAAGATGACAAGACAGTGCAAAATATTCTCTCCCACCCATTGCTGTTTCCATCTGAAATTCCTTTACCCCCTGTGCAGTTTCAAATGCATGTTTCTGAACAGTAGACATAAAATACAATGTTGTCACTCCTCAGTGGAACTTTCTGTCTTTGGGGCTCAGTTATTCTGATAATGTCACCACAAAATGTTTATTAAACAATCTTAAGATCTGCAGAGTGTGAGCCACTTAGGAATAATTATAAAGGCCTGCATGTAATAGATCTGTGGTGGATTTATGGGTTTAATATATTTAGGCATCTTGATTCTTTAGATTTAGACAATGATTTCAGCATTTTATATGCTTTTTAAAAAATGCAATGAGCTGTTTCTATCCAGTAAAATATCACACATAGATAATGCCTTTTCCTAACACAAACAGTGTGAAATTCACCCACAGCATGTACACCAATGCTGGAACTAGTGTTTTTTTGGATTTTCTTTTCCAGAAGAGACAGACCAGATTAAAAATGCATTCTCAGATATAGGATTAATTATTGGATATGTTGCACTAATTATTTAGAAGCCTAAATAATTAGTGCAGGTCTTTTTTAAAAAAATAAAGGAAGATTGAAGTAGATATAGGTTGGAGAAACTTTGCACAGAATATAGTCTGATGGCAACAGAAAATTAATCTGGAGCAGAGGCTTGCCTAAATGCTCCAGCAGATCTAATGCCTCTCGTTTGGGATAGAAGTGCACCAGTTTTGAATTTCTGCTTATTCAAGTTAGATATGCTGCAAAGAATGAGACCTTCCGGGCACTTTAAGTGGAACATCTTAGTCTGTTTGGCGTGGGTAGTGGCCTCCTGTATCAGCAAAGGCCCATTAGAGTATAACAAATCAAGAGCCAGCGTAGGAGATGGGGCAGACAGAATGCCATGAGACACTCCGTAAATCCAGCCCAACGTTCAAGAGGATTAAAAGTTTCATTACTGCGGTGGCTGCTGGAACACATGGGCCAGTCTCTGCTCCAGTTTATTATCCCCAGTCTGCTATTGTCCCCTTGGGCTGGTGATAGCAAAGACAACATGTCGCCATCTTAATCAGATCTGACAAATGAACAATTGTGTTGCTGCTTGGTGAATTTGCCGGGTGACTTCAGGAGCTCTGTTTCAGAGCAAAAGGCCAGGGAGGAGCGGTCCTGTCGGACGTTGGGGAAGATGCGTTGCTGCTTGCCGCAAGCGGGGTAAGGTCGAGAGGATTTCAAGTTTGCCAGCTTTTTGTGCCAACATGTTAGGGAGGAGAATATATCTGAGGGCTGCATGAACTAAATACAGAAATAAACTGTAGGGGGTGGTTTTGTTTTGAAAGCTGCAGGGTGTTTTGGCCACCTTCCCTAAGTACAGCTGACTTGGAGAACCATTTGGATTTGCTACAGATGAAATATATTCTCTGTACTCTGCTGTAAGAGGAGAACAAAATCCTGCAGAAGGACACTCCATTGGTATTCTTCTGCTTAGAGTTCAGTATAATTGGGATGAAGCATGCTGTTTTGTTGGAGTGTATCAGCATAAAACTATATGACCTTCCTCTCCTTTCTGCTACCCAGTTGAATGGCTGTATATCAAGGCCATCCTTGGTACAGCTGTTTATAGATGGAAAAAAGTAATAGGGTATGGGTATTCTTTTTTGTAAAGGCCACTTTCAGTATAACAGAAGAAGATAAGGTATCTGTGTCCTTCTAGCACAGTTGACCACTTATATGCAGTGATGGATGTCTTTGGTCTCAATCAGTATAAAATTTCCAAGAACTTTGGTTAATTTCTGGATGACTATTAGTACATGTTGTTGTTGCTATGTAAATATCTAAATGGCATGATTTTAAAATAATGATATAATGCAATCATTATAAAGTGCTTGAAACTATTAGAAACTGTCAAAAAGAAAAAAACAATATGGGCTTACAAACTAAAGAAAGACAAAGGCATGTGAGGGAGCCTATTACGTTGCATTTTATGTGGGGCTTCAGAAATATTACATGATGCTAAATGTGATCATCCAAAGTCTGGTCAGATTTTGACTAAAGTTCTTGGAGTGTTAGTGATTAATTACATCAGCTGTGCTGATTACACTATGTAACATTTGAAACATTTTCCATTCCTGGTTTGAAAGTGTTATTTCCTGTTTAGTTTTGAAGTACTTAAATTTAAAGTAGTTGTTATATTTCAGAAACATTTTTGAGGCTGCCACAAACTATGTTGAATTGGTTGAGACTTTAGGAGATATTCATTGCAAAACTATAGCAAAATGTGATGAAGGATATCCTGCAAAAACAAAGGTTTTCCAGTTTAATATGCCTTTTCCATGTTTTTTGTGATAGAACTAATTAGGAAATAATATCTATAACCTAGGAACAAAAATCATGTTACATAGTGATGTTAGTACATTTGAAAACCTTAGGACAAATGTTGATTTGGTGTCAGGTTAATTGAAGGACACCCTGACCAACATACTTATACTAACATGCATGATAGAGGTTCTTCTTCCTTGCATTAGCACTCCAAAATTGCCAGATTAGTCGGTATGAAAAAGAGGGCCTTTTCTTCATTGCCTCAATCTCTACTATATTCCATTATTACAGGTTATTTGAAAGCCTTTAAGGTTTGTTTTCCTTGACCTTCTCTTGACTTGCAGTTTGTACAGAACTGATTATTTTCACAGTCATGGTGCATCCACATTGTAGAATTAGTGCAGTTTGCCACTTTAACTGCCATGGCTCAATGCTATGGAGTCCTGGGATTGGTAGTTTGATGAGGCAGCAGCATTTGTTGGTATAGAAGGATAAAGATCTTGCCAAACCACAACTCCCATGATTCCATAGCACTGGGCCATGGCAGTAAAAATGATGTTGAAATGCATTAATCTTACAGTGCAACTGCACCCTTGACTGTAATATCTTGGGGGAGAGGTTGGGTATCTTTTTTGTTCCTGCCAGTAGCATTATTTATTTACATTCCATCTTTACTCATCTCTAGAAATAATTGCGGCTTATTATTAAAACATAATTATATTTTGTTCTGCTAGTTTTTAATATATTAAGCCACTATGGCATGGTTTTATATCTAAAATGTGCATTAAAATATTTAAATAAAAGTAGACGGAAAATGTGGACACCAAGGGGACAAACCACCTCTGAACAAATCCTGCGAAGAAAATCCTGTGATATCTTTGCATTGGGGTTGCCATAAGTCAGAAACCACCTGAAGGCACACAACAACACACTAAAGGATATAAATATGCAGCAAAACAGAGAGACTCGAAGAAGTAGTGAATATCAAGGAAAAAGAAACTGAATCGCGAAACCAAATGTTAAGGTTCAGCCGATAGGTTAATTAGGAAAAGCAAAAGGAGGTTTCCAAGCTGGAACAGAATAGTGTAACAGTGTAAAAAGAACAGATAAGAATAAATAGTTGGAAGTTGACTGAAATCAGAGAGGAACAAAAAACCAAATGATAACAAAGTTAATATCCATTTGATGTCAGTGTAAGGATTGCTGAAAACAGGGAAGGAATTACAAGGGAAGATTATGTTGTGGGTGTGTGCATGCCTGTGCCTTCAAGTCACTTGTTGATTTACGGTGACCCCATGAATTTCTTATGGTTTTCATACTATGAGGTGGTTTGCCTGTTCCTTCCTCTGAAATATAGCTTACAGCACTGGGTATTTGTGGTTGATTTCTCATCCAAGCACTAATGATGGCTGACCTTGCTTAGTTTCTAAGATTAGACAGGACCTGATGCCTTTAGGGTATTTATGCAGGTTATGCTGATTAGTTGTTTTTAATCTATTTGAGGTCTCGCTTGCAGGCAATAGTATAGGGATTTGCCATGAATTGTGATGAATCCTTCCTAGGGAACCCTTCACCTATTGCTCGCATCTCCCCTTATCTCATCTCACGGAGTAAAGTGTTGCCATTTGGCTTCCCTTTGTTCTTCTCTATGGAACATGGGAAGCCTCCTGTGTTCTTGCTGGTTCCTCTTATGACGGTTTCACCTCACATCAGGCTTAGAGCCCCCCCCCCCCTAGTAGAGCTATGTTGTGTGGGGTCTGTGCCTGAAATGAGGTGATACTGTCATAAGATGGGCAGTTTTGTGCGTGTGATGAGGTCATAAGCCTCAATGGGTGACCTTGGGAATGTCATAGCCCAAGAGGAAGGCAATGGCAAACTTCCTCTGTATAACTGTGGACAAGAAAACCCTACGCTAGGGTTGCCACAAAATGGATTCGTGTTGATGAGATGTAACAACCACTACCACAACATTTAGATTATAGACTGTCCACACCAAATTTAGTCCCCCTCTGCTCCCCCCCCCCCCGCTACATTGACCCACCTTTCTATTGCAGCAGGACTTGAATGAAGATTTAAGCAGGTGTGGCTATGTGCTTAGCTTTGTTTCGTGTGAGCTTTTTTTTTAAGTGTCCTGGGTCAACGGAAGAAGATTGTGCTCTTTCATTCAGAAAGCACTGCACTGGTAGTCCTCAACAGGGAATAAAAAACAGGGCTCTCTCATAACTCTTTATCTTATTTCTATCCTCCCTGCCTGGCTTTGTTTACTTCATAGAAGGGATCATCTCTCAAATATGAATTGCAAATAGAAACCCTTCTGTAGTTAAGTATGTAAATGTGCTTTCAACATGATAGCAGCTGTGACTAAGACTCGGATGACTTGTCTGCTTCGTCTTTGGGAGTTGGTGGTAATATGCATACAGCGTGTTAGAATAGCTCTGCCCTGGGGCAACTTTAGTGTATTCATGGCTCCTTTTTTCTCTCCCTGGAGAGTTTGCAGCTTGCTCTTTTGATCTGCCTTTTATCTCTCCTGCTTGGCTTTATGCATCCACCGAGCTTTCCCTGGCACAGCTGTAAGGCGGAACTGGGTGCCCACGTTACTGGTTATATCCATGCTCCTTGTTTACTTGGAGCCCTCAAATGGGTTTCAACACAAATATACCGCCTCATTGTCCCAGAGATGACTCAGGATGGACTAATGCTTTTCATATTGTGCTCCTTAAATCTGGAGTGATTAGAGTGGAATTTACCTGTGGAATTTATCTGTGGTGACTCTTCTTTCTGCTGCACCCTGAATTTTTGGTAATTATTTGCCATGTACTTATAAACATTTTCTCTGCCTAATATGATACCTAGAGATTTTTAACAGAGTAACTTGGGATGAAAACAGCTACAGTCAACACTCCACATTCCCTTTACAAAAGGAAAAATATATTTGGAACGGCCCTGGAGTAGGATTGCTGGATTGTGTGGTTTTAACATTTATATTAATATGTTTTAAACTCCATGTTTTAATTATCAAATGCTGTTGCGTTTTATGATTTGATAGCTGTATGTTATTATTGTTTTATGTATGTGATGCATTGAATTTTGCCATATATATGTTGGAAACGACTTTGAATCACCCCCCCCCCCCCCGGATGAAAAAATAAATAAAATACCCAAATATATATATATATATATATACACACACACATATACTAGTGAGAACACCTCTCTAGGAATTCTCCAGCATGGTTCTATGATCAACTTGAAACTAATATTGACTATAGAATCACATCAAAGAACTAGCAGATTTCTAAAGAGGTGTTGCCTCTGAGGCCCCTTCTACACTGCCATATGAAATCCAGATTATCTGCTATGGCCTGGATTATATGACAGACTCACATAACCCAGGTCAGATTAGACAATGTGGACTATCTGTTTTGATAATATGGGTTATATGGCAGTGTAGAATGGGCCTAAGAATCTCTAAGTCCTCCAGCAAAGATTGACCACAGAGTTGCACTAGAGCAGGGATTCCCAATAATTTCCCACTTGCACCCCTTTCCATCTGGGAAATGTTTATGTGACCCAAGTATACAAGTATGTAAAATGGGCATAAAAATCAAGCATTTGCTGATAATACGTCAGCATTTGCAAGACTTGTTAAACAGGCTGATTTCCTTTTTGTGGAGTACTTCTGAAGCATTTTCTGCAGAGTCTGCTGTAAATGCTTCAAGTTGTTGCTAACAGATTTGTGTAAACGGGTGGCATTTAGAAGGGTTTTAACATTGCCAAATGTTTTGTGACCCCCCACATTGAGTTATCATTTTATTTAAATCTGAATAAAATCCACAAATGTGAAAACTGCAAATGTGGAAGGATGGTTGTACTTCCAAGTTAGCTGTGAAATATAGTGTATTCTTTCCCTCTTTGGAAATGGATTGCCCCAAGCATAGCACCATATTTTGCTACATTATACGTACTGTGCTATGGGAAGCTTGCAATTCTATTTTTCTCGACCAGTACTTTGAAATTTGTCTCTGAGTTAACTTCAAATAATCCCTTCTTCCTTCTTTCCTGCTTTAGAGGTGTGTCTGCCTTTAGCAGTTTGGCCCTGCAGTTGCTATGTTTAGCATCTGGATCCGCAGGAAGATGTTTGAATCCAGTTAGTATAGCATTGGTGTGTTTTTATTTGGTTTGGTTAGCTTTCCTGTTTCCATCTTCTGTATCTTAGTTTCTGCTGAACAGTTGTTTGTATCATAGTTGAATGTTTGTGTTTCTTGCCTCCTGGTGGATCTTTATATATGTAAGTTTGGGTTTTGGGGGGAGTTTTTATTCAGACGTTTTATTTTTAAAGAAGCAAGATAGGCACAATGTTTTTAGCATCCCAGTCTGTGTCTTCACCCTCCTTCTCCTGAACTGCACAAATTATACAGTCCAGGATAAGGAGGGTGAAGACACAGACTGGCATGCTAAAAACATTCCGCCCATCTTGCTTCTTTAAACATAAGACATATAAAGGAAAACTGCTATTCATCATATCACTACATATTACAGTAGGAAATACAACTATCGGAAAGAAAGGCAGGGAAGGTAGAGCATTTAGGATCAAGGCAGGGGTAGCTGATGCTATGATCTGATGGGGCTCACTCTGAAATGGTGGGGTGGTGCTGGTTAGAGCCACAAACCACTGGTGGGTTTAGGGGAGCATTTACTGTTAACTTTTTACCAATGATAAGGGTTGAAATGTGAATCCTAACAAATAGTGAGTAGAAAGTAAATGGAGATCAGCTTTCATTTGTTCTCCCCCCTCCTCCTTTCCCATTTTATAAATGAGTGTTGTTTCTACAACAAAGACATGGGTGGGGGGAATAACAGGAGGAAGTGGATTTGCTCCTTCAGACCCCCCCCCCCCCAATTAAATGGACTTTTTTCCCATGTCAGGAGCAACTTGACAAACTTAAAGTCACTTCTGGTGTGAGAGAATTGGCCTTCTGCAAGAATGTTGCCCAGGGAATGCCTGGATGTTTTACCATCTTGTGGGAGGCTTCTCTCATGCCACCACATGAGAAGCTAGAGCCAACAAGCAGGAGCTCACCCCACTCTCCGGGTTCGAACCACTGACCTTTTGGTCAGCAGTCCTGCCGACACAGGGGTTTAATTCATTGTGCCACCGGGAAGGATTATCCTTCCCTGTCTAGCACCTCCTTTTGGCCTCCACCCAGATAATGGAACAGTACCATTTGGTCAAAGTACTTGAAAGTCTTATAAATGTGCATTTGACCTCTCTAGTAGAAAATTCTAAGTAATTCATTACCTACAGATCCCAGGTTACCATATTATGAAGACATGGCAATTCAAGATTCCTTGAGATAGTTTATACTGCCATCATGACTATCAGCCATCAGTGGTTTGGTAATTCATAAATCTCTCTCATATCTATTCAGAATTCTCACACTGGATGGCAACTCACAAATTGAGAGGGCAATTCCAATTGTCTTCATCTGGTTCCACCTAGAGTAGAATCCCATTTTCCCAGTTGTGTTTTATTGCTACAACCCAGTCTATTTTAACCCTTTTATCAAGGGGTTCTATGCAGTCATAAAACTCCCATTCTTGCGGAAGTGACTCTATTAGTTCTGATTAAGGAACCAGGTATCCAAAAACACAGTTATGGTGGTTTTCTACTCAAAGAACAAAACATGCAGAGACTTTTGTTCTTTCCCAAATAAGCAGGAAGGCTTTTCTTTCTCCTTGGTTGCAGCAGTATGCAAAATATAGAAACTTTACAACTTCTTTTTCCTCACTACTCACAACAGTAATTCTCCAATCAATCTAACTCACTTCAAACTTACTCAGTATAACTACAACCTATATACCACTCCCATTGCATAAACCACCATGCTCTAATCACAGTGGCTTAATGCTTTCATGGGTGATTACTAGGCCAGAGGTATTAACTCTGCTATCACTTAGAAAATGTCAGGTAATTTCCAAATCCTGACACCTTCAACATCCTTCCAGTGCCAATAACCTAAAAAACAAACACGTTATGATGAGCAGAAGACAGGAAAATGAGGGCTGGGTTGGATGCCCATAAAAAGACATTGTAAAAAGGAGCTTCTTTCTCAGAGACTTTAACTGAGATATGCTCACAAGGTATTTCTAATATGTGATTTGATTGGATTGGATTGTAGGCATGGCTACGGTTTTGTCACCTAGGCAGTCACCTACCCTGCATGCACTGTAAAACTGGAGAAAAGTCTGCAGGTGTAGGATGCAATGTAAAATATGAAATTGCTCCAGAGAAGGCTATTAGAGATTAACTTTGATTAAATATAGCAACACTCAATGAATACTAATGAGTGGGTTTTTAAAAAATGTAGAGAGGAAGATTTTGCCTATCATTATTTGGGGAATACGGAAGAGCAAAGTTGCCAGTTTCCATTCCAGGAATGTTTTACCTAATTTTCAATGTACCTATTGAAAAACATTCTACTAAGCTTTGCTCTTTTTCCCCTGGATGATTTATATGTTGAGATCTCAGATATTTGACAAACTGGTAAAATGGCCCTCAGCTCCCAAAATGGCCTTCACTCCCCATCTACTTCCGATTGAGATCATTCCTTGCATTTGATTGACTGTCATGAATATTTTCCCTTCTTGCTGATGTAACTGTTCTTTCTTAAGAGCATATTGCAAGAAACAAGGTTCTTGGTTAGGAGAGCAGATCAATGCAAAATAGAACAAATATACTGCTTAACAAATGGACCTAAGAGCACTGTACATCTCATCACGTTTTCTTCTATATTAAATTATAATAATGGTAATGATAATAATAATAATACTATTATTATTATTATTATTATTATTATTATTATTATTATTGTGCACATCATTTGAAAATACATCATACAGTCCTAGATGCTTGGGAAGTGTTTGATCTGTGTTTTTGTGTCAACAGCATAATAATAATAATAATAATAATAATAATTATTATTATTATTATTATATTTCTTACCCGCCTCTCCTCATGGTTTGAGGTGGGTTACAACATCACTAAAAACACACAATTGTTAAAATACACATATTAAAAGATATTTCTAAAAATACATATTAAAATACACAGGAAAAAAGATTAAACATAAAGAGACAACTTAAAAATTTGTAATGAAAACTGGCTGGGTAGGCCAGCTGGAAGAGATAGGTCTTGAGGTAGGTTTAAAATTCTGACAACTCATTTAGCTGTCAGAGCTCTTCCGGCAGGTTGTTCCACAGTTTTAGGGCGGCCGCTGAACTGGACCCAAACCATGTAGAACTTTAAAGGCCGAAACCAACACTTTGAACTTTGCCCAGAAACTAATTGGTAGCTAATGGAGTGACTTTAGGATCTGTGTAATATACTCATTCAAGGATGTTCCTCTTACCAATCTGGCTGCTGCATTTTGAACCAATTGGAGTTTCCGAACTTGGTACAAAGGTAGCCCAATGTAAAGCTCATTGCAGAAGTCCAACCTTGAGGTAACCAGTACGTGCACTACCATCTTTAGGTCCTCCAAATTTAGGAAGGGTGTATCAGTCTAAGCACTCCTGACCATCAAATCTATTAGGGTTGACATTCATAGAGATGGATCCAAGAACACTCCCAAGCTGCAAACACATTCTTTCAGGGGGACTGTAACCCCATCCAGAACTGGTTGGCACACCTCCATTCCCAGATTAGGACCCTTGATGGCAAGCACCTCTATTTTGTCAGGGTCCAAATTCAGTTTGTTTTACCTCCTCCAGGCATTTATTCAAAGGAGACATACTATCTGAGGCTGTTTTTGAAGGCGTGGAGAAATATATTTGGGAGTCATCAACATACTAATAACACCCTGTGTAATAAGAAATTCAATGTGCAGATTTGACAAATATGAATTTAATATGATGTGTGGGAATGACTGGATGAATGGAAGATGAATGGATGGATTGAGTTAATAATTTTGGAAACACCAGTATAATTTTAAGGCCTGCAATGACTAACTACCTGCTTGCTGGACTTGCTAATGAGAAACCCTGATAAGAACTGGGACAGTGATAACAGAAATGTTTGCAACATTACTTATGTTAAGAAGGAAGTCAACACAAGCCTTGTGTTTGTTAACACCAATTAAGAAGATCAACACTGAGATGGATCCAGGATGGAAGACATCTATCATTAATTTACAACTTTGGGACTACATCAACAGAATATTACTATAAAAGACTCAATCTAATAATACTCAAAGTGTGGCAGTCCTGAGGAGTTTGTTCACCCGCCATGCTCTGCTTCATGGGAAGGAGAGAGATGGTGTATTTGGAGAGTGGCAGATCTGCACGGGAGCAGTCTGGTCACTTTGGAGCTTCTTTCTCAAGGGAAGAGGAAGAAGTGCGCTTTTGGAGTCTTAGATTTTGTGCAGGGAGTCAGTTTCTGCTGTATGGAAAACAGAGATCTGGTCCTTGGCATCGTTCTTAAGGAAGACATTTTGGCATTTCAGCATTTTGAAGTTACGGTGTTATGGAAGTTATGGAACTATACGTTGGCAGGCTGCAGGAAAGCAGGGTCTGGCCTAACAGGTGCTTCTCCAAGGAGGGAGAAAAGGATATGGTAATATTTTGGATGCATGTGGATGAATGCGTGTACTTGTGTGTGAATGTTGAGTGAAAAATGTAATTCCCCTTTGTTTGTTTATTAACCAATGTAATTGTAAATCCAATGTAGTTGCACAGAATCTATATGTCTGTATGTCCAATGTCATTCTTTGTCTAAATGTTTTCTGTAATCTGATATACATTCTCACACTGGAAATTGCAATAAAAAGAACCTATGTTTTAAAATCATTGAAAAGTCATTCATGACACCTGCCCCTACGGATGATTTCTCCGAGCGGTTTCATATAAATATTAAAAAGGATTGGGGATAGAATGGCACCTTGTGGGATGCCACATAAAAGCTTGGATATATACTTTTGAATAATCTTTGCTGGAGTATTATAATATTGCTTTTAGCTTTGTGATTGTTGACTGCACCTTACATTGCATCATATTGTGTTTCTCTCACCATTTTCACAAGTTTGATTGATTAGGATGGTTTGCAGAGCTGGAAATTAAGATGGAAAGACTTTGCAAAATCAATTGCACTTGCCTCCTTCAGGGTTCTACCAAAAAGTCAGACTAATCCAAGCTTGAGGCTTCAAAAACGTTTCTGGCAAGTGGAGCCATGGAGGGACCGTCGTGTATGTAGCACTTCTTCAAGTAGCCTAGTTCCACTTCCTTAATTACTAGTAATTAGCTACTCTGAAGTAATTGGTTTTGTCAGTGGGGAATGGAAAGAAGGGATGAACAGTTACCTGATTACCAGGACGGCTTTATACTGCAAAACTACTTGTATGATCATGCTTTTGAAATCCTACCAGAAGTAAGTCAGGCTGGATGTACACTGCCATGAATCCAGATTATCTGCTTTGAACTGGATTATATGAGTCTACACCACCATATAATCCAGTTCAAAGGAGATAATCTGGATTCAGAAAGTGGATTATATGGCAGTCTAGATGGGGCCTCAGTGCTTTTACATCCTCTCCTGGAGCTTTCTTTGGGCCCTTACAGACAGGCCCAATATCCCAGGTTTTCTGTTTATCACAGATTATCTGGCAGTGCGGACTCATATAATCCAGTTTAAAGCTGAAATCCTGGGTTCAGATCCTGGGATCTAAGGCCTGTCTGGAAAGGCTCTTAAAATCTTTTCAATTAGGACAATTGTGGGGACAATTGTGATGCTTAATTAAAACAATGTTATCTAACTCTTAATATGGTTTGATATTGAGAAATGGCCTATGTTGGCACATCTTTGTTCAGTGGTTGACACTTGGGGCTCTTTCACTACAATTCTGTTTTGTATAATCCCAATTATAGCACTACAATTCCATTTTTATGTCCATATCTGCATCCTGTGAAATCTTGGACTTGTAATTTGACCAGAAGAACCAAAGGAGGTCTTTGAGAAGTCTAAAGCCTCTTGCCCTAAACTATAAACCCAGGATTCCATAGGCCGTTGCCATCACAGGTTAAGTGTAATCAACCATAGCATGTGTAGTGTAAAAGGGTCCTTGTCCTCAGAAAGTGCATTTTCTGGTTGTTATGATGTCTTCAGCATTTTAGTGTGCTGAAACCAAGTTTCAAAAGATGCAGACTAAAATTGTATGCTGTCAACAAAGACTCAACATTTAACTAGTATTTTGCCAATAATAATTTTCTTTGGTAACTTGATAATAATGGTTTTTCAAATTAAAAAGTACCCATCATGTTGAAGGTGATAATTCCCAGTGAATTGCAGGCCCTTTGAAAAAAATAAATAGAAGAGTGTGTGGAATTTTACCAGGTATTATGGATCGCATCTCTTTGCCTTTACCTCATCTTCATCCTTGAGCCCCCACAGGGATTCTCATTCTGAATATTATGATGTGTTGTTTGATAGCACAGTGGACTAAATAAAGAGGTGATTTTGGTAAGACACCCTGTGATCTTATTGTAATGTCCATAGAATTAGTATACACCCATTTGATTGAAGACTAGTTAAGCCATATACTTATGTTGCTCCAGTGAGTGCTTTAAACATAAATTTTCTCATGAATAGATCTACATGGGAATGTCTATACCACAACACAGACCACCTTCAGTGATGTTGTCTGTAGAGAAAATGTCATGTATGCCAGAGCAAATTATCCATCTTGATCAAAATAACAGCTATTTTCTCTTTTCAATTTTATTGTACTACTTGGATGCCTTATCTGGAAATCCAAAATACTCTAAAATCCCAAATTGTCCACATGGGCGACCAAGACAGTGGCACCTTTGCTTTATCATAGTTGAATGTACACAAACTTTGTTTCATGCACAAAATTATTTAAAATATAGTATAAAATTACCTTCAGGCTCTGTGTATAAGGTATTTTTACAGCATAAATGAATTTCATGTTTAGATGGGTGTCCCATTTCCAAGATATCTCATTATGTCTGTATATACAAATGTAGGTATTGCAAACTCCATACAAATCTGAAACCCAAAACACTTCTGCTCCCAAGTATTTTGTATAAGGGATACACAATCTGTATACAGATGTGAAATCTAGCTACTTGGTCTGCTCATCTATTCTTTTGTTTGTCTTTATGTGGTTTTAGGTGCATACATCTTCTGGATACAAGAAGAACGTACTCCCAAGAAATCCGCATGTTTGAGGCTGCCCCTCTGCAATGGAATCTTGGCCCACATTGGCCTGGGTCCTGCTCCTTAGTTTGGCATCAGACTGCCTGAAGGGAATCCAAGCCAGAGACTTCACAGTGAAAGATATTGTCTACCTTCATCCTTCAAGTAAGGGGGTGCTTTGAATGCAATTTTCCTTCTTCCAACTCCAGTTGGACTGGATGGCCCACGAGGTCTCTTCCAACTCTATGATTCTATTATTCATCTTTGGAGAATGAGGCACCCATCTCTGCAAAGCCTGTGCAATGAGGGAAACAAGCTAACATTCAAGGAGCAAAAATGATGGATTGGTTGTGCTGCCTAGCTTCTGTAGGAAATAGTTCCTTTCTCAAATGGGAAGATAGTGTGAAGTAGGGAGATTTTATACATGTTAGATCACTGAAGACTGGTGCTCTCCTCAAGCGAGGATGCTCAAAACTGTGCCATGGATCAGCTCCCATAAGTCCAAACAATACAATTGTGTACTCACTTTTATAAGGCTTAAGTGTGCAAAAAAATTGAAAAAACACAAATATTTCCTGTGATGGCAGGGGTAAGACAACACTGTTGCAATCCCTAGTGCCACATGCCACTTCACTTTCCTAGTGGATCTTGGATCCTTTTCCTCTTTTGATGTGGCACAAGTCTCCCCTCTTCTGATGGTATGAGTCTCTCTTTCATCTTGGCAAAGGGAGGAAGATACTAAGGGGACCTGTAACATGTGGAAAGCTAGAAGAGAACTAGCCCCAATGGATCTACTTCCTCCTCCTGCGTGTTATGTGTTCCTGTTCCCCCAGTGTCTTCCTTTGCCTGCATAGAGCAGAGATTTGTGGAAGGCAGGAAGAGGAGTCAGATCTGCTGGTTAAGTGAAGTGATGTCTCCTCCTCTTACCTGCTTGCTGTGAGTCTCTGTTTCACCCAAGAAAGGAAGGGAAATACAAATGGAGCAGATACATTAATGAGGAACTGGCTCTGCTGACTTACCTGACAGATCTAGTTTCTCCTCATCTTCCTATGTGCCACATATTTCCACTGGATCTGATTCCTCTGCAATACCAAAAGGAACAGGGATTCATGGCACTCGTGCTTCCTGAACCAACCTCCTCGCTCACCTCCTGAGGATGGGGCTGCCAGGTGAATGGAAGCTCCAACGTCAGCAAGAAGCAGGTTTCAAACTCATGTCAGTCTGACACCTGCGAAAGTGGAGGGCCAATTTGTAGTCAGTTTCTATGTAGACCAGGCCTGCCAATGAGCAGTCAGGCTTTCTGGTGTAAATTTATTTATTCATTCATTCATCATATTTGTATCCTGCCTTTCTCACCCCGGAGGGGACTCAGGGCGGCCTTACAATAGGCAGCAATTTGATACCATACACACATATATTAAATAAACAATTGCAATAAAAACCAAGCAATTTAAACATGAGTAATTAAAAACAACAATTAAAATAACACCAACTAAAACGTAAGTAAAGTAACGTAAAGTAACTTTGTTGTGAATGCTACTACTCTCCAACCTTTTGGCATCTCTAGAAACCAAAATCTGGTGTTTATCATCTGTAGTTTACAAAGGAAAAAAGGCCCCCAACCACTTTATGGAAGCCCTTTGGTTTTCTACACAAACTGGAGATGAAAGGAATCTAATACAGATTTAGACTAGAACAGGGACAAAACCCCATTCCACCCAAATTCGATCTCCTACACTTACATTTCAGTGAGCAGTAGCCATGCCACATGCTACATTTTAAACATACGTCCTTTGACACTTTCAGAACAAGCCAAATGTTCTGAAATAATTCAAAATAATATGTAATATGAGAGGAATAGAAAAAAACAGATTGCCATGCAAATGTACTGTAACTACTTCCTGTGATACTAGTGGCCACTCATGGTTAATCTTGGCTCATTGCTGGTAGTCATTCATATCATTTCTTTTCTTCTAATATTCACACTCCTTTCTGTTTCAACCATTTATCTTTAACTCCTCAATGTTGCGCCGTACATGTAAAACTGAGGCCAGCTTCTATCTTTGTGCTGGTTTTAAAATGCTCTATAAAGTGCTCAGAATTAAAAGCAACTTCCTTTGCTCTTGTGTTACCTCCCCCTTTTTATCTGCAGTGCTAATTTTTATTTTTATTCTTTGATAAATCTCCTTGTTTTCTTACAATGATTGGGCACAGTTGTTGACCAAGAGAAGTTAATGACTGGATATAGTTACAGGCAATTTTGGGACACTGGGCAGTCTCTTTTGATTTCCTTTAGAATGGTTCTCTTAAGGGACGGTGTGGCCTTGTGCCCCAGACCGCAGTCTATTAGGCTTAGTAACTTCTCTGATCATGAGCCAAAACTGGAATCCCACACAGCTGTGACTGCTGTTCTTTGAAACTTCCTTTCAGTACCAGGATTATTTTTTTTACTGTACCAAGCACCTCCACAGCTTTCCAATCCCCATTTCCCTCCCTCCCCGCCTGCCTCTCTCTCTTTGCTCCCATCTCCTCTATCGATAGGAGGCAGAGCACCATGGAGTTCTCCCAGTGGGAGATCATTTCCTCCTTCTGCTCAGACTGCACCTGCATTAGATGTGGGTTCTCTAATACACATATACTGTAATTTGAATTTCTTGGAAGAGCTGAAAACTGTGAGAGCTATACCACCAATTTGGAATTGGGCTATTTGCTGCTGTTGCTGCTGCTGCTGTTGTTTTTAACAAAAATGCTTTCAATTTGACTTTGTTTTTCAAATTGTCTTTGTCTTGCTATTTATCAAATTAAATCAAATCATTTATTTCAGTCATAGATCAGCACAGGAAATAAAAGTCACATTTCCATAGAATAATAGTATATGTGCGAACATATAGGTATCCAACGTTACCATTATAGGCATATAAATATAAGTTGCATATTCCTTGTCTGTAATGCTCTGGGCCAGAAATGTTTTGGATTTGGGATTTATTTATTTTTTTGATTTTGCGATACCTTCATTTGCATACAGAGGTTGGCTTATCCAACCTTTGCGCATCCAGTGTTCTGTATTATCCAACGCGGTCTGCTTTCTGCACAGATCCACTGCTGTTTCAATACATAGCGATGTTTTGATGCTAAATTTGTAAATACAGTAAATACTACATAACAATACCATGTATTGAATTGAATTTTCTGTCGGTTTGTTGTAAAACATGATGTTTTAGTGCTTAATTTGTAAAATCATAACATAATTTAATGTTTAATAGGCTTTCCCTTAATCCTTCCTTAATATCCAACATTTTAGCTTATCCAAAGTTCGTTTATGTTGAATAAGGGAGACTCTATTGTACTTATATAATGAGATATGGAACCCTTGGTTGTGCCGCGGTTTAAACTGCTGAGCTGCTGAACTTGCTGACTGAAAGGTCAGTGGTTCGAATCTGAGGAGCGGGGTAAGCTGTTAGCCCCAGCCTCTGCCAACTTAGCAGTTCAAAAACATGCAAATATGAGTAGGAAGGTAGTGATGCTCCATGCAATCATGCCGGCTACATGACCTTGGAGGCATCTACGGACAACAGCAACTCTTCGGCTTAGAAATGGAGATGAGCACCACCCCTCAGAGTCGGACCTGACTAGACTTAATGTCAAGGGGAAACGTTTACCTTTTATATAATGAGATATCTTGAAGCTGGAACCCAAATCTAAAGAAGACATTCATTTATGTTTCATATAGATCTTACACACATTGCCTGAAGGTAACTTTATGCACAATGTTTTAAATAGTGTAGTGTATGAAACAAAGTTTGTATGCATCACACTATCCAACATTTTTTTCTGGCTCTTTCATATATTGGTTATCACAAACCTGGGTAAAACTCTTGGGATTCTAGTTGCAGTTCTGTGATTGTAAAACCCGATTAAAATGCCTGTTGCCCAGTGCTGCCAAGCTTTTGTGATTGAAAATCATAGGGCATCATCTTAAGCTATCCCTCTGGGCTAGTTTCAAACTCATTATATTAGAATGTTAGAACATTACAATTCCATCAAAATATAATAAGGAGAACCAAATTATGAAGAGCCGATTTTATTTATTTATTTATTTTCATAGTGTCGTTCTGCCTAAAATACAGTCAAGGTAGCTAATAGTGAAATAGAAATTAAATTTTAAATTAAAGCTGGAATATTTTGTGTGATTTATAGGTATGTGAGGACTATAGTTATGGTGCTGAGAAGTGACTCTCAGCCTAAACCCATTCACGTCCCCCCAAAAACCTTCTTATTAAAAACATATACCTTGGCATCATATTTAAGGGTACTGAGAAAGGTGGGAGTTTTTTCCACTGCTGGAATAGGGTGTAAAGTGTTTTTAAAAATCTTTCTTTAGGAACAAACTAATTTGTTCTCAGAACACAGGAATAAGCTATACAAGTGTTCCATGGCCCAAGGCTCCCTTTGTAAGCTACGAACGATAGTATGATATATGACATTGATTTAGGCTACTTGCCTAAAATCTCTACAAGAGTTTTCCATTTTTCCCCTGCAGCAAAATGAAAGAAATTATTTTTCAGGTGGCTTTTAGAGAATATAGAAGAAAAGTTCTGGCAATTCAAGTATTTCTGGAAAGAAGACAGTCTTACAATGGCCGTTATCCAAAACAGCACTTCTGGAAAGGAGAGATCAACTTTAGTGCTGATCATCAAGACGATTGTGCAATTTTAGGTTGAGAAATCAATTTTAAATGTTGGCATAATTCTTTTTGTGAAATTGAATATTGCATAAGGTAAAGGTAAAGGTTTCTCCCTGACATTAAGTCCAGTCGTGTCTGACTCTGGGGGGTTGGTGCTCATCTCCATTTCTAAAGTGAAGAGCCAATGTTGTCTGTAGACACCTCCAAGGTCATGGGGCCAGCATGACTGCATGGAGCGCCATTATCTTCCTGCAGAAGCAGTACCTATTAATCTACTTACATTTGCATGTTTTCAGACTGTAGGTTGGCAGAAGCTGGGGTTAACAGCAGGAACTCACCCCCTGTCCCCAGATTCGAACCTGTGACATTTTGGTCAGCAAGTACAGCATCTCAGTCGTTTAAGCCACTGTTCCACCAAGGCCCCCCCTTTTTGTGAAATTGAACATGGCATATTTCCACAGGAAGTTATTTATTTATTTATTTCATACATTTGTATCCCGTCCTTCTCATCCCCCGGGGGGGGGGGGGGATTCAGGGCAGCCTCACAATCAGCAACCATTAGATGTCCAAACAAGACAATTATAACAACAATTTACATTTAAAACAATCATTGAAATATCACATATATAAACATTAAATTAAAATTAGGCAAGTTCAAGTCATAATCCAGGTCAGTCTGTTGTCAGTCCAATAAATCATTCTCATTGTTAATGCTGCGCCTGCTGCTTGAATGCTTGGTCTCACAACCAAGTTTTAATTTTTCCCCCCTAAAGGATAGGCGGGAGGGAGCTGGTCTGATTTCATTAGGGAGGGCTTTCCACAGCTGGGGGACCACCACCGAAAAGGCCCTGTCTCTCGTCCCCACCAGTCGCCCTTGCGAGGATGATGAGATTGAGAGCAGGGCCTCTCCCGATGATCTTAATCTCCGAGGTGGGTCGTAAAGGGAGATACATTCGGACAAGTAAGGAATCCCTCCCCCAAATCCTCATTTCTTTGTTGACAACTACAAATGTTACACTCTGAAATTTTATAATTTCTCCTGTTTTCTATTATTTATTTGATTCTGTTAAGAAATGTAGTATTTTGCAGGAGTAGCATAGTTAGTGAAATTGATGCAGAAAATTCACATAAAGAGAACTCCTTAACCTTAGAAAGGCTTCAGCAACTCAGTTAACAGTGTTTTAATATTACCAGCTTGGTCACACTTTGACTCTGAGAATTCTGGGATGGTAACTGGTGGCTATAATGATAATTTGCTAGATATATCTTCTCTATAGAGACGTGCATCCAAGTATGCAAGTGTGCACAGAAGCAAAAATTACTGGTCCCAGTAGTCCAAGTAGCAGAAAGCAAATTGCTAAATGGACCAAGTTTAAGGCTGTAATATTGAATATACTTGCATACTTATCTGAGAGTAAGTAGAGCAGACATGCCTTTTGAGTAGACGTGCATAGAAGTGACAATTTGCAGAGTTGTGTTGCACGTTTACAGCAACACAAAATCAATGTTTTAGATTGATTTAAACCTAATGTTTTTATTCATTGTGTAATTGTGTTGCTATTGTTTTTGTAAGTTGCAGAATCAAATTGTTGCCAGTTATAAGCCGCCCAGAGTCCCCCCTTGAGGGTTGAGAAGGACGGGGTATAAATGTTTGAAATAAATAAAATAAATACAGTGTAGAGACCACATGAGAGTGATCCCCCCCCCCTCCTCTTACATTCCACCAAGTACTAGCACTTGTCTGAATGCTTTGTCCAGCAATGATGCACCTTTCCCCCCAGCTAGATGGAAGCATTTTTCTGGTGCGTGTTGTTTTGTTTTTGAAGCAGTACTATATCTTTGCCTTTGGTCATTGTACTTTAAGAAGGCTGTGGAACAGGTGTAGGTAATTGTAGTGAGTTGAGCCTGTGCCAGCAGACAGATTGGTTTTAGAGTTTTTGTTGGCACCTGCCCCATCTGACTCATGGATTTCTGAACTTCTTCAGAGCTTTGAGAGCTGCTCCTTAAAACTGGAAGGCAGTCAGAGGGAGAACTGAGTAGATTGGAAAATAAGTCTTTTGAGGAAAGAGCTGTGAGGAGGGAACTGGATGAGTTTATTATAGGGAACAATTAGAAATCTGGGGGCTTATCTACATAGGCTAATACTCTGAATCAGGACGAAAGTCACTCCTGGATGTCCATGTGACATTCAGGGACTTATGGTGCCTAACATGGAGTAAAACTGGCTAATCTGATTTTGCACTACATTAGCAGAAGTTGGAGAATAATCTGAAATTTACCTGAAACTCTGGAAAAGTCCACACTTCAGGGTTGGTGCGTGCAGCTGGGCCAGTTCCAATTTGAACAGATCCAACTCTTCACATGGACTAGTGCAAGCCTCTGTGTAGGTAAAAGGAGATTTCAGCACACTCTGTGCAGGGCAGTGGTTCTCAACCTGTGGGTCCCTTGGTGTTTTGCCCTACAACTCCCAGAAATCCCAGTCAGTTTACCAGCTGTTAGGATTTCTGGGAGTTGAAGGACAAAACATTTGGGGACCCACAGGTTGAAAACCACTGGTGTAGGGAAAAGGGGGAGGCAATTATCTTTTACATTGTGTGTTGTTACAGCATTGACTACTGAGCTCTGGTGAACAGCTTGCACAACCTGGTGAAAAGAAGGGGGACTCCTCCCTTCTTCAACTTGACATTGGCAAAGGTGCCTTGTGATGGCCAGGAGGTCTCCAGAGCTACCGTTGGAACAATCTATCCAGTGGGACCAAACTAAGATTGGCCCAACTGGATGGTTAGGACTCCAGTCCTGTTGCTGCTGTGTTTCAAGGGAGAGAAGTGAAACCATCTCCACAGAATCTGGTTCAAACCGGTCCCGTTTAGAGACCATGGCAGAGTGGTGCAGGAAGGGAAATTTGAGATACTTCCCATATACTTGCTGAGCTGTAGAAGAGCGCCTATACTTTTTATTTGCTGTGCTACAGGGCGGACATAGATGCCAGGGCAGGTAGGTTTGTGTGGACCATGATTTAAAACTTCTTAATGGTAAGAGTGGTTTGACAGTGGAATCGGTTGGACCTTTCCTTACAGGAGGTTATGAAGGCTGTTACCCTGAGTTAACTGCATTAAGTGAGGGGTTGCATTATATAGCTTAGTATCCTTTTTATTGTGCCTGCTAACATTTAATTTTTTCCAGTCTGGGTGAGTTCTGGTTTGAAAAAAGTTGAAGACTCCTGCTGTAGAATATATGGAGCTAGAGATGATTGGTGATCACACAGGCAGTACATGAGGGCACACTTAAATTAGCTATAAATCATCAGCTCTCTCCTTTGTCATTTTTTTTACTCTTCCTACCTTTCCCCACTTGTTTAAAGAGAGAACAAATAATGGCTGATACGATATTCCCTAGATGCCTTCTACTTCAGATTATTTGGGATGGAAGGCAGAAAAGGCAGGCTATTTTTTAATTGAACTAACCCAAGTTCCTAGCCCTCATGCTTTCAGTGTGTGAATCAGGAGCCCTCAAACCTTTAAAGACATGGTACCTCAGACTGTTGCAGGGCCGAAGTATAGTTTGGAAAAAAATGAATGAATTCCTATGTACACTGCACATATCTAGGTGCAAAAAAAAACCCATGAAAGAACAAAACTATATTAAAAATAAAGAACAGTTTTAACCAATATTCCCAGTATTTCAATGGGAAGTGTGGGCCTGCTTTTGGCTGATAAGATAGTCAAATCAGTTAGGGTTGTTGTTGTTGTTGTTGTGTGCCTTCAAGTCATTTCAGACTTAACACGATCCTGTCTAAAGTTTTGGGCGGAGGCTGGGTAAATGACCTTGGATGGCCACATCCGGCCCATGGGCCTCAGTTTGGGAACCCCTGGTGTAAATGGTGTGCACCCTTCTCTCTCCCTCCATGTGTGCCTCCTTGTTGTTGACTGCCCTTTTGTCCTTTTCTTCATTGCTTGCTGCTCAATACTGGCAGTACAAGACAGCCAACTGTTGGAATGTTTCCTTTCCTCTTATTAGAATAAATCAAAGCACACATAACCATTATCTAGTAATAGGGAATTATCTGTTCTTATTCCACTTATAGTAGTGAATTACAGCTATTGACATTACAGAAAAAGATAACTCCACTGTAGCAAATTAATGCAAAAAATTAACTTGTTACAAAAGCAGCTCATTTGAAAAATGAGTTCCTAGCTCATTGTGTGTGCATGGATTGATGGATGGATGAAAGTAGTTCACAATGTGATTTCATTGTTATGTTTACATTTTTCAGCTACTCCATATCCAGGTGGTTTCAAATGTTTCACCTGTGAACAAGCAGTTGACAACTATGAATGCAATCAGTGGGCTCCAGATATCTATTGCCCAAGAGGTAAGGACATTTGCGTATTGCCAAAGAAATTCTATCCTATTTAAAGCAGCTCCATTGGTTGCTGATCTGTTTTCAGACCTAATTCATATAAAGCCCAAACGGTTTGGCTCTTGCCTATTTACATGACCACATCTCTTCTTATGAACCTGTTCAAGCTATAAGATCAGCAGCGAAGGCCCTCCTCTCGATCCCACCTCCCTCAAAAGCGAGGTTGGTGGAGACAAGGGAGAGGGCCTTCTCGATAGTGCCCCCCTGACTTTGGAATGCCCTCCCCAGGAAAATTAGACAAGTACCTACCCTCATAACATTTAGAAAGCCTTTGAAAACCTGGCTGTTTAAGCAGCCTTTTAATAATGGCTAAAAGTATCAACCACCTTATCAGACAGGATTTTAAATGGATATTAGAACTATAATTAATATCCTGGATACTCTGATCATAGGAATGATTAGTTTTAAATGGTGTTATATACTGGTTTTAGAGGTTTTTTAAATTGTTTATTTATTTATGTTTACATTCATCTGCTATTTTGTTTTTATTAATTGATATGTGATTAGTGTCTGTGTTATATTATTTATTGTATTTGTTTGTTTTGTTGTAAGCCACCCCAAATCCATCTGGGGAGAGGGGGCAGGATATAAATAAAGCTTGTTGTTGTTGTTGTTAATTTTCGTATGAGTCCAGCCCCTGTCATCGCTCCTAAGGAGTCATCTGAAGGAACGGAGGACTTAGGCTGCAACTTGCATGTCATAGACTATCAAGTGACCTTTATACTGCTTTGTATGCACAACTTATTTAAGCATGTCAGAAAAACATGTTTCTGTAAGACATGTAACCTTGGACATTTCTTTGCATATTTGGGAATATTCAATGCTGTACTCTGTTCAGTTCTTCCATGTTGCCCCTGTTTATTGCTGTGAAATGACAAAGAGGCTTCATACATATACAAAAACATTAAGTATATTGGGAAGACAGTGAGTGAATTTGCAGCGTCTGATATTAGTTCTATCCTAGAATTAATCAAACTGAATTGTGAGCACTTTGGCAGCAGATACATCAATTCTCAGCTGGCATAACATTTGCATGTGTAGGGATCACCATAGCATATAGATCTCATAACTACAACAATTATAATAAAGAAGATAAGTACTGGCCCTCTGAAAGCAAAGAATATGAAGCTATTTCACATTCAGTAACACTGGTAGATATTTTAAAAAATACCCCAAAGCCATTATAAATGGTTAGTCAAACTTGATTTGTGTTATTTAGATAAGGTTCAAACTCTTGCTTTGGTGATGCACTTGTGATGACATAGCTATGATTAGTTTTCTGCTCTGACTTCCCAAACTCACCTTAAAAGCCAGGCAGCTGAATCATCCAAGGAATATAGTGTTGCTTGAAAGCAGGACACCAGAAGATGCTGCATCCAACCTCTTTCCACTAGTGAACCATGGTACAAAGAACCTGTTGCTGCTCTTTGTCTTGCTGCTTGATGTACAAAGAGCATTCTTCATCTCTACGCTTGTCTGCAGCAGAGACCTCCTTGGCTGGTACATCTGCTTGGCTTTTAAGGTGCATGGGGGAGGGGCATTTATGATTGTGCCATGTTGCCACAATCATGTGTGAATGACTAACTTTACAAAGCTGTAAGTATGTTATACAGCACTGTAAGCACTGACCAGAATGTCATCCTGTATCAATACCAGTCCATAAAGACCAACATCCTAGGCCTTATCTACAATGCTATATAATGCCAATGAGGAATCATATAATGCAGTTGAAGTGTGTCATATGAGTCTACACTGACCATATAATGCAGCTTCAAACTTCATTGTATGTCAGTGCAGAGGGAGTTCTATTGGTTAATCCCACCTAAAGTAGACCAATTGAATCAATTGTTGGATGGTAGGCATAAGGCATAAGGTATACCTTATTTCTCCTCTTCGCAGAATACAAAGAGAAGCAGAACATTGGGACCCATTTGGAAAGTGTGGCGGAAACTGGAACCTATAGAAACTAGAAACCAGAAAGCAGTTAGGGTGGAAGTGAAGGAAGTATATTTGTTTTCCTTTACCATCAGAGGAATTATAATGAAGGCTTTACATGTCTGGCCCATCTTCTTTTAAACCAAATCAAACTGAGTGCTTTAAGCAACAAACCCTGGCTTTCTGAAGGAAGGTAAAGCTGGGGGCTGGAATGGTGTAAGAAGAAGAAGGAGCAATAAAGAAGCAGGAGTCGAGATTGCAGAGGAGCTGGAGAAATGAAGTTGTTTTTAATAGGCCCCACCAAAAAAACAAAACAAAACAAAAAACCTGTAGTAGTGTCCCCAGGGCAGGTAGTACAGAATACTTGATGGGCTTTGCTGAGGAATGTTGATATAAATGGACTTCATTCTGTTTGGGCAAGAACAGTCATTTGTAGAAGCAACTGTGTTTGCCCAAAGCTGTGTTATAAGGGGTGTTCAATAAAATACAACAAAGTGAACAGCGGTCCTGACTTTTGAAAATGTTTCCTAACTTCAAAGAGACATGAATTAGGACATTAAAGCAGAACAGCTAATTAGGGGCGCGTGACAGCTTACATTTTTTGAACTCGTGTTTCCATTACTTCCCTTAATTCATTTGCGCAGCTCTATAAGCTACCTGCTTTTGATGATCTAGCTGAGAGACATCCACCATAGTTAGGCTTCTATTTAAGCTCTTTTGTTTTATCTACTTTGAAAGGTACCGGGAGTCTTTCTATATTTACCAAACATGGGATTTGAAGCTGGAACTGACCAGGTGGAAAATGTAATCCATGTTATATCTTTGCCACAAAAGCTCCAAAATGTACTTAGAACCCTAGCTATTGGATAATGTTGGATTCATACAATGCTGCTTATTTAGTTATAAGAAAGTGTACTTTGCAATTAGTCATCTTTGCCAGAGTTGCGTTCATTTGTTTCATAGATGTGGGAAATTCTTGTGACTTGTTCTCTAAGTATAATGTGAATGCTGTTCATAATCAAGGGACTTCATAACAGTAGGATTTCTCCCCTCCACAAAAGACATGACTGGTGTGGGACATGGTTTGAATTAACAAAATTATATGAAATTTGCAAAGGAGAGTGATAAAAAAGAGACATAGGGCCCTTCCACACAGTCCTGTATCCCAGAATATCAAGGCAGAAAATCCCACAATATCTGCTTTGAACTGGGTTATCTGAGTCCACACTCAGATAATGTGGGGTTTTCTGCCTTGCTATTCTGAGATATAGGGCTGTGTGGAAGGGCCCATAGAGAGGAAGGGAGAACTGCTAGAAGTAGATGTTCTCCTGGAAATCTCAAGATTCCTCTTTCATGCTCAAATATTAAGATAGAAATGAAGACTTAGGATGGACTATACAATTTGTGGTGTAGGGAAGTTTCATTTTCTATCTATGGATTGTGTAACTCTAGACATAGTCCTCAGTTGCCCACATTGCATCTGCTATATGGGCAATTGGAGACTTGGTATAGACCAGTGGTTCTCAACCTGTGGGTCCCCAGATGTTTTGGCCTTCGACTCCCAGATAACCTAACAGCTGGTAAACTGGCTGGGATTTCTGGGAGTTGTAAGCCAAAGCACCCGTGTACCCACAGGTTGAGAACCACTGGTATAGACAGAGTTTCAGTGGGATTTAAGAAAAAGGAGGAGCTGCTGCAAAAGGCTTAATAAAATAACTTTTTATGTGTTTGATTTTATAAGCAAGAGGGGGAGGGAGAAATTAAAGGATTTTGGGGAAAGGAACAAACATTTCATTCACACTGTATTAACATTCAGCTGGAGCCCCTGCTGGTGCAATGGGTTAAACCCTTGTGCTGGCAGAAGGTTGGTGGTTCGAATCCGGGGAGAGGGATGAGCTCCCATCTGTCAGTTCCAGCCTCCCATGCGGGGACATGAGAGAAGCCTCCCATGGGATTGTAAAACATTTGGATGTTCCCCTGAGCAATGTCCTTGCAGACAACCAATTCTCTCATACCAGACGTGACTTGAAGTCGCTTCTGACGCACACACACACACACACACACACACACAAGTTCAGCTTTATGCAAATAGATTGATAGTAGGTTTATGACAGGAAAAATTAAATATTTTTTTGGAGCACAGGATTAACTTTAATAGGCATCCTCACAGTATAGCAATGACAACTAGGTTTGGGAGAAAGCTAGAGGAGGTTTACTATTTTGAACATAATCTAAGAAATTGACTTAAATTCATCTGAGCTCTCATATTTTCCATCAAGCTAATTACAGCATGAATATCAGTCAACAGAAGTATGTCTCTCTGTTTTTTTTTAGTGACACGATACTGCTATACCCAGCATACACTGGAAGCCAATGGAAAAAGTGTATCGGTAACCAAGCGATGTGTGCCATTGGAGGATTGTTTGGCTACAGGATGCATAGATCTCCAGCATAAAGGGCTCAGGGTAAGAAGCACGGTGGGTTTGTGTTCATCGATGCAAACAAGCAGTCATTCTTTTTCTTTCTTTTTACACAATAATTGAAGTTGCTACACACAACTGTGATGTTGCCATTTATTTACCATTGTTTCCTTCTTCTACTTTGCCTTGCATACTGAAACATTCTAGCTATTAATCATTAAATAAAGGAATTCTTTGAGGTGGGGAAAATATATGATAAATGTTGGCACCATGCAATATAGATTTATTCGAGAAAGGAGTATTTGTTCTTGCTGCATGCACTCAAGTCATTTATGACTTATGGCGACCCTAAGGTTAACTATCATGGGGTTTTATGGCAAGATTTGTTCAGAGGGTGTTTACCATTGCTTGCCCAAGGTTATCCAGTGGGTTTCCATGGCTGAGTAGGGATTTGAACCTTGATAACACAGTGCCCTGGCCAACACTGAAATTGCTGTAGCCTATCCTCTCCTATGTTAACCATATACCAGATGGCCCAGTTGAAGGTCAGACGAAATCAACATTTACAAGTTAACACCTGATATTCTATTTCTTCATTATTTGTGGTGTTCCTGCTACCAATAGTTATGGGTAGCAAGCTACCATTTGGAAACAACTCATATAAAATGGATTAATTTAAAACCCAATCATAAAAACTTTCCAAGGATTTGTTGCACGGCTTCCAGTTTAGACATTATCCAGCTTGCTTCATTACTCATAGATCTTATACATATATATCAAGGTGAATTACTGCCTCCATGCACTGGGCAGGGCAGTTAGAACTGAGTGCATTGATGGTCTTTTCTGACTCATGATTTCATCATGCTACCAAACCTTGACTGTATTGCCAAGCCTGCCAGCCAAAAAAAATTCCAGGGATTTCAGGAATACTTTCAATTCTATGTATAAGTCTCTGGGTGTGCACCATATAAATTGGTCTCAAAATCATGTTTGAAGGCTCAAGTCAAACCTCACAAGGAAACGGCAAGAGGCTTATTGTAAACCCTTAGTTTATGGGTATGCATGCCTTTGAGCCGCCTATCACCTTATGGTGACCCTATGAATTTCATAGGGTTTCGATAGTCAAGGAATACTCAGAGGAGGACTTGCCAGTTCCTTCTTCTGAAGTATAGCCTTCAACATCTGGTATTGTTTGGTGATCTCCCATCCAAGCATCAACCAGGGCTGGTACTGCTTAGCTTCCAAGATCAAATGAGATCTGGTGCCTTTAATACTTTGCTTTAAATCTTCTGTAAATCCTGTAATGTTTTGACTATTTGGATTGGCCTTTCCATAAATCACTCTGGCTTATATATAAAAGGTTATATCAGGCATGGTGACAGTTTCCAGGGGGTTATGTCTTCCACTTGAGGCTGGAAGTGAGATTGCATCAATGAATTACCTACTTTAGGAAGGGGAGAAAATTCTCAGTGTGTAGGTCCTGACTAGGACATTATAACTTGCCAATGGAAGTTTGCTCAGTTTCTAAGGCGACTTACTCTGTGGCAAATGGAGCCCACCAGTCCGAGAAACATGGGCATACGGAACTACCTGCTTAAGCCTCTCCTTTCCTAGCCTGTAATGTAGATGATGGAGGGGAGAGATAGTACAGGGGTCTTGAGTATCCACTGGAGTTTGGTTCTATGACTTCCCATGGATTTTGGTATCCATGCTCGAGACCCATCATATAAAATGGCATTGTAAAATGGTATCCCTTATATAAACTAGCAAAATCTAGGCTTTTTAGGCTTTTGAAAAATACTTTCAAGCCATGGATAGTTAAATCTGTGGATGCCAAATCTGTGGATACTGAACTGATACTGATACTGTGATACTGGAATTTTATCCATGTAATTCTTAATTCTTAGCAATAAGTTTGTATGGCCTTTGTGGAGCAGTGCCCTCCAGATACCTTTGGTCACAAGCTCCCATCAGCCCCATTTGGCAGAGCCTACAGGGATGGATTACTGGAATTGCTATCCTAAAATATCTGAATGGCCACAGTTGCCTATCATTGCTGAAGAAACTGCACAGAAGCTATGAACAGTGTAGCTAAGGACACAACCAGGGTGCCAGTTTGTGGATTTTTCACATGTGCTTCATGGGATAAAAAGAAAAAACCCTTTGCTGTGTTCATGCAAACAGAGGAAAAGGTGACCTAGTCGGGAGAAATAGTGGGAGGCAGAGCTGGAGGGGAGAAAAGAGGAGAAATCAGGGATCCTGGAGAGCAATAACCGATCTAGAGCTCTACCTCTGAGAGGAAGTAAGCTGCAATTCCAGCCCATTTGTCATGCTAAAGAAAATCTGTGGCAGAGCCTTTACATCAGTGCGGATTTTACAAGGCATTTTCCCCCTGTGGTTTAGAAACTTCAGAAAATGCCTGAATGAGATGTTGAGGACATAAATTAGGATGGAAGCATGTGAAAGGGAAACTTTCCTGCCATTCCCTCTGGAATTAAAATGATAGCTGTACAAGATGAAAGACACGCAATATGGCCAGGCATTTTTATGGTGCGCATTAATGCTTTGGGGAAGATCATTTTCATCTGTATTTAAAAGAGCTTTGCTTGTAATTTATTTTAATTGTGTTATGCTCTTTTCCAACCACTTTTTACGAATTCTAACACTGCAATACCTAGATGATGTGCACAACGAAACAAATGGCCTACTGGCTATTAGTAGTCAAGAACTAGTGTCGCACAGTAGTTAGGATGTTGGACTGGGACTGGGAGGATATGAACTCAAATCCCCGCTAACCTTGAAGCTCACTCAATGACTGAAACTGTATCATACTTGGATTGCTGTGAGTTTCCGGACTGTATGGCCATGTTCCAGAAGCATTATCTTCTGATGTTTTGCCCACATCTATGGCAGGCATCCTCAGAGGTTGAGGGGTCTGTTGGAAACTAGGCAAGTGAGGTTGTATCAAGACAGTAAAGAGCAACACTCAAAAAGCAGGGAAATTCCAGACAAGAATCAGTCAAGGCCAGCTAAAACATCCAAATGAAGGATTTCCCCAGACAGCAATCAGCAAGGCTTTGAAGCTGCAAAGCCGTTAAATGCTATTCAAGGTGGCCAGTTGCTATATTCACACTTGCATCAAACAGACAAGAATTCTTTCTCCCACCCTGGACATTTCACAGATATACAAACCTCACTTGCCTAGTTTCCAACAGACCCCCTCAACCTCTGAGGATGCCTGCCATAGATGTGGGCAAAATGTCAGGAGAGAATGCTTCTGGAACATGGCCACGCAGCCCGGAAAACTCACCGCAACTCAGTGATTCCGGCCATGAAGGCCTTCAGCAACACAGAATATTCTTTTTTGTGAGGATTAAAATGCAGAAGAGGACAATGTGCTCCTCAGAAAAAAAAATGTGGGATATAAATATGCTGATATTCTTACTTAGGTATGGGTAATTAAGTATTGTCTTCTTCCCAGCCCAACCCACCTTAATAGCCAGCATCCACATTTGGCAATAGGTCTGTTTAGCTTTCATTCACAGTGCAAAGAGGATATGTTCCCTCCACAGCCAACAAACAAGGCTGCAAAAGGAACACAAGAAAATGTGACAGAAGTCATACCTCTCATTGTCATAAGTGGCTGCTGACTTTTAAAGTGGAATTAGGAGGCAATTACATAGTCTTAGAATATGAATTCCCAAACTTTGGTCCTCCAGATGTTCTGAACTTTGGCTCCCAGAATTCCAAACCATTGGACAAGCTAGCTGGGACTTCTGGGAGGAAGTCCAAACCATAAAGTAAGATTACCAACCATGAAGTAAGATTACAATGTCATATCATGTAGTTTGAAACTGCATTATAAGATAATTGTAAACCAGAGGTCCTCAAAGTTGTAAAGCTGAGGGCTGGTTCACAGTCCCCCAGACTGTTGAGGGCTGGACTTTAATTTGGGGGGGGGGGGGCTATGAATGAATTCATATGCACACTACATACATCTTATTTATAGTGCAAAAAGAAAAAAGAAAGAACAATAACATATTTAAAATGAAGAACAGTGAAGAACAATTTTAGCCAACATAAACTTACCAGTATTTCAGTGGGAAGTGTGGGCCTGCTTTTGGCTGATAAGATAGTCAAGTCAGTTAGGATTGTTGTTGTTTTGTTGTTGTTATTGTTCTGTGCCTTCAAGACATTTCAGACTTAGGACAACCCTAAGTCCAAATTTTAGGGCTGAAAAAGTCAAGTCAAGTCATTTCTGTCTTAGAGTGACACAATGTCTAAAGTTTAGAGCAGGAGTTGGGAAAAGAACCTTGGAGGGCCACATCTGGCTCACAGGGCTTAGTTTGGGGGGCCCTGGTGTAAACTAATACACATAAAGTACAAATATACTATAGTTCAATGCAGTTAAACTGCATTATATGGGTCTACACTGACCATTTTACATCTCCCTGCTGCTTTCAGACACTAACTTGGCTATAACTTATAATGCTGCCAAGTTCTGCACAGCTGCAATTAAAATCTGTCGGTCTATGACTGATAGTACAAACTAGTACAAGATGGGACTTCATACTAGCAGAAAATTGGCATTATTAATTATAGTATGGATGTTGCTCTGTCCTCCATTTGACTGGACTTCCTTTTCCCGTGCCACATGAGCACCCCTGTTCCCTCCCTTTTAGAATCCCTTCCCTTTAATTCCATAAATATTGTTGGGTTTTAATATAATCCTGTATGTGGCTCTTATCTTATCTTAGATTCTTAAGTTAATTATCTTAATGTTCTAACAATGATAGGTAACAGTAAAGGTTTTCCCTTGACATTAAGTCCAGTCGTGTCCAACTCTGGGGGTTGGTGCTCATCTCTAAGAGCCGCCGTTGTCCGTAGAGACTTCCAAGGTCATGTGGTTGGCATGGCTGCATGGAGTGCCGTTACCTTCTTGCCGTAGCGGTACCTATTGATCTACTCACATTTCCTTTCTTTCGAACTGCTAGGTTGGCAGAAGCTGGGGCTAACAACGGGAGCTCATATTTCTCCCCAGATTCGAACCTGCACCTTTCAGTCAGCAAGTTCAGCAGCTCAGCGCTTTAACCCACTGTGCCACCAGGGGCTCCTTCTTAACAATGATACACTTATTTTAAAGTCTTAAATCTCTTAACATCTCAGAGATTGAGATCATCTGAAGAGGCCCTGCTCTCAGTCCCACCTCCTTCGCAGGTGTGGTTGGTGGGGATGAGAGACAGGGCCTTGTCAGTGGTGGCTCCTCAGCTATGGAACTCTTTCCCCAGTGATATTAGATCAGTCCCACCTTGATTGTGGATAATGTGATTTTAGAGCTGTAAATGGTATTGTTTATGTTTTAATTGTTTTTAACCTCATTTCAATTTTAAGTAAAAGTTATTTAATTGTTGAATTGTTTAAAGCATGGAATTTTGCCTCTGATGTAAGCTGTCTTGAGTCCCCTTCGGGGTTGAGAAGAGCGGGATATAAATATAGTAAATAAATTAAAAAAAGAAATATTCGTACAGGACTATATCCCTCTTCTCTCAAACTCGTCATTGACTGGAATAAAGTGAACTTGACGTGAGTTGACACTGACCATATAATGCACTTTGAGGTCAAAGCCATGTTGAGCATGGAGCAGTAGAATCATTGAATCATAGAGTTGGAAGAGACCTTGTGGGCCATCCAGTCCAACCCCATTCTGCCAAGAAGCAGGAAAAACACATTCAAAACACCCCCAACAGAACACTAGGTTACAAATCTATAACTGCAATATTGGAATAGCCATAATAAGTAAATCATATTTCACTCATAGATGCTAGTGTACATTACATATGCACACTTATGGGTGAGCATTAATCTCAGCTTTTCTTTTTTTTTTAAAGAAGGAATCCCACTTGGGTGAGGTTTATAATAGGATTCTAGCATGCTTCACTCTGAGTATTAAATTTGTTACCAGTCTCCTTCAATTTTACAGTGAAATTATTGATTTTGGTAGACTGTGTTCATGCCCCGCCCCACCCTTCCCAAAGCACTTTATCAAGTGAACAGCAACTTGGCTTCAATGCTTGGTGTATCATGTATAGATAGCAAAGGTTGGTCCTGAGAGTGGGATGGCCTCTTTTCACCATGATTTTTTTTTCATTTTGTTTTCCAGGTCTGCACTTCTTGTTGTGAAGGAAACATCTGCAACTTGCCGTTGCCCAGAAACGCAAGTGATGCCATCTTTGCGACGACAACGCCTCTCAATCACACACAGAGACATTTGCAAAGCGCATCCATAATGATGCTGTTTCTCTTGTTGCTCTTTGCTACGTAGGTCTCAAGGCTAAAGTGCCAGTTACACACCAAGGATTGAGGATGGAAATATTTATGCATACAGAAATGATCTTAATTTAATATATATTTCATACCTTACATTTTTAATGGCATTTCTACATTTTTCTTTTCTTTTTAGCACTGGCTAGTTCAAAAACCATGGTTTTTGAACAGTCTCTTTTTTAAAAAAAATGACACTGGAGGGTGGAAGGGATGTGAGTTGTAAGTTTATTACTCTGAAGGAAACCTTTTGTAGTCCTTGAAAAAAATCAGATGAAATATTTATCCTTCTCCCCTTCTCCCCAATTTCCAACAAATGGCCTTCTTGTAAAAGAAAATTATTTGGAATTGTACACTTACAGTAATACTTAATAAAAACCAGAAATTCCCCCAAAAGTTATCCTCCCATAATGGATTCATGGACAAATATTAGTTGGTTAATTGTATTGTGTTGCAACTAATTGGGTTATAGTTAAGAGTAGAGCCATTTGAATCAATACTTCTACTTCCCAAAGATTGAATCTGGATCCAACCTATGAGCTTTAATTAATGGCATATACCCTTAAATATGAATTTGCATATAACTTTGAAGAAAGATTTGGTCTTGGACAGTTAAGCAGAGCTGGTATCATCTTAGAGCATATATTTCCCACATTTATAACTGGAGATGCAATAGTTTCCTCAACCTGTTGTTTTGTTTTTTCTTTAAGTATTTGCATTTTAAAAATTAGGGTGATTTTGCCAGTTGAGTTAATCAATTCAGTAGAATTCAGCTGCAGTCTTATGTGCACTTACTTCATAGTAAGAACCTCGAACTCGATGGTTCTTACTTTTGTGTAGAAATGTGTAACATTGCACAGTGATGCCACCACCCTGGGTGCACTTCCTGGAAGTAATTTTAATTGTGTTGGAATTAGCTTCAGAACAAATCTGGGTGGAAAGAGAGCTGCACATATGCAGTCCAAGGTCCCTTCCAAACAGCTGAATGAAATCCCACATTATCTGCTTTGAACTGGAGTATATGACAGTGTGGACACAGATAACCCAGTTCAAAGCAGATATTGTGGGATTTTCTGCCTTGATATTCTGGGATATAGGGCTGTGTAGAAGGGCCCTTAGTTTTGCGGTGCTTACGAAAGCTTCCCCATTCAGTTTAATGTTTGGGTCAGTTTTTATGTACACCACCACATTTTTTCTGGTGCTATACTTGCCCGAAAATGAATGGAAAAGCTTCTTGTGTGTACACTGTAAACTTTGGGGTGATAATAGGATTATCAGACCACGGTGACTCTTAAGAACAGCTATTCTCCAAGAGGCACAATGAAGATTCTGGAATAATTAGAATTTCTGCTAGAAAAAATAAGTACACGCTGAGTATCCCTTGTCCAAAATTCTGAAATACAGTTAAGTTTTCCTTAACAACAGAAACCATATCCTTGGAGCCATTCCACACATCCCTATATCTCAGAATACCAAGGCAGAAAATTCCACATTATCCGAGTGTGGACTCGGATAACCCAGTTCAAAGCAGATACTGTGGGATTTTCTGCCTTGATATTCTGGGATATAGGGCTGTGTGGAAGGGCCCATGGTTTCACATGGGTGGTTGAGAAAGTGACCGTGTTGCTTTCTGATAGTTCAGTGAACACAAAGTGTGTTTCATACACAATATTATTTAAAATCTGTGTAAAATCAGATTCAGGCTATATGTGTAAGGTGTTTATAAAACATAAATGAATTTTGTGTTCAGTTCCATCTCCAAGATATTTCATTATGTACGCTTCTGCAAATAATGGTATTTTGAAATTTGAAAAAAAATCATCCAAAACATAACTGGTTCCAAACATTTTGGAGAAGGGATATACAACCTGTATGGATAGTTTTCTTATTTTCAACAAGGAATTGACTGAATTTAAATGTGTTTTAATGTTTTATTAATTCAGGTAATACTTTGGGCACACAATATGGTTTATTTTGCTTACTAAATCACAATATTTATTTTTGTATGATGCAATCAGAATTGTTGACATGTCGTTCTGAGGCAACGATTGACAGTGCTTCTGTTAAGTATGACATGTAGTATATATTTTGTGATAAATGATCTCCAACCTTTTCAGAATTTAAGTCCTGGAAAAAGAAACGGTTGATAAATTTGAAGTAAAGTCAAATGAACACCACTAGTTTAAGGGTGCAAGGCCAAATTTTATATACAGCATACAGCCATGTAATATTATAGTGCATCATATGAGTTCTTTTTTGGCTAGCATTGATCGATAGGGCTGGCACTTTACCAAGTGACAACAGAAATTGATGCTGTAAAGTTGGGGCAGAGCAAAAAGGGGATTACAGCTAAACCTAGCCATGAAAGCCCATTAAAATCATCAACATTAATTTTAGTTGTGACCATTGTTTGTTCTTCAGTTTTATCATAATTAACATAATCAGAATAAGGAGCCATTGATGCTAAGTGAGGAAGTAGAACATTGGGTTCAGTCTGCCTCTGTCCAGTTGTTACTGTTCTCTCCTCCTTCCTGTATACCTCGATTCCCTTGAGCCCTGGTTGTAGTTTTTGAGGGGAGAGCTTAGTTTTCAATGGGAAAGGCACCTTTCTTCACTTTGCCTTTTCACATTTTTGCAAGCAATGCTGTTACACAGAACAACTGTGAAGCTCTTTTGTACTTTTTTAAACAAAACGAAACAACAAAACAAAAAAGACCAAAATGTTCTAATGACCAGAATTTTTCAAAGTGCATAGTTCTATGTGCATTTTAATTCATACAATCTCATTTCATATACAACATGTCTGATAGTATCGTGTGCACAAAATAGTTTCAGTGTAATCTCAATATTTAGAGGAGACAAAATTATGTGGCCCTCTGATGTTGTTGGACTGCAACTCTCATCCACTCTGGCAATGATGAGGAGTGCTTGGACTCATGGTTCATCAACACCAGGGGATCTTCATAGTCCCCACTGCTGGTTTGAAATGGTATACATGCCTGCAAATGCAACATTACTTTCAGTGTGGCATTAACACTGTAATGCTGGCGTCAAACAGCAAGGTACAACATCACCCAGAGCTTGGGAAAGTTACATTTTGAATGACAGTAACTCCCAGGCAGCATGACCATTCATGTCAAGTAAAATATTATCTCTCTCCTCTCTTCCACCAACTGCACTACTGAGCCAATTCCTAATATATGACTCAGTTTACCAAAGTAACTACTGGTGCCAAAAACGAGACAGGTGTGTCAATAATTTGGATAGCATCATAATTGTGTCAA
Organism: Anolis sagrei; assembly: GCF_037176765.1. Taxonomy (NCBI): domain Eukaryota; kingdom Metazoa; phylum Chordata; class Lepidosauria; order Squamata; family Anolidae; genus Anolis; species Anolis sagrei. The sequence goes on along the minus strand of NC_090021.1, from coordinate 205,852,907 downwards.
TAATTTGGATAGTCTCTTACCCCTTCTCCACATAAAAATAGGGACAAGTTTTTGGGTGTCTTAAGAGTTCTCAACACAGTATGTTCACATACCCATGATTCACCACATTGTTAAGGCAGCTAGAAATGGCATTTGGACACTCAAAGGGTGGGCTTGAATCAAGTGGAAAGCTTCCACACCTATAAGATCCTGGTGGTGGTTGGTCTTTCCGTCAGGAGAAGAAGCATTGGGAGGTGCATTACCAATGCTGAAGAATCCCCTATGTGCTCTGAGCACATATACATGCAGAGTGACAGTGGCCACCATAAAGTGTCCCACTCACCTTACACTCAGTTAGAAGGAAGAACAGCATAAAGGGGAATCACTAGTTGGAGCTGACAAACAAGATCCATTTTCCACACCCTGATAGCTTAAAAGGAGGGGTGGAAGGAACAAATAGGACAGATTAGGCCCACAAACCAGAGGTGTGCCCACCCATACAAAGAACATGTGTCATCATAGGGATGCTGTTTCATGTTGTCTCATTGTGGCAGTAATTCTCAATGTGTAGATCATCACTAAGGAAAAAAAAATGTTTGTGGTGTCTGTTCCTATGTCTTGTATCCCTTGTGAACTCTCTGAAAAGGTGGTGGGTGTGTTTGTTTGCATGACCTAGCCATATGTATAACATACTTGGGAGGCCTTGGGTATCCGTGTGGTTTAACGCTTCTCTTTGTGCAATCAGAGTGACTGAATTGTCCTGTCTGTAAAATCTGTGGTTTTTGAACCTGACACAGTATCGTCCAGGAAAGTTGTATATTGCTCTGTGAGTGACAGTGGAGTTGGAACACGTTTCTGAAACTTTGAACATTTGCAATCCCAGCATGATGGTGTGCTAAATATTTCAGCATCTGCATTTCACTGTGAGTGTAGATCTTTTAGGCTGTGTGAAATTATTCCTCCTATCTTCCCATGTCATTTTCAAAAAGAATTGGGAAGAGCATGATCATCTGAAGGCGAATTTCTGCAAAATCACTGATGGTTGTCCTTCTGTTGTTTGTTTGTTTGTTTTTACCTATCCTCTGGTCAATGTGTTCCCATGTAAATAGTGCTTCCAATTGTTAATGTAAATTTTGTACATTCTATAAATAAATGATGTTTTAAAAATATGGCATACGATTTGTGACAGTCTTTTTGTGGTTCTTAAGTTTGGAACAGAACGTTGTCTAGGCTAAACATGCTCTTTTTGTGTATGCAAAACAAAACTTAGAAGAAAAATGGTTTTTGGATATTCAGCTCTTAGAATCCCCCAGCCAGCATGACAGCCAAGGAGCCAAGTCTACACACAGAAGGAATAGTGCAAAATACCCATTTTATGTAGAGCAGGTTTCACTCCTGCAGTATGATGTCCTTTTCTATCCTCCTTTCTGCAGTGCTCTAAGTCTATCCTATAGCAGATTTTAAGGACACAGAGGGCAAGGTGGAACTTGTTCTTCTGATGGGTGACATTTAATCCATGGATGATAGCATTTCAGTACTACCCTATGTATTTGCTTCTGTGGTTTTTATTAGACATGATGGGGCAGGTTCACAAGGGTACAGGACATAATCCTGGCTCTCATCCATCAAAGGCTTGAACAGTAGCATTTTATTGTGGGCTCAGAAACTCTTAGGTAACATAGTACAACTGAGAAATTGTTTTCCCACAAGCATCTTGGCAGTCAGTTCTCTACTCTAATGACATATCTTATTTCATATTTCAATAATTTATGAGGCCATGAGAGCCCCTGCTAGCACAGCAGGTTAAACCGCTGAGCTGCTGAACTTGCTGACTGAAAGGTCAGTAGTTTGAATCTGGGAAGTGGGGTGTTAGCCCCAGCTTCTGCCAACCTAGCAGTTCAAAACATGCAAATGTGAATAGATCAATAGGTATTACTCTGGCAGGAAGCTAACGGTGCGTTATGCTGGCCACATGACCTTGGAGGTGTCTACGGACAACACTGGGTCTCCTGCTTAGAGATGGAGATGAGCACCACCCTCCCAGAGTCGGACATGACTAGACTTAATGTCAGGGGGAAACTTTTACTTTTACCTATGAAGCCAAGAATGTTCCAGGCAGCAAAATGTTTTATTTTTAAAGGCAAACTCAACATTAAAATGAACTTTAAATGCATTCAGAAAGACTAGCTCTCATGTTCACAAGGCAAATGTAACTTCATTAATTCACTCAAAAGCCATATCCATTAAGTTCATTGGGACTTTCCTTTAGGTACATGAGTGTAAAATTGCCTGTTCAAAATACCTTGAGATCTCTGCCATCCCACAAGTGCTTCCAACCTTCAAGAACAGGTGTGTGTGTGTGTAGGGGGTTGCTCCATACATACAGGTGGTGGCATTAGTGAGAAGGGATGAGAAATGAATGTAAACCTCCTTAAACCTTACGATCCAGCCGAATATAATTCTTCGCTGATGCAATGTATGAAAAGATGGGCTTATTAGGTGGAACTTGCTGCCAATTTTGGATTTGTATTCCTTCTCCTTTCTGATCTCCACCTTCTTTTGTGACACAAAGCCTGTGGTTTGGCAAAAGATGAGGTAATGTGCAATCCAAAGAAATGGACTAATACTTGTAAATACTTCTAAATGCATAACATTTTAAAGTGATTGGTTGACCCTGAATGTAACAAGCAGGTATTTAATGTAATGGAACAGGTGGGTGGAAACGTAAGGGCCAGTATTAGATTTAGGCTATACGCAATAGCAAATCTGAGTTTTCATTATATAGTCTATATAGCATGATTTTAGGGCCTTTCCATAAAACCCTATAGAATATTATAGAATATTTAGGCAGGAAATCCCACAATATCTGCTTTTACCTGAGTTATCCAAGTCCACACTCAAATAATGTGGGATTTTCTGCCTTGATATTCTAGGATGTAGAGCTGTGTGGATGGGCCCTTAGTCTCACAGAACTCATTTGGATTAAAATCCAGTTAAAGTAGCCAATGGATTGTGAATCTTATTTATTTCAAAGATAACCAAGTTAACCTAACATTTTTTTAAAAAAACTTTGCCTGGGAATTGTTCCGTTTGTTCCAAATATTGCAAATGTCCACTTCAAGTGCCAGAATTTTTCCTAAAGGTATCAGCACAAGGCAGCAAGCAATTTTTTTCAGCATATCTTGTTGCTGCTTTGGACATACTTGCATATGTTTTTGTATAAGTGGGAAGTTGAATTTTTTATGTTAGTACCCTTCGTAAAACCTCTCTTGAAGCTTTGCTTCTGTTGAATGAAGAAAGGTTGGTACTAATGGTTTCTCTGTCAGCATCTTCTGGAGGACCAAGGGAACCCAGAATCCAGCACAGCAATAAGAAAAGCCTGCTTGTCAGCAGACCAAAATTAACATACGTGTTACTGTGGATTACTTTTTTAGAGCATACCAAAGGCATGAAACCAGCAGGAGGAGGAAGAATTAAGGGGGAAATGTGTGGCAGGGGCGAAATGCTGATATTCATGTAAAATCTCTTGCTAATCTAGTTAATACATGATGACATAGGAAAATTAAGGAATACTAAATCTCTTACCAAGCCAAGCCACCTTGTCTCTCTCCTGAGGAATCTGTACAAGGACCAAGTAGCAACAGTCAGAACTGACCACGGAACAACAGACTGGTTCAAGATTGGGAAAGGCGTACGGCAAGGCTGCATACTCTCACCCAACCTTTTTAACTTGTATGCAGAACACATCATGCGATGTGCGGGGCTGGATGAATGCAAAGCTGGGGTGAAAATTGCTGGAAGAAACATTAACAACCTCAGATATGCAGATGACACCACTCTGATGGCCGAAAGCGAGGAGGAGCTGAGGAGCCTTCTAATCAAGGTGAAAGAAGAAAGCGCAAAAGCCGGGTTGCAGCTAAACGTCAAAAAAACCAAGATTATGGCAACAAGAATGATTGACAACTGGAAAATAGAGGGAGAAACCGTGGAGGCCGTGACAGACTTTGTATTTCTAGGTGCAAAGATTACTGCAGATGCAGACTGTAGCCAGGAAATCAGAAGACGCTTACTTCTTGGGAGGAGAGCAATGTCCAGTCTCGATAAAATAGTGAAGAGTAGAGACATCAGACTTGCAACAAAGATCCGCCTAGTCAAAGCCATGGTATTCCCTGTAGTCACCTACGGATGTGAGAGCTGGACCTTAGGGAAGGCTGAGCGAAGGAAGATCAATGCTTTTGAGCTGTGGTGTTGGAGGAAAGTTCTGAGAGTGCCTTGGACTGCGAGAAGATCCAACCAGTCCATCCTCCAGGAAATAAAGCCCGACTGCTCACTGGAGGGAAAGATACTAGAGACAAAGCTGAAGTACTTTGGCCACATCATGAGGAGACAGGAAAGCCTAGAGAAGACAATTATGCTGGGGAAAGTGGAAGGCAAAAGGAAGAGGGGCCGACCAAGGGCAAGATGGATGGATGGCATCCTTGAAGTGACTGGACTGACCTTGAGGGAGCTGGGGGTGGTAACGGCCGACAGGGAGCTCTGGCGTAGGCTGGTCCATGAGGTCACGAAGAGTCGGAGACGACTGAACGAATGAACAACAACAAATCTCTTATTTCAACACCTTGGATATTTCCTTTACTACTCAGCCTAAAAGTCAGAGTGAATTTAAAGTAAAAAGTAAATGTTTCCCCTGACATTAAGTCTAGTTGAGTCCGACTCTGAGGGGTGGTGCTCATCTCCATTTCTAAGCCAAAGAGCCGGAGTTGTCCGTAGACACCTCCAAAGTCATGAGGCCAGCATGACTGCATGGAGCACTGTTACCTTCCCACAGAGTGGATTTACACACACACTACTCAACATCAAATCTACAAGTTGCCACTGTGAGTGATTATGGTTTCACATCTTTCTTCACATGTTGGGGATTTATGTGGATGGGGACATTATGTGAACCGCTTGATGTTTGTTCTACTCTGGACAGAGTATTTTATGGAAAACATAGTTGGAGTGTTTGTGTTGGCATTCTACAGCACATTTTTCTCCTGTGGTGAGTAATTCCTTGTCCGCTCTGAGGTCCACATGAGATTTTTAAAGAAGAAAAACTCAAACAGTAAGTCACAAATCTTTCAGTGTTGTTAGAAATGATATGAGATATATGATTATCAGTAGTTTTCTGTTAGAGAAGATCCAATGATTCTAGTTTGTTAGGCATTTAATTTTTCACTTGTTGATGTAAGAAGGCTGCACAGTGTATCTGTTTTCCAGGCTACAGAATACAAACGCAAAACCACGAGCACAGTCACTTGGAAAATGTATGTAGGTGTCAACTGAGTGATGTGTCTCAAGAGAAATATTCTGTGTGGGAAACATATGGGTGGAATGATTAAAGATCTTGAAAATGTATGAACTGAAATTTGACTCTAGAAATGGCACTTTTTAAAGCTGTCTGCATTGCTGTGATCCAAAGGAAGTTTAGCTGAAGGTAAACTCACTGAAAAAAATAAGACTTGGTTTAAAATGCTAAAAGTAATATTTAATAGTGAAGCCTAAATACACTAAGACATTGGATCCCATCTGATCTTGGAAACTAAGCAGGGTCAGGTCTGCTTAATATTTGGATAGAAGATTACCAACAAATAGCAGTGGCTCTCAACCTGTGGGTCCCCAGATCTTTTGGCCTTCAACTCCCAGAAATCCTAACAGCTGGTAAACTGGCTGGGATTTCTGGGAGTTGTAGCCCAAAACACCTGGGGGTCCACAGGTTGAGAACCTCTGTGCTAAAGGCTATTTATTATTTATTTATTTATTTAAAACTTTTGTATCCCGATCTTCTCTACCTCCGTAGAAGGACTCAGACCAGCTAACAGCAAGGATTCAATGCTAACAATGCAATATAAAACATCGTACATCAACAATAAATTAAAATACATATAGACTAAAATACATAAAAGCCAGTTCGTCAAGATAAAACCATGTCCAACTCAGTCCGCATATGTGGTTGATAACTTTAACCAATTGCCAGTCTCTGCCATCATTCTGGGAATGCCTCTGCCATAGCCAGAATTTCACTAGTTTCCTGAAGGTCAGGAGGGAGGGGGCAGATTTTGTCTCTCATTCCCACCAGATGCGATTGCAAGGGTGGTGGGACCGAGAGCAGGGCCCCTCCAGGAGATCTTAAGAACCTTGATGGTTCATAGGGGAGAATACATTCGGATAGGTAAACTGGACCGGAACCGTATAGGGTTTTGTAGGTTAATTATATTGTTTGGGGAGGGGGCACACCAATTTGAACTGAATGCTGCTGTTGTTAATCCTCAACTAGAACAGACCCATTTTTAATTGTGTCAGAAGCTACTTGGGAACCTGCAAGTTGCTTCTGGTGTGGGAGAATTGGCCATCTGCAGAAACATTGCCCAGAGGACGCCTGGATGTGCTACCAATTAGTGATTTCAGTAATTTTGTTTCGTTATCAGAGTTCCAGAGACAGAAGTTATTTTTCCAAAGCAAGCCTTCCTTTCAGGGGAAGAATGCTACTTGCTTCTGGTTTTATTTATGAAGAATAATGTGCTCCACTATCCATTTTTGAGAAATCTCATGAGAACAAGGCAGACAGCTTCAGACACCTAATATGACAGGAAGCACCCAGGGGAGAGGTCTTGAAGAGGGTCTGATTTATAACAGTGAGAATGTTGCTTGGAAGAGGTTCTGAGTTATAACAGTGAGCATTTTGAAGTATCTCTGAAATATTTCATCTTTAGATATCTGCCCATATTCCATACACTTCTACCTTTTCTTTTTTCTGTAAACAATACCTTATGCAAAAAAAAAATCAATTTTGTTGAAGCTGAGAGAAGTTGTGTGGTCACACCATTCTAATCCTGCATAAAAAGTCTTGGATGTCAGCAGTAAATAGAAGCATAGTTCTGCTGGTCAGACAAAAAGAATTAGACCCAATTAGACTTTGATGGAAAGAAGAAGATATTTCCCTCCTTATTCTTTGTATAAACTAAATGGATTCCTTGTATCCCATCTGACCCCAGATTGTCTTCTTATCCCAGATAATAATAATAAATCATCTTTATTTATATCGGAGCCCCCGGTGCCACAGTGGGATAAACCGCTGAGCTGCTAAACTTGGTGACCAAAAGGTCAGTGGTTCAAATCTGGGTAGTGGGCTGAGCATTCACTGTTAGCCCCAGCTTCTGCTGACCTAGCAGTTCAAAAACATGCAAAAGTGAGTAGCTCAATAGCTACTGCTTTGGTGAGAAGGTAACAGCACTACATGCAGTCATGCCGGCCACATGACCTTGGAGGCATCTACTGACAACGGCGGCTCTGGAGCTTAGAAATGGAGATGAGCACTACCTCCCAGCGTCAGACTCAACTAGACTTAATGTCAAGGGGAAACCTTTACTTTTTACCTTTATTTATATCCTGCTTTTCTCCCATGAAGGGACCCAAAGCAACTTCCAACATGTTAAAATATAATAAAGTACAAAACAAAATGATCCACAGTCAAAGGCACAGGTATAAAACATAATGAACGGTCAATAAAACATAAAGAGCATTTTAAAAAGATATGCATTCTTGTGGTGTCTTGTCAAATCTTATTGCACTTCATATTGCCCAGTGAAGATTAATCTTCCCATCACTTCAGCCTACATTTCATTGCTGAATGCTTGTTTAAAAAGGAAGGTTTTCAATTGTTTCTTGAATGATGTTAGGGAGGGTGCCATTTTGATCTCTCTAAGGAGGATATTCCAAAGCCTTGGGGCGGCCACCGAAAAGGCCCTCTCTTTTGTCTCAGCCAACCATGTTTGGGACGGTTGCAGAAGCAAGAGACTGCATTTCCTCATACCAACCTGCCCGAATCCTGATTACTTTAGGGTTCAGGCAGGTTGGTATGAGGAGATGTGGTCTGATAAGTAAGTTGGACCTGAACTGTGTAGGGTTTTAAAGGTTAAAACCTTTATCTGGCAGTGGAGAATCAGGGCCCTTCCACACAGCCATATAACCCAGAATATCAAGGCAGATAATCCACAATATCTGCTTTGAACTTGATTATCTGAGTCCACACTGCCCTAAAATCCAGTTCAGTGTGGATTTTATACAGCTGTGTGGGAGGGGCCTCAGGCCCCTTCTATCGTGCCATATAATCCAGATTATCAAAGCAGATAATTCACATTATCTGTTTTGAACTGGATTATATGAATCTTCACTGCCATATAATCCAATTCAATGCAGATAATCTGGATTTTATATGGCAGTGCAGAAGGGTCCTCATATAATCCAGTTTAAAGCACATAATCGGGGATTAGATCCTGGAATATAGGGCAATGTAGAAGGGGTCTTAGACATACCTTTTTCTTGAAAACATCATTATTCTATTTTAGTATATTTCCCCCTGTTCAAAAGACTTCATCACATAAAGCCACTATTACCCAGCAGTGGTGTAATCGATAGCGGCACCATACCAGCTTGAGCATCCTTGTATTCAGCGAGTGTGCTGATACGCCAATCCATGATCCTGCACTCTTATTTCCACATAGCTTCCTATCGACACCTCCCTCATTTTCCCTATTCTGTCATTTTTAAGAATAATTTTCAAAATGATTTTGCAATTCCAGTCATGGTTAATTTTTAAAAAATCAAATAAAACTTAAAATAATAATAAAATACCATCTTGGAAATAGTGAGAGGTAAGGAGGGAATGAAGAGGAGAACCTTGCCCATTGACATGACTTCATTGCTGGCATGTAGGCACAGAAGCGAAATGGTGACAATAACATTGCAGGATTTGTAGGTATTGATGGATTTTTCTATCCATAGCAGAGGACAGGTTTATCATGGAGAAGAGGCGCACCAGCCATGGGATGCTCACGGCATTGTGCAATCAATGCTGGTTTGTCTCCTTTGTGTGATAAAGAGAGTAAAATGCCTCTCCAAAGCCTTATTTATTAGCAGAAGAGATAGAAATTTTGTGAATCTGGATGTCACCAAGGCATGAATTATTATGTTTAAGATATTCACCCTGGCACCTTCCGAGTGGCAAGGACTGGTTTGGGATTTTAGCACAAGGTTACAAGTTTGTAACGGTGCAGCAGTTGCTGCTATGAATAAATGTTACATTAGCTATTGTTGCTACAGCAGATAGCATGCTTGGACAGGTAATTTCCCAGGATAATGTCTTGATATATAACACAATTATACTTTGCAGCCATACAATAAATACATTCGTTTACATACCAACTTTATGCAGATTCCTTCACTCTAATGTGAAATACTGTAACACAATGTGCAATGTGGTGTAATATTCAACTGATGCAGCTCTCTCCCCAATAGAGGTCTGTAGTTTGACATTACCTTCTTTATAACAGGTAGGAAATTTCATTTTGTGAGTCCTGTTGACAACTCTCCAGAAGCATTCATGGTGATTAATGCCTTTCCTGCATGAAATTCCACAGACAGAATAATTTTAAATCATTCTCTAGAAAATGAATAATCTCAAGGGTGGAGGAGGGAAGGAGAGGCAGAGAGATGCTCTCACAGAAAAGAATGTAATTATTTAAATTAACACTGGAATGAAAGACAGTTAAGACATATAATTTACTAGTAGAAAAATATGAATATTTGCCACTGATAATGATTCAATTCCTATTGGCTATTCTGGCACTGAAACTGATGACTGATGAATCAATATGTTGGTAAATCCCACTGATTCAATGGGTCTGTTAGGAGCCGTGGTAGCGCAATGGGTTAAACCCTTGTGGTGGCTGAACTGTTGACCTGAAGGTTGGTGATTCGAATCCACGAGATGGGGTGAGTTCCCATCTGTCAGCTCCAGTTTCCCATGCGGGGATATGAGAGAAGCCTCCCCCAGGATGGTAGCACATCCAGGCGTCCTCTGGGCAATGTCTCTGCAGATGGCCAATTCTCCCACACCAGAAGCAACTTGCAGTTTCCCAAGTAGCTTCTGACATGATTAAAAAATGGGTCTGTTCTAGTTGAGGATTAATAACAGCAGTATTCAGTTCAAATTGGTGTGTCCCCTCCCCAAGCAATATAATCTGTTTTTGAATGACAAACTAGAGGAGTACAAGGAATGGTCCACGTTCTGTATCCCCAGGATCTGCATCCACGGATTTAACTCACCCCAGCTTGAAAATATTCACAACAAGAAAATTCAGAAACCAAACCTAAATTTTGCTGTATGCCAAGCACTGATGTGTAGACAAACCCTGACATAAAATCCTGCCATAATGTCCTGCCATTTCACAAGTCATCAAAGTCTCTCTGGCACTTGTTTGCTTTGTTTGCTTTTTTCAACATTTTAAATAAGGGACACCATGTTATTACTCCATTGCATAGGAATTGAGGTCTAGCCCAACCAGGAGCTTTCAACTCCTACCCACACGAGAAAACCAAATAAATTTTATTTCCCTTTTCCTTTCCAAAGATGAAATTATAATAACAACCCTAAGGGCACTACATTTCACTTGATCTTGGAAGCTATGCAAGGTCAGCTCTGGTGAGTACTTGGATGGGACATCATCTCTCAATACCAGTCATAATATTTCAGAGGAAGAAACTTGCAAAACTACCTTGCTGAAGCAAACCCAATGAAAGTCATGGGGTTACTGTAATTTTATTGGTGATGTAAAGTCACATGCACACTCATACATAAGGAAGAGTTGCAGATGAGCAAAATTAGGTAACTGCTCCATATTCACAAATGCTACTTAGGGCGCTTCCACACAGCCATATAAAAGCCTTTTCTATCCAAAGGGGAAACTGCCCTCCTGGATCCCAAGCTGCTCAGGAGCTAGAAAGCAAGGTGTTTTTATCCACCAGAGAAGACAGCTTTCATGCTCTCCCCTGCTGCCTCCAGTCAAGAAAGTATATATGCCAGTGTACTGAATAGTCACACAGCATAAATCTCCCACACAGCCCAGAATCACCGATCGCTGCAGCTCTTTGCAGCTTGCAATGTTAGAGATTTTCCTTTTTGTTTTGTCAAAGGCTTTCATGGCTGGAATTACTGGGTTGTTGTGAATTTTCTAGACTATATGGCCATATTCCAGAAGCATTCCCTCCTGACATTTCACCTGCATTTATGACAGGCATCCTGAGAGGTTGTGAGGTCTGTTGGAAACTAGCAAAATGTGGTTTGTATATCTGTGGAATGTCCAGGGTGGGAGAAATAACTCTTTTCTGTTCAAGGTAGGTGTGAATGTAGCATCTGGCCATCTTGATTAGCATTTAATGACCCAACAGTTTCAAGGTCTGGCTTCTTACTGCCTGAGGGAATCCTTTATTGGGAGGTGATTAGCCGGCCCTGATTGTTTCTTGTCTGAAATTCCCCTGTTTTTGAGTGTTGTTCTTTATTTATTGTCCTGATTTTAGAATTTTTAAATACTGGTAGCCAGATTTTGTTAATTTGCATGATTTTTTCCTTTCTGTTGAAAGGATTCCCCCGGGCAGTTAGAAGCAAGACCTTGAAACTGCTGGGCCATTAAATGCTAATCAAGGTGGCCAATTGCAACATTCACACCTACCTTGAACAGACAAGAGTTCTTTCTCCCACCCTGGACATTATTCCACAGATATATAAATGCCATTTTCCTAGTTCCCTGCAGACTTCACAATCTCTCAGGATACCTGCCATAGATGTGGGTGAAATGTCAGGAGAGAATGCTTCTGGAACATGGCCATACAGCCCAGAAAACTCAAAACAACCCATTAACCTTTTTCTTTCATTTTGAAAAAAAAGCTGGCTCTCAACTGAGAACAGTAAAAAAGAAGACAATTCATTATTTCCCATAGTAAACATGGATCTATACATGTATTTGAGGACTTAGGACTAGAGTATCTCATTCTCACAAAGCTTTTAAACCAGCCCTTGTCCCTCCATTTGCAACCTTCCAATGCTTCCCTATTACTTCACCTTTTCCCCCCCTGTTACCAAAAACTTGTTAAGGCAAAAATTCTGAATGTTTGTCTGGAAGCCCTGACAGCCAGACTCCGACCAAAAGGGTTGAAATTCATTTACAGGATTTTTGCCTTTAGGTCTGAGGATATAAAGAGGCCTGGACTGTCCACACACTGGAGGTCTTTCTTTGGCAAACAGGAGTGGTGGCTTGAAAGGCAACAAGCTTTGAAACAATATAAAAACTCTCTGTGCAAAATGACCACATAAGGAGTGAGTTAAATATATCTCCTGTTCTCCAGATTGGATCGTATGCAGCTGTAAAAAGAGCCTAATAACTTTGTTAGCGATCTTATTAAATAGCCAGGACAGACTAATCTCAAAATGACTATATCAATTCAACACAGAACTCATTATTTGTAGCCTTGTTGTTTCTGGCAGCTCATTGGTGTGAGCTTTCCACCCAATCTTCCCCTCCACCTCTTTTTATGCAATGGTCTTGAATTTCGAGCTGGATCAGCCTGTTATAATTGTGGTTTTGTTTGCTACCAACGGGTAGATGCATTGGGAGCACCGGGGCCAGGCTGGAAAAGTCACCCAGGTATAATTATACTTTGAGCTTTAATCTCATCCCACCACAGGTGTAGCGCATATTTTAACAAGATTAATGCAAAGAACCATGGCCATGGGAAACAGTAAAGATTAAGCCTTTGGCCCGGTAGGCAAATCCAGAAATATATTTAATCAAAGGCCTAAGAGACTGCAAATCATTGGTAACATCAGATAAGAATTCCACAGAGGGAAAAATGCTTCCTTCGAGAGAACAACTCTATAGTCATGCAATCAACCTACATGGCAGTGCTGCTCTAAGAATGCTAATCTATTTTATGATCTGATAAAATGGCTACTTTGAATAAGGACCTTATTACATAAGACTGGCAAAACATAATTAATGGCCTGACAAAAGCTCCTTTGGTTGGGGCTTATGGCATGATACCATGACTCTACTATAGTTACATTGCATTTGAATGGTGATTGGATCGTCTCTTTTCATTGAAAGGAAAAATTCATCAATGAATCCAGGCTCACCTGTGCTATAGTTGCTGTACTGAAATACCAGCACATAGGAAGTCTGAAACTTTGTCATAGTAAGTCTTACAGCAATAAGACAAATTCCTCACACTTCCTTGAGTTTACCTTAGGGCAAACAAAGTTCACTTGAGTGACAGGATGCATTGTTATTTTGGCATGGTGCCAAGACCACCATAGAAATTTATTTGTCTGAATGCATCTCCCCCTATGAACCATCGCGGAGATTAAGATCCTCCGGGGAGGCCCTGCTTTCCGTCCCGCCATTGTCACAGGCACGATTGGTGGGGATGAGAGGTCGGGCCTTCTCGGTGATTGCCCCCCCCCCCCCCCCCCCAGGGCTATGGAACTCCCTTCCTGGTGAGATCAGCTCAGCCCCCTCTCTCCTGTCCTTTAGAAGGATAGTAAAAACTTGACTGTGGGACCAAGCTTTCGGGACAGTAAAGCAGCAGTAGGAAAGATTACCAGGCCAATTAGATTTGACGCTGATGACTAGGACAGTTTTAAATGTTTTTAATGTTTATGTATGGGCATTGAATGTTTGCCGTATATTTGCTGTGCTCTGCCCTGAGTCCCCTTCAGGGTGGAATATAAATGTTATAAATAAATAAATAAATAAATAAAGGAAGAAAACCGAATGTCCTGAAAATAGTATGAAGCTCAGAATTTGCTAGTTTCCAGAAATGACAATTACAACATTATAGAACATTTGTGTATTGCTTAGGGTAATTGTTAATCCTAAGCCAATAATGGAGCCCTCGGTGCAGCCCCCTAGCCAGGATTTCGTTTCGGGGGGGGGGGGGGGCTAAACTTTTTTCAGGGGGGGTTAGGGGGGGCTGAATTTCGGGGGGGGGCTGAGTCTGAGTGAAAGAGGGTCTAGCCTAGCAAACCTTTTGTATCATTACCCCAATACCCCCATGCATATGGGATATATTGAGTATGGTGATCAGATCATGATATGAATAAACATAACAGTTTAAATAATGCACCAGTAAGGCCTTTTCGCGAACCACCATGAGAATTTCGGGGGGGGGGGGGGCTGAAGCCCCTCAAGCCCCCCCAGCTACATGCCTGCCTCGGTGGCATAGTGAGTTAAACCAAAAGGTCAGCAGTTTGAGTTCAGCGGGTGAGTTCCTGCTGTTAGCCCCAGCTTCTGCCAACCTAGCAGTTCAAAAACATGCAAATGTGAGTAGATCAATAAGTACTGCTTTCGTGGAAAGATAACAGCGGTCCATATAGTCATGCCAACCAATGACCTTGGAGGTGTCTACAGACAATGCCAGTTCTTCGGCTTAAGATTGAGATGAGCACCACCCCCCAGAGTCGGACATGACTACACTTAATGTCAAAAGGGAACATTTACCTTTACTTTAGGATATTGGCTGGAACACCCAGTTTAAATTTCATGGATGTATAAGGTGTGTGTCAAAAGGATACTGCATTGTTCACATTGTTCATTTGTATTGATCTTACTTTAGTTATCTTGGCTCCATTGTAGGGAATCCATGAATTAGCTTGTGATAGATGTCCTTCCTTCACAGGTGAAGTTGTTCCTTTGTTCTCTGGAAACCTAATTTATATCTTTGTAGGACACATACAGTAGTGAACAGAAGTGAGGGATTCAAACTACAGGAAAAGAGATTCCACCTAAACATTAGTAAAAATTGATTGACAGTGGGATATGCTACTTTGGAGTGTGGTGAAATCTCCTCAGGAGGCTGGATGATCATCTTCCAGGAGTGATTTGACTTGTGTTCCTGCATAACAGAATGGATTGGATGACTCTTTTCAGACCTCATTACATTGTCTTTGGGAAGCATCCTAGGACACTTCCAGGATGCTTCTTCGACGGAACCCACTGGATCCCATCAAACAATGCACAGCTACTTCTGGCGAGGCTCTGTCCATGAACTGTGCTGGAAGCTTCCTACGATGAAGCAAGGAGAACACAGGAGGCTTCCTGTGTTCCCATAAGGTAAAATGGAGAAAGTGCAGGGGTTAAGTGGGGCAGAGACATGGGATGGGGAAGGGGGCAATGCAAGGTGCGGGTTCCCATGTTGCTTGCTGGATTTGCCCCATTGCCCAATGAATGCCCCCACTGTTCCCCAGCTTCAGGACCTCAACGTGGTGAGGTTTTTAGTGACTTCCAAATCTATGATTCTATTATAAAGACCCCTAAATATAAACAGATCTTTAAAACATTTAAAAATTATAACTCATAGAATCCCTACCCATGATTTCCACTGAGATCTGGAAACTGGCTTCTAAGACAAGTTTCCCATGCTCTGAATGCTGTAAGATTTGACTGTCCCACCACAATGTATTATCGAAGGCTTTCATTGCTGGAATCACTGGGTTGTTGTAGGTTTTTTCGTGCTATATGGCCATTTTCTAGAGGCATTATCTCCTAACGTTTCACCTGCATCTATGGCAAGCATCCTCAGAGGTTGCTTGTCATAAATGCAGGAGAAATGTCAGGAGAGAATGCCTCTAAAACATGGCCATATAGCACAAAAAACCTACAACAACCCACTGTCCCACCACAGTTATGAAAAAACTGATTTCTCTTCTACCTGCCAGCTGCCAGCTCCCACTAATTTCGCTTCACTAAACTGCTGCAGTAGGAAGCTGAAAATCTGATTACTTTGGAGATATGTGATTTAAGCCTTTTACTGATTAAATTGTGCTTCACCTGTTGCTTTCTACTCATAGGGGATAAATTAGAGGGGAAATCCTGTAGAGAAAAGGCCAACCATCTCCTTCCCTTCACTGTTTTCCAAGCACATTTGCAGCCACCCATTGCTAATATCACTGACATAAATCATTTCAAGGAGCTTCTGTGTTTTGTCTAGTTAGTGCCTAAACTAGGGAAAGAAACATAGCTGAATAAATAAATTCAAAATCCCTTTCGTGGGTTACAATGTGATTGTTGTGCTATTTTCTTGTAACATATATGCACCTTGTTACAAACATTTTTGTCCTATTGTTCCTTCAAAATGGATTACCTTAGTTTTTAATGCATTGGAAAGGATCTACTTGTGGACTCCCACTAAAAAATGGTGGAACTGATGATGGCTTATTTTGAGCTGAAGAAACCTTTGGCTGTTGATGGGAGTGGTTATGCATGTCCTGAAGTTGAAGACTGAAGCACTTTGGAATGTCAAGTTAAGAGTTGTTAACTTGGAGCCCTTTCACATCACACAAATATAGTACTATGGTCAGAGGCGGCCCTAAGTGATTTTCAACGGTAAGCAAACAGTATCACTGATATATATTTTCTGTTCGTCGTGGGAATTCTGTGTGCCATATTTGGTTCAATTCCATTATTGGTGGAGTTCAGAATGCTCTTTGATTGTAGGTGAACTATACATCGCAGTAACTACAACTCGCATATGTCAAGGTCTATTTTCCCCCAAGAGTGCCTCAAGAGCACCCTGGTCAAAATCAACTATACTGCAAATGCTTACTTTGCATAATGGGTTGAGCCGCCCCTGACTATGGTCCACTTCAACTTTTATGACTGCATCCTATGGAATCCTGGGGTTTATAATTTGGTTGACTTGGCTGCCTTGCTGGACCTTAGCTTAAGGTCTGGATCTTTACAGGTGTTTTTAAAACCTGGATTAAACTGAGTAAATTTGGTTTACTTCAGTTTATTTACTGTATTTTTATCTTTCTCACCCGGTGGTTTACAACATACTAACGGCAAAAATTCAATGCCAACATACATGTTAAAAAGTCATAATAACTAAACAGTAACATATAACTATGAATTAAAATTATTAAAACCATTAAACATAAGACATAAACAACATTTAAACATTAAGACAAAACATTAAAACTTCCTAGTATAAATATTAAAATCACATGATTCAAAATAATACATTGTAGCCATTCCAATTGTCATTGCACATATTCACTAATCAGTTTGAAATGGATTAGCCTGAAACATCATCTGGACACCTCAAACTAAACCTTTTTTAGCTCAAGTTTTAGGGCTGTGTAGGAGCCCCCGGTGGCACAGTGGGTTAAACCCTTGTGCTGGCAGAGCTGAAGAATGGCAGGTCATAGGTTTGAATCCAGGGAGAGCATGGATGAGCTCCCTTTGTCAGCTCCAGCTCCCCATGTGGGGACATGAGGGAAGCCTCCCACAAAAATGGTAAAACATCAAAACATCCAGGCATCCCTGGGGCAACATCCTTGCAGATGGCCAATTCTCTCACACCAGAAGTGACTTGCAGTTTCTCAAGTCGCTCCTGACAAGAAAAAAAGGGCTGTGTAGAAGGGCCCTAAGTAAAGCCGTGGATAAGTGAAACTGCATATATTGGTTCTGTGAATATGGGGTCGCACCAGACTAAAATCTCTATATCAAAGCTTTCATGTTGGTGACACACTTTTATGACATAATTTTATGACACGCTAACTCAGTTTTACTGGAAAAATTAAAGTTAAACTAGTCCCAATCTCATGAATGTCTTTTGCTTATATTTTTTTTTAAAATACATGATAACATACATTTCCAAGTTTGTAATTTCTCGTTATGTTCATGCTCCACACATCTACACACTGCAGTTGACATGCTAACATGTCGCAACACACAGTTTGGAAAGCTTTGACTTAGGACCTTCTGTAGAGACCACTCTCTTTTTTTGGTATCTCCATTAATTTGTCCCATTGAAAATAACAGGCTTTGCTATTATCTGAATCTGGGAACGTTTACTCCAGAGTTATGGAGGTCATGCTGTACTTGGGAAACACATTTTCAGAAGGTGATAAAAATGATAATGTTGTGTGACATATAGGTGTTTAAATATATATTGTGTCAAAGTGACTGGATGGATACAAAGATTGTCAATGTACCTGAAAGATACATATAAATTATGTCTGACAATTGCTACCAGATTTTTATATCTCTCGGCTGTCATACACAACAGCAATTCCATCACAGGGTTGGAACACATTTCATTTAAGGAGAATGAGGACATTTTAACACAGCAAGGCAATGAGTTTTTAATCCAGTTTCCAGAAGTTGAGAGTAACGAAATGCAAGAATACTTCCAAGAAGCAAAGCAATATATGGCAAAAAAACCCCAAACCCTTACTCTCTTTGAACCACTTAATCTGAAAGGGTCTCACTGATTTCTATGTAAAATTTTGCAAAAATAAAATAAAATAACAATGGACTTTCTCCCCATCAAGCAAAGGCAACTATCAAACTCTTACACATACCTCTTGTTCCATCTGATTACTTTCCAACTTCTGCTAAACATACAACACTATTATTTAATATTAGTACACAACCATTAGTAATATTAATATCAAGAATTCATCCATTTCAACTAAATTTTCAAATTTTGGTAAATTTATCTTTATGTTATTTCTGTACTATCTCCCCTTTCAAATGAAATTAATCACATCTTATTTTATATTATCCCATGATTTACCCTTTTGATCAAACATGGCCTTATTGAATTTTGACATTTTTAAATATATCTCGTTATATTATTATTTTCCATTCAATAATTATTCCATCTGCCCACAAATGACATTGATACAAACAATTTAAACATTCTGTTACCCAGTTCCCACAATTTTATCCTTTTCATCTAACTAGATCTTATTGTATTCTTATATTATTTATTCCAAGTTGGAATAAAACTTTTATGAAGAACTATAAAAAATTAATTTGGCACAGTGTGAATTATGCATTCTCTACTAAAAAAGGATCAATACCTACAAGAAGTATTCAAAAACCAAAATTTGATATTGAATCATGTTTTTGTACCTGTTTTCAGGATTGTTGTCTGTTCTATTATGTTCTTTAGTTAGACATTTGAATGAAACAGCTGCCTCTTATTCTGCACACATTCTTTTATTTTCACTGTTGCTAAAATTATGTGCTGCAGTCAAATAACTCTTAAAATGTTAGCAATGTAGCTGTATTTGGCTTGGACATATGGAATGCCAGAACCAGATTTATTTTGTAGGTTATGATTCAGTGACTTTATTGTAATATTGCACTTTATTGGACTGCATTTTGGCAATCGTATGTATGTATCGTTTGTGTTGCTAGTTTGTACTTTTGGGGTTGATCTTTGCATGGCATTCAACAGATACCCTCCTCCACAAAATACAGAGAATGAGAAGAGCAGTTTTAAACAATTCCATCCTATCTTAAAGAAGTCTGACTTCCCCACCCACATTTTGTGAATCTTTCATAGAATCATAGAATCTTTGAGTTGGAAGAGACCTCGTGGGCTATCCAACCCTATTCTGCCAAGAAGCAGGAAAATCACATCAAAACACCCCCTACAGATAGCTATCCAGCCTCTGTTTAAAAGCCTCAATTGCAGTCCGGGCCGGAGAGTTCCACTGCTGAACAGCTCTCACACTTAGGAAGATCTTACTCATGTTCAGGTGGACTCTTCTTTCCTGTAGTTTGAAGCCATTGTCCTGCGTCCTAGTCTCCAGGGAAGCAGAAAACAAGCTTGCTCCCTCCTCCCTATGATTTCCTCTCACATATTTGTACATAGCTACCATGTCTCCTCTCAGCCTTCTCTTCTGCAGGCTAAATATGCCCAGCTCTCTAAGCCGCTCCTCAGAGGGCTTGTTCTCCAGACCCTTGATCATTTTAGTTGCCCTCCTCTTTTACTTCTCTTTTACATTGTCAACTGATTTCCATTTTAAGAAGGGGGTTAACCAACATTTGATTATGTTTTCATGCATGGGTCAGTTTTTCTGAGTGTGAAAAATCATTGGTACAATCAAGCCAACTTTTTAAAGTCCAATTTAAAAATCCACAGTAAATGTAAGTCCAAAGAGACTTAAAGGAATGTAAGGGTATTTAATACTGGTATTGTCACACTTAATGACTCCTCCACCCTCAGTAGAAAAAGCGCTTCCAGAAAAACAAGTCTATCAAGGGAAAAGTTAAGCAAATTTAGAAGTGCACAAACAAAAGAGTGGTAGCTGGCTGTTGTTTCCTCTATCCATGAAAGGTATTTGCCAGTGGAAATTGAAGGGGAAAATTTTCAGTGCAGCTAACAAGGGCTTACCTCTAGCTATTTTGCAGTCCTTTTTTCAATTTCTCCTGTAAAAAGGAAAGAAAAAATCTGCTTACAACTGTGTGAAATAACAATCACAATAATTAGAGAAAAATTGGTTGTGGTTGTGTTTTGATCATGTACATTACAGCAGGGTTTGCACAACTCTCTGCATTCCTCCCTATTGGTTACCTGACCTAGGGTTGCAGGGACTTACATTTTGGCAACATCTGGAAAGTCATATGATGCCCACCCATGGATTAAACACTGCCTCTTAAACTATGGGTCATGATCCCAAATGGGGTCCCCTTACCTCGCTGTTGGTGTTGCAAAAAATTGGTAACAGTATAAAGTTTTTAACACCACCTAGTGCCTGCTTTAGACATTTTCATGAAGCTATTGTGTAAAAAATCAGCCTGTTTAGCAAGTCTTGTCAATGCTGATTTGTTATCAGTCATGTAAAAATGTCACAGGCTGAAAGGGTTTGAGAGTGGAAAAGGTGTAAGACATCCTGCATTAAAGGAAGTCATCACCACTCCTCGTTTGCTGAACCTTTAACCTGATGGAGCAGCCAAGAAGTATAGGCACTTCTGCTGCCCTGAAGTTTGTTTAGGGTTGAAACCAATGCCCCCAAATTCCTAAGAAATGCCCGATTGGGCCATAGGGCTACTTGCATTAGTTATATCCTGTTTCTATTTCTGCAACAGGTTATATATCCTGTTCAGAAGGTTCTGTTGTCCTAAGCCTGTTAACAGGAGCTGACTCCAGGGAGTATTCCCCAGTTGCAATACTCCCAACGGCTGCCTATCCATTTCTGAGCGCAATTCAAAGTTATGACTTTGTGATGATGAAGTGTTGTGATGAAGATTAATGTGTAGACACACACAGAGCGATCGACCCCCCTGTTTAAGGAGCTCCATTGGCTGCTGTTTATTTTCCGGTTCCAATTTAAGGTGCAGGTTCTTACCTACAAACCCCTGAATGGTTTGGGACCACATTTCCCT
This sequence comes from Anolis sagrei, assembly GCF_037176765.1. Classification (NCBI taxonomy): domain Eukaryota; kingdom Metazoa; phylum Chordata; class Lepidosauria; order Squamata; family Anolidae; genus Anolis; species Anolis sagrei. Next base: position 205,831,872 of record NC_090021.1, on the reverse strand, counting down.
CTACGAACCTACGTGATCCCTTTGATCTTCCGGAGAGGCCCTTCTCTCTCTCTCGCCCCCGTCGCAAGTGTGACTTGTGGGGATGAGGGAGAGTGCCTTCTCTGTGGTGGCCCCTCAGCTCTGGAATTCACTCTCCAGATAAATTAGGCAAGCCCCACCCTGGCAGTCTTCAGGAAGAGCATAAAAACTTGACTGTTCCACTGTGCCTTCAATGAATGAACAACAATTCCCATCCTTGACCAAACCCTGCATAAAATGCCCTTGGATGCACTTTATATCATCCTAGTGCAATTAAACCCCATTGTTTCATCCCACCTGAATCTCCTTCCAGATACACTACGTTGCTCATCTCACCCAGTGTTTTTAAACCTTTTAATCTTAGCAACTTGCCCTGCCCATTGTGTCCAATTATTGTGGTTTTATATTGCACTGTGTGTTTACTTTGTATTGTTCTTTTGTATTATTATTTTCATTATATTTTATTGCTGCATTGTTATGTTGTATATTTGCTTTGTTGTAATTGTTGGGCTTGGCCTCATGTAAGCCGCTCCGAGTCCCCTTGGGGAGATGGTGGCAGGGTATAAATAAAGTATTATTATTATTATTAATGCAGAAGCTTCTTCACTCCAACCAAGGAGCAAACTCACATGTTTGTCTCGTAGCAGAGTTTATACAAAAATGCATATACATACAGTCTAATTCTTCTCTTTAAGCCACAAGCCTCTCAGAACTCCAATATCTTTGTAAAAGCAGCAAAAGTATGATAGCTGGGACCCTACAAATCTTATGCTGCTTGCACAACGCACGTCAGAATTAATGAAGGGAAGCCCACTTGGACTTTTTCCAGCTGCTTGGGAAAAGGGCAGAAATTGTGCTGACTGCCAGGGAAGGTTTTTACAAGGCCCTAGTGGGAACAGAGCATCAGGAACCGAATTCCCCCCTCCCTTCCCCTCTTCTTCTGCTTTCCCCCACCCGCTTTCTGATAGTGGAGGAGCCGGGCTCTGGGAGGGCAGGACATGTGAGCGGTAGACCTCCTCCTCCCTCCCTCACAGCTGCATCTCTCACTCACTGTGCTGTCTAGCACATGTCTTCCCTTCATGAATTCTGACCTGTGGTGCACAACTAGCATAGGGTCCCAGCTATCATATTTTTGCCACAAAAATCTTCAACCTTCCAACACCTCCAAACTCCTTCCAACACCTCCAAATTCCACCACACTTCACCAACACCTACCAACTCTTTCTTACTCCTTTATTATCCCGGCAGTTACCCCACCCTGGCTGTGACTACTCAACGCTTGCCAGATGGCTTGGCTCCCACTGCTTGCTGCCCTGATCCTTGCACTATTTTTACTTAAGAAATGATACATGAAGACACCCCATAGTTGCAATACTCCCAACGGCTGCCTGTCCATTTCTGAGCACAATTCAAAGTTAAGACATGGAGTTCTACAGAGCTCTGGTTCAGGTTGTCTCAGTGACTTCATTTCCTTCAGTGAGCCTGCCGGCATCTAAGATCTTTGAAAAATGTAGGCCCCACCACATATAAAGGCACATTTGATGGAAACACAGGAGTTTCCTTCCTAGTAGGAGCTTAACTTTTGTGCATTTCAATATTTGCTGATTTGATTAAAATGCTACCTCCAGGAATCTTTAGGTCCTTCCGGGGACTCTGTGATAACCTTTCATCAGAAGTAAACTGCAGAGTTGTGCTGACGGACATAGAAATTGATAAAGAGAACACTTTTCTAGAAATCTGTTGGTAAAAATACAGTAGGTTTTTATTTTCAGCTTTTCTACCTTCAAAGGGAAAAATGGATCTATTGTATTTGTTTTTGATGTATCGCTTACAGTCCTGATTGAGCAGGGGCAGTTGATTAATCTTTCATTATTATCTAATTTTCAGAAGCTTTTAAAATGGCCCAGTTTCTCTCTCCTCCCACTCTCCCATTTACTCTTCAGCTTACTTAAACTGCTGCAAACAGAGGCCCCTTCTATGCTGCCAAATAGTCCAGATTCTAAAAGAAGATAATCCAGATTATCTGATTTGAACTGGATTATATGAATTCACGCTGTCATTTAATCCAGTTCAAAACAGATTATCTGGATTTTATATGGCAGTGAAGAAGGGGCCCTGTAATTATTATTAAGCATTGATATTTGGCACTGTAGAGTCCTATTGTCATATGGAAGGGTAATTTCAACCATTGAGAACATTTTCTCAGGCTGAACATTTGGCCCAGGAGATCTTGAAGCATTGATTGTGCAGAGAGCAGGAACGTCCTCACTCATGCCTTACTGCTTGCTGTCCTCTGACCCCAAGGTGCCTACATCTCTTTGGGACGGATGGCACACGCTGTACGGCCCTGTAGTTCTTTTCACTGGCTACAATTGACAATCAGCAGGGAGGTCTCCTTTGAACCATGGAACCTTCTTTTCAAGTAGACCTTGGCTTTATCTTCCTCTTTCACAATGTTTAGAACATCTTTGACAATTCCCATGTTGATGTTTTGTTGTAGGACAGATCCCATTATGAAAAGCTGGAGATGACATTGGCATTTTTGATTCCTAACAGATGCTTTAAAAATAGAATTTGAATTCCAGGGGGGAAACTATTCTGTCCAGAAGTAAAATCTTTGGAATTACTATTTCTTTCCAAGGGGACTGGCATGTAGCCAGGGGGAGGGGGGCTCGGGGGGCTTCAGCCCCCCTCCCCTGAAATTCTCATGGTGGTTCGCGAAAAGGCCTTACTGGTGCATTATTTAAACTGTTATGTTTATTCATATCATGATCTGATAACCATATTCAATATATCCCATATGCATGAGGGTATTGGGGTAATGATACAAAAGATTTGTAGGCTAGACCCTCTTTCACTCAGACTCACCCCCCCCCGAAACTCAGCCCCCCCCGAACCCCCCCCTGAAAAAAATTCAGCCCCCCCCCAAACGAAATCCTGGCTACGGGCCTGCAAGGGGATATCTTGCCATGTATCAGTCTTCTTTGAGACTGTGGGCAAAGTCTGATAGGAGAATTGCTACCCAGTATGAAAAGCAAAGGAGGTACTTACGAGTAGGGATGGCAAACCCATTGCCCTTCAAATGCTGCTGAATTCAAGCTTCCATCAGTCAGATGATAAGAACAGTAATCCAATACCTGGAAGGCCCCCCATTGTCCATTCCTAGAGTAAATTATTAAGGCCAAAATTCCAATACTCAGCAGAAAAAGAATAGAGAATAAAATATCTTGTTATTGTGGATATTAGCATTCCCAAGACTTACAATTCTTAACAATTCGAATACAGCTGAGCTCATGAATGGTCACATTAGGGACCATCATAGCTTGTATTCCATGTAGTCAGGCATGTAGCCGGGGGGGAGCTCGGGGGGCTTCAGCCCCCCCCCCCCAAAATTCTCATGGTGGTTCGCGAAAAGGCCTTACTGGTGCATTATTTAAACTGTTATGTTTATTAATATCATGATTTGATCACCATACTCAATATATCCCATATGTATGGGGGTATTGGGGTAATGATACAAAAGGTTTGCTAGGCTAGACCCTCTTTCACTCAGACTCAGCCCCCCCGAAACTCAGCCCCCCCCCCGAAACCCCCCTGAAAATTTTTTAGCCCCCCCCGAAACGAAATCCTGGCTACGGGCCTGCATGTAGTCAATATTCTTTGCAATCTTTCGAGTAATTTAATTTTGACTGTGTGAAATGTTTTGTTATGTTAATTTCCACTAGAGTTGCTAGACTGAAAATTCAAGATGACTCCTTTACCTTGAATGATTGGGTAAAAGAGGGAATTTCAGCAGGTTTTGCTTGTTACCTGGATGGATGACCTGCTGAAATCCCATCTCATACAATCATTAAAGGTACAGAGACTATTTCTAGTTTACATCTGGCAGTCCTCGTGAAATATTATTATTATTATTATTATTATTATTATTATTATTATTTACCATATTTGTATACCGCCTTTCTCAGCCTGGAGGTGATTCAAGGTGGTTCACAGTCGGCAACAATTCAATGCCACAACAATTAAAAAGCAATTAAAACAATCATAAAATATTATTTTAAAATTAGGATATAATATAAAAATTGTACAAAGCTATAAAAACATTATCATGAGCATCTCCTTACTAAAGACATCCAATTGCATCGTCAAGTCGTTCAATGATCTCATATTTAACAAATTATGCTGCATTGCTGAAAAAGCCAGGTTTTAACCTTTTTACAGAATAAAGGTTAACACAAGACTACAATACTTTGCAGAGTAAAATGCAAACTACTCAAAAGATTGGCTAACCTACATGGAATACACATCGTGATGGATCCTAATCTGACCATCAGTAAGCTCAGCCGATTTTGTCCAAATTGTCAAGGATCTCAGGCCCATCTTAGGCCCATCATTAAAATCAGAAAGGAATGTTGTCTTTATCGATTCAGATGTACTCATGGAAAGCAGTTGAACCCACCCCAATCTTCCTTCATTAAAGATTCTTTCAAACCCAATTGGGTAAAATATTGTCTATTTTATTCTATATTGCCTACAAGGGTGAATACTGTATGGCCCAAGATGCCCTTTTCCTATGCATAGGGTTTTCTTTCTTTTTTGTGCTATTTCCCCCTATTTCTTGCCAGTGATAAATCTGTGTTTAAAAAAACCCAGTCTGAATAGCACTCAATAAGCATTTTGAAAAATTCTAGTATTATTAAGAGCCATGTTCACCCGCTCTTCTCCAGCAAGGATTCTAACTGAATGTTACACAAGAATGAATAATCATTCAAGTGAATGTTGAAAAGAACGCGAAATAAGGTGGATAAACCCCAAGGTTCAGATTCCTCATGGTTCAGAAACTCTATTAGCTGTTCACTGAAGCAGAAAAACAGCACACGAACAATATGTGAGGCTTCTTTCCAAGGAAACTCACTGGGCAGAGTGTGGTTTGGCTGAATGTTAATGAACAATGTATCCCACTTGTAAAAAGTCTAAATCTATTAATGTTTTTTAAAAAGTGGAATAATACATATTATTCATAACAAAGTAACATTTTATGATCATGTCCTTATATGCTACATTTATATTCACCAGGTATTCATTTGGGGGAAACAAAAAGGTTAGTAAAGATGAACTGAAAATGAACATTTCCCAGAGAAGGTCAATGTTCTTTTTTCAAGCATGGGGGGGGGGGGGGGAAGCCTCTCATAGTGGGACAATTTAGGTGAATGTATGCAAAGACAATTTCTAATGCTATTGTTGAAGGCTTTCATGGCCGGAATCACTGTGTTGTTGTAGGTTTTTTGGACTATATGGCCATGTTCTAGAAGCATTCTCTCCTGACGTTTTGTCTGCATCTGTGGCAAGCATCCTCAGAGGTTGCAAGGTTCTGATGCTGCTTCTCTAGAAGAATACAGGATATGGTAGAAATCTGTTACATAAGGGTATCTGGGAAAGGCCATCCCAAGTCCATGCTGAAGGTGTTGGAAATAGCAACCTTCTTCAAGCCTCCACTAGTAATTTGTTTTGTATATGATTCTGTTTGCTTACTGTATTGTATGTGTATGTTTGGGTATGCAGCTTTCTCTTTCTTTTGTCTTCTTGAGGTTGTGGGAGGAGCTGCAGACCACATGATCAGATCTGAGACTGCTCAGAGCTCAGACTCCATTTTAGAGGGCAGATGCCGTTAGACTTTGGACTGTAAAGAGCAAACTCATGTTGCTGTTGATTGTAAGAAAGATGCCCTGTCTTATCTGCACAGGGAAGCCACTTCAAATCCATCTGTAACTGGATTGACAAGTTATGTATCTGTATGCTGAATACATGAATGTTGTCAGTAAACCAGATATGTTACTTTTAATGAAGTCTACTTTATTTTTGTCCCTTGAGAGCATGATATAGAAACAAGATATTTTATGGGAGAGTAGATTTTTTGGGCACTGAAGTACTGCTATATTTTGTGCATTGGCATAATCTCTGTTCCTAACAGGTCAGAGACAACTAGGCTATCAGTCTAGCAGCTGAAAACCAAATTGCCTTGCATAAGTACATGTGGTTATATACCACATGTTATATACCACATGTACTGAAGAGAAGATTTTACTCAAATGAGTTTTTGGCTCTTCTCTGGAAGATCATACTTTTACAAAAGGTTATGATTTTCAAATGGTTGTGAATGCTATTTTTCTCCAAAAGGTCATGGAGAATCCTGGTTTTCCAAAAGAAGGAAAAGCCCTAACATTGAAACAGACTAGTTCCTTTCTCTTGCTGGAAAGAACAAAAGTTATTGTCATATATTTGCCTGGTAGAGGGACATTGGGAATGAATGAGAGTGCCCATAACTGTAGCTGATACACATTCCATCAGGAGTGTGTCCCATTCAATCGCTAGATGTGAAAGGTAAACCAAACAAGGACCTAATAAACCAACTGAAGGTCCAGATGCAGGTGACCCAACCCAACTCCAGTACAAACAATGCTAAGAAGCATGTTCTCCAGGGCCAGTGAAGTGCTACAACTTGAGCATTTTCTGACCTTCCCTTTCTCAGTACTCTTGACAGCAAACCTGTTGATGAGAATGCATACCCAGAGGCCATGGGGACGAGTGTATGAAATCTGAAGTGAAACCTGCTTACCTGATTCTTAACTTGGCAGGCAATCAGGTCCACTTCCAGAAACCCGAAGCAATTTAATATTAACTGAAGGGTCAGCAGATGAAGATGTCAGTCTACTAGATTGATCTTAGTTCGGCTTCACCAGTCTGCTCTAGTATTTGTTTCACCCTTGATGTGTTCTGCCCTTTATGAGAGAAGATGATTCTCAGGCCACATTTCCACCTTTCCAATTCAGCTGTTTGTATGAAGGGCTGTCCATACGAATTAGCAGCAAGTAAGGTGCAGCACTTTCTCCCATACGATCTTATTTCTTTAGGCCTAAACTACAAAAGGAACTAATTCTTCATACAAACAGCTGAAACTGACCAGGCTTGTGAAATATGTTTGAATTGCAACTAAATCCTTGGAATAACATATGAACTTTACATGCATTTCTATTTTTACCAAATATCAAAGCTATCCAACCATTACTATTTCTTATAGACTACAATTTATTATCTTAAGGTCTACAATTGTTTACAAATTGCACTAAATACTAGCCTAGTGTTAATTGGACTTCTACATTTTTCAATTCTTTTCTTTGTCATCTCATGAAGATACTTTCAGAGTTTTGATTAATGTTAAACAGAAAGAACTTACAGGTTTTTTTTTAAAAAAAACCTTTAAATAGAATTTCACCATCTGGTCCATGTACATACCACAGATCTGAATATATAACATTTCAATACTGCAAATGAAATCTGGAAACAGTCCCTTCATCAGTATCTTAAACTATCTTAAAGACAAGAGTCACACATTAGGTGGGTAAAGGTTTACCCCTGACATTAAGTCCAGCTGAGTCCAACTCTGGGGGCTGGTGCTCATCTTCATTTCTAAGCCGAAGAACTGGCATTGTCCATAGACACCTCCAAGGTCATGTGGCTGGCATGACTGCATAGAGTGCCATTACCTTACCTCCGGAGCAGTATCTATTGATCTACTCAAATTTGCATGTTTTCAAACTGCTAGGTTGGCAGAAGCTGGGGCTAATAGTGGGCACTCACACTGCTCCCGGATTCGAACCAGCAGCTCACTGGGTTTAACCCACTGCACCCCTTAAAATGATCCTTGAAGCAGTCAGGAATGATTCTGGTTTGAAACCTGTAATGCAACATCCAAAGCCTGGCTGATCTCTGTGAAGCTTTTCTTTAATGGACCCTAAGAATAGCCAGTATAGATTTTTTGTGTGCAATAATTAATGTTTTACTTAACATTCATATTCTCAATTTAATTACTCAGAAACTACAGCACTTCCATTTTAGCAGACTCTACAGAACATTGACAGTGCAATTAGAATTGATAATGACAACTTTTGTGGACTTACCTGTCTTGGGTCAGCTGCTTACAACTGTCTAAAATTACAAGTGCTCTCACCCAAAGTACAATTTCTCCTCACAGAGGCCAAAGGCCTGAAATGAAGACAGCCATTACAGACTGGAGACTCTCCTCTTGAATATGTTCCTTTGACCTTTCAGATGTCTTGAGGGCCATTTTATTAAGGCAACAGCACTGAACCGTCAACAGGATTTCCTACCTTTTATGAATGAAGCTATTTTGATCACTGATGTCATTTGTCATGCTTTTGACTGACATGGGTGGGAAATACCACCAGACAGATTGACAAACTTCAGCACACTGACTTTTATTAAAAACTGTTTACTGAACAGGTTTGAGTATACTGAGAAGCAAGTTATAGCACAAGTAAGATTCCACACTTTAAAATATTGCATCAATGTTAATTTTATTTCAGTTAATACAAAGTATTTTGTTGAAAGGTTTTCCTGGGGAAAAAAAGATTACTTTATTTAAGGAAATCCATAGATACTTTGCTCTATTGACTGTAAAGGTAATAGGGTGATTTGCAGACTTATAGAAAATGTGTATCTCTATCAAACATATTTATCAAACTTTGACTCTGGAACTTATTAGTTTTACATTTCGTGTGCTTCAATACTCAAGGGAATTATAGTCAACATGCTACAACTTCTAATAATCCATGCTGTGATTTCAAATTATTTTTAAAATGCTGCAGTTTGATTATGTTGTCATTGCCTAGTAAATATTGAATTGATAATAATTCACATTCAGTCTCCTTTATATATATTTTGGTAAGGTTTCATCCCTTAGAACTCATAGGAAACTAGATTAATACTGCCTCAAATACAAAAGTGCTTACTTCTGAGTAAACATGCATAGGATTAGGTTGTCAAGAGATCAACATATTTTAAAAAGATTGGATTTTACCTATTCTGTAATATAGAGGAGAAAGGGTTCAAGAGAAAATATTTTTTGCCAAGCCAAAGTTTCTCCCATTTTTTTCCAATATGCACATCAACTTTATTTGGATTTTGTCCAGCTCTTGAAGAAATCTACAGTGGTGAGAAAGTATATCACTAATTATGATAATTATGGAAATAATATTCTATTATAGACTTGATGAATTAAAACAGTTCTTTTCTTAGTTTTCAACAAGATGTATATCCACCAATTCCATATACTGTGAAATAAAGCAATGTGTAGATTAAGCAAACACATATCAGTTACAGTAGGTGCAAAAGTAATCACCTCTCTGCTTACATCAGCTCATTAAAGGGAACAATTTAAATCCAGTGTTTAAGTCAGTGGTTCTCAGCCTTCCTAATACTGCAACCCCTTAATATAGTTCCTCATGTTCTGGTAACCCCCAACGATAAAATGATTTTCATTGCTATTTCGTAAGTATCATTTTGCTACTGTTATGAATTGTCATGTAAATATCTGAAATGCAGGATGTATTTTCATTCACTGGACCAAATTTGGCACAAATACTTGATAGGCCCAAATTTGAATACTGGTGGGGTTGGGGGAATTTTGTCATTTGGGAGTTGTAGTTGCTGAGATCTATAGTTCGCCTACAATCAAAGAGCACTCTGAACTCCACTAATGATGGAATTGAACCAAATTTGGCATACAGAACTCCCATGACCAACAGAAAATACTGGAAGGATTTGGTGGACATTGATCTTGAGTTTCAGAGTTATAGTTCACCTACATCCAGAGAGACACAAGTTTGTCCTCTTGGTTAGAGCTATTAAAAATAGTTATCTCTGGACTGGTGCTGAATTGTGGCATGTGTTCAGGAAAGGAAGAAACAACAGTATTCAATGAACACCAATGTAGTACATCCCAGGAAAACAATAATTCTTGGTCCTCTACATCAAAGAAACTGCTCTCAATAATTATTATTATATTGTGAGCATCATTATCTGCACATACCAGATAAGAGATGAGGATTAGAGATGTTTGTGAGACTTTTAAGAGTTTTCACTGTTCAGATTTTTATCGTGGGGCTTTCCAACTTGGAACTTCTCTAAGTTACATGATATACCTTTTTTTTTTTTTTTTTTTTACATATTTTTGCTCTGTGACAATTGCATAACCGGCTTCCATTGTATGGGTATGTACAATGAAAAATCACCAACTAGGAAAGTAAGCTGCAGAGCTTGTTGTGACACTGTCATTTATGTTCAGACAAGCATTTTATCAGTTATTTTTGGATTGCAGAATGAGAAGCAAGATCCTTTCCAGGAAAGACCACACATAATAAACTCCAAACATGAGTGAATGAAGAGGATGTACTTAGATTTATGTGGATTTACTTCAAACATCAGCGAGACCGAAGTTGGCTTAAATCTTTTGTCTGTAAACAGAAGACTGATGTTACAAGCAAAATGTTTAGACCTGTGGCAATGTGCAATATTAAGTAAGGTCTTTGCAACCAATAATTCACAAACTAACTACAACTTGAAACATTTGCCTTAGAAGACAAAATTCTCTTGGTTGCTAAGTAACCCTACCTTTCTTGAAAAAGCACAGTTACCATATTTCATCGCATAATAGCTGCCACCACGTAGTAGTCGCGTTCCCATTTTTTGGGTGGCAAAATTAGTATTTTTGTGTTCCTCACATAATAGTTGCATCCTTGATTTGTCACCCCATTTTGCTGCTGTTAGAGGCGACGACCTGCACAGTGTGAAGGAATAGTCTCCCTGCTGCAGCTAGGCTTCTCTTCCATGTGTCTTGTTGCCCTCAACATTCATTTACTAACTCACTCACTCACCCATTTCCTTTCAGGCACAGCACTTTTTTCTGCTACCTGAAACTCCGTGCCTGAAAAACATCAGAATTTATCTTTTAATACCACATATGTATTCCTAAACCAGCGACAGCATGCCAATGTTAGTACACTGCTAAACTATCCAAGGATTCCGCATCAAAAGAGCTTGTACTAAAACAGGTTTTTCTGGATTTTTTCCCCTGCTAGGATTCCTACAAATGAATTATAGCTTATGTGGGTTATATTCAAATTGGCAACTCAACTAAAATAATTGAAACCTGTCATAGTTATTTAAGACTAATTTATTTCAATGGGCCTATCAGAAGGGGTCGCAGTGGTGCAGCAGGTTAAAATGCTAAACTGTGGAACTTGCTGACCAGAAGGTCAGTGGTTTGAATCTGTGGATGGGGTGAGTTCCCGTTGTTAGCCCCAGCTTCTGTCAACCTAGCAATTTGAAAACATGTGAGTAGATCAATAGGTACCGCTTGACCTAGGAGGTGTCTATGGACAATGCCGGCACTTCAGCTTACAAATGGAAATGACCAGCAACCCTCAGAGTCAGACTCGACTAGACTTAATGTCAAGGGGAAACCTTTACCTTTACTATCAGAAGGATGACAGAGAACACATCTGCAGTGACCACTTAATCTTGAGTAAAACCATCATAGAAGGCAGCGGTTTCACCATGTGGATGACTACATTGCAAGTCCTGGAACAGGTTTGAGGATGCATGGTGCTTACCTTGAAAGTTTCAGGATCCAGAGGATGTGTGGCTTGATAGCCATGGAGAATGCACTCCCTGTAGCAGAATGCATATGTGCAGATCAGTGGAACTCTTCAGGTGTCGACAAAGTTACTTGCATTTGTGGAGTTGCTTTTGATGTACGATGTGGTCTACACTAGAGTGCACTGATGCACATTATAGGCTCCATTTCAGAGTATCCCCTGACTTTGCTTATCCCATTTAAAAGCACTCAGAGCACACTGTAGAATGTGTTTGAATTGTGCATCATATAAACACTACACAGTCAAGCTGCCTTCAAGCGGCATTAAATGATGAGTGCAGATGTGCCCTAAATTAGGATACAATCCAATATCAGCATTAATAATGAGTACTTGGCCACGGTAGTCCTTGGATAATTTTTATTCAGTACAAAAATAAGAGCACATTCTGGATATTCTAAATTAGGTCTACATGTACCGTTGCTAAAATTTCTTGTAACTCACATTTAAAATTCCAATTTTGTGACTAACTTGCAGAAAAATAACTACAAGTTTATTTCAACAAGAAGTTCCAAATATGAAGATTTTACTCGGAATGTTCATACTAATATTTTCTTCTTCACCTTGAAGCGGGAAAGCATAGGATCTTGATTATCCTGAACCAACTTGTATTCCAGCAGCAGTTTGTTCGGCTGTTGTAGATTTTTTGGCCTGTATCGCCATGTTCTAAAAGCATTCTCTCCTAATGTTTTGCCTGCATCTATGGCAAGCATCCTCAGAGGTTGTGAGGTCTGCTTGTTCATTTGGTACACATTTGAGGATTTTTGGAAGCAGGAACCTCAGCTGAGCAAACTCCATGATCTGTAGAGCCATTCTTTTTGAAGGCAACAGGGTTAGCACTCTATTGTTCTAAGTGACACAACTAAGCCTCTCCCAATATGTTGGGGAAAGTTTCTGATCATTTAGGTCAGGACCAGATGGATTGAAATTGTTTTTTTATAAAATGATCAGTCAAAATTGGGCATTTGGAACAGGACTTTAATACTACCATTTAAGCAGAAAAGTGAGCCCAGGTTTGTACATGCAGCAGTGTGAGATACCAGATGGCTGTACCAGTTCTGATGCCAGTTCCCCTTGACATATAATAATAATAATAATAATAATAATAATAATAATAATAATAATACCATATTTCTTTGATTCTAAAACACCTCAGAGTCTAAGACACACACTAATTTCAGTACCACCAAAATAATACATGTGTGTGTGTGTTTAGAGATGTTTTATATGGGAGAAAAGTGCATATTAGAATAGAAGAAATACACTAATAATAAAAACAAGAAAATATTAGAAGATTTGGATGAGAAATCTTTTTTTGTTTTTGTTTATACAAGCAAACATTTCAAACAGAATATTTTCACCTTAATACACACACACCCACAACTAGGGTGAAACCTAGTTAATTCCACCTGCTGTGAACCTGGTATCAATGAGAAAAGTAGCTCTCTACATCCCTTTATCCCTTCTAATCTAATTTTGATGGCTGGTGCACTGTATTAAGAAAATTTAAGGAGGGAACATAGAATAAGAAAAGTCAAATTCAAGAGAAGAAGTCCTTCCATGGAACACACAATGCAACTTTATCAAAAACTAATTTAATATCAGGTTTTACATTCTATTTTGATGCCACCTTTTGGTTTTAAAAGGCCAGGGCAATAACGAAAATCACATTTCCTCCTGCATGTGTAAACCAGGATTGAGAGTCCAAGCTAATGTGTACACCTTCAACCATCAAAAACAAAAATGCAGCGAAACTTATTACAGCATGTACGTATGTTTATGCATACACACATGCATGCATACAAACACATGTATTTATACAACCCAGTCAAAAGATTACATGCCACACAGAAATCTCAAACCACCATCACTGCAATAATGGATTATCCTACTGAAAATGTTGCCTTTGTATTTTGCTTTGCCAAAACAATAAGCATCTATGTAAGGAACGTAATTTAAGAAAAATAAGAACTTTTTACTATAGGGACTATATGAGAGAACTTAACTCTGTAGATTCAAAGATATGGGTCACTATTGAGCAAACTAGTTACATGAGATAAAGAGCACCTCAATTACCCCATTTATTAAAAGCAAGAAAACATTGCATTGTGTAATATTTATGATTAATAGTTGTTGTTTGTGTCAAGTTGTTTCTGACCTATGGTGATCCTATCACAGGGGTTTCTTGGCAAGGTTTGTTCAGAAGGCTCTAAAAAGAAGTTGCAATGAAAAACACCGAAGATCCAAAGAAGTTTTCAGTGCAATGAGTCACCTTATTCTCAGAAAAACTGATAAAAGACTCTAGCCTTCTTTCCAAAATCACATTTAGCTGTGGACAACAAATGGTACTACTTCCATGATTAAATCTGAGAAATGTTAGAAATTTTTTCAATGAGATAGACCAGAGCATAGCAGTTGTAAGTGAAGTTGCACAGAACTCTTACTAAAAAAGGTTCAAGATACATTTAAAAAACCATGCAGTCCATCAGAATTTATTGGACTTCACCTCCTAGCATTCACACCATGGGCTTTATGAGTAGGGCCATGTTCTGGAGGTTTGCATGATTCCCATTCCAAGATATACACTGGTAATTCTGTCCAAAATCCATCTGCCAGTTCCAGCTAGAGATCAACTGACTGGATGGGATTTTGTATTGACTTATCCATTCAACAAGTCAGGGGATCTGTTTCCACTGGCACTAACTGCTGGATTTATACAATACGTTTCATATTTATTGTGACACAAAGTGTAGGATTCTATTGGGGTTTAGCACTCATGGAACTTCAGCTGAACAGGACAGTGACTTTTTGTATTTTTTTGTGAGGATACTACATTTCCTTGCACAACTGTAGGAACGCCTGCAACCCATCATCCGTGACATTGGCTCCAAAGCCAATGCAAGTTTTGAGTTAGTGCATACTCATTTCTGAAAAACAAAAATTCACATGACCACACAAAACACTTAGGGACAGACAGCTCTGCGGGGAAGTCCACTCCCAAAGTCCACTCAGCAGGCTAATTGTGGACTTGTCTGTTTGCCCCTCCTTTTCCAACCATATCATCACTGTAGTTGAATGAAAGTGTGGTGTGAAGGCTGCCACATTCCGGCTTGAGCTAGAGAAGACTGGTGCAGTCTTCCAGGTTGCAGTTTCAGACATGAAAGGGACCCACACACATAGATACCTGTCTGGTTTACTGTCCCAGAACCCACCTGAACCACAATTTGACTTCTTTTTTCTCTTCTTCATGATCAGCCACAGTTCTCCAAATAATGCAACGTTGGCAGCAGCCAAAGATTTCTAGGCTGCCTTTATTGCCACGAAATAGGCTCTAAAATATAGACTAGACTTGGTCTAGACTGTGCTTGGTCAGATTTGCTGCAGGATTTCTGCCAACACTTGTTTCCATTTCACTTGCTTCTTTCACTTACTTCATCACTAGCAGCTCTCGGGAAAACCAGGGAGCTGATTTGGCTCTGCTTTGTGAAAGGAGATGTTCAGGGACGATTCCATCAGAGCTTCAACAGAATCACCTACTAAGTTTGCAGGAAAATCCCCAAGAGTCGTCAGCAATCCATCCAGATCCATAAGTTTCTTGTGGTGGACTATCCTAATCGGTCCTCCACCCCTGCAGAAGTTTAGAGCCCCAGTAAGTCTAAACTTGACCAGGTAGTAATTGGTCCATGACAATGGAACTGTGGATAGTTTCTCCACAGTACCATCAGTGCCATCTCACCTTGAACAGAAGACCAAGTCAAGGGTGTGTCCAGCACTATGGGTGAGGCCAGCAACCACTTGGGATAGACCCATGGTTGTCTTGGTGGCCATGAAGTCCTGAGCCACATCTGACAGACTAGTTTCGGCATAGATGTTGGAAGTCCCACAGAACTATTAGCCTTTGGAATTCCAAAACCAGGCCTGAGGTCACTCTGGCTAGCTCAGGCAGGAGACTATAGTAGGGTGGACCAGTACACCAAGAGAATCCCTGTTCTGTCCTAGCCACCCATCCTTAGGTAAGGCACAACGTAGCGCATCCGCGCTTCAAGGTCCTCAACATCAAGGTCAGCACAATAGGTCAATACAATATAAGATCTACACAGTTGAGGTCGACACAAAATAGAAAGCTAACCATCAAAAACAGCAGCTGTGGTGAATCAGGCAACGATGGAGACCCAGTGGTGACTGGTGACTGTGGTAGGGAAAAACAGCGGTGGCAGCCCAAACTGGGACCTGTAATATAACTGTGGAGTGAATGGCTAGTAATCAGCGTTGGGAAGCACTTCATACAGCTGCCGCTCGACAATAACTCATCAAAGGGTCCCCTTGGTGGTGACAGCCAGCCAGTCAGTATGCCGCAAGATGGGAAGAGCTGGCATGCCCAATCTTTTATTTAAAATTACAAAACTGGAAGATGCAAAACAAAAGCTGCTGAAATGGTAATACGTTTGCAACCAATATCAAATATTTACCAATTTAAACTATTTTGGTCAGAAGTATATGGGTGGAAATACTACTAAAATGTTTGGCATACCAATGGAAGATTCTTGTAGGTGTTTCATTATATATTTGGGAATGTAAGACTTAACGCAAAATACCCTATGCTATATATGCAACATAAACAAATAATGTACAGAAACTGCAGGGTCCACGAAGGCTAAAATAAATAACATACCTTTTATTGTCTATAAATCAATATATCTTAACACTTGGTATGTCCCAACAGTGTTTATTGACCAATTCAAGAACCAAAAGTCCACCATTAATTGCCTTGCAGTTTCCTCATGATGGGACTGTCAGGTGGTGCATTGGTGAAAATGCTTCCTACCAACACATGAGTTCCCCAGAGAATATGACGAATAACTTTACAGCAGCCAAGGTCTTCTACAGAGAATCCGAGATGACGGTAGCGTTCGTCCGTTTCAAAAAGGGTATTGTTTGTGTAAGGGCCAAAAAACTGAAATGAGAAAAAGGGAAATGTTTATGATGACCACCTTAAATATCCTTCCGTACAGCAGATACAATATATTTAAAGTCCAAATTCACATGATTTAATTCTTATACATGATTTAATTCTTGTATGGCTCATTTGGAGTGACATGGCTAAAGGAAATGGATGTTACAGCATGAAATAGCAACCTAAATTCAATAGTCATAAAAATGTTATAAAACTTTCTTTTTTCAATTTACGAACACAAATCAACACGGCTAGCTCTTTAAGAATTCTATGCAGGAATACAGAATTTAGGAATACTCTGTAGGGGTATACAGAAATTCCCTATTTGCCCCCAAGATTAAATGTAGCCCTTTAATTCCTTTCTGCAAGTATTGCTAGCAACAAAATGCTCCTAATGTGTATAATAAAAAGCAGATCAACAAATCAGTCAATAGCACTTTGTAGTGGTTTCCACAAGAACACAGTCAACATTCATCAGTAGAAGTAACCAGAGAAAAGCGCATATATGTTAAATAGAGAAACACAAGATGTTCTAATCCTTTGTTTTTGATATGCCTACGTCTTCCTAAGAAATTATATCTGGGATGTCAAGACCCTTGGATGGGGCCTGAGAAAACAATATTACCTGACAATGGGTAAGACGATAGAAATAATACTGATTGATAGTTTACCTATCATTTCCAACATACCACTATCTTAGAGTGCATCTACACTGTATAATTAATGCAGTTTGACACCACTCTAATTGCCATGGTCGAATGCCACGGAATCCTGGGAACTGTTGTTTTACAAGGTCTTTAGTTTTCTCTGCCAAAAAGTGCTGCTGTCTCACCAAACTACAGGTCCTAGGCTTCCATGGCATTGAGACATGGAAGTTAAAGTGGCGTCAAACTGCATTACTATAGTTCTAAAAACTGGTGTGAAATGGTGTTACTACAATGTGCATGCGCTATAAGTCTTTAAAAATCAATTTATGGAGAGGAAAAATAGATAGTGTGTGCATGTATTTCAGCGTGGCATAGACCAGGGAGTTGTTGTTTATTCGTTCAGTTGCTTCCCATTCTTTGTGACTTCATGGACCAGCCCACACCAGAGCACCCTGTTGGCTGTCACCACCCCCAGCTACTTCAAGGTCAAGCCAATAATTTCAAGGATTCCATCTTGCCCTTGGTCAGCCCCTCTTCCTTTTTCCTTCAATTTTCCCCAGCATCTCCAAGCTTTCCTGTCTTCTCATTATGTGGCTAAAGACCAGGGAGAGGACCACTGAAATACCTATTTTACTTAGATGGGTCTTTGGAATGCAAGTAATTGTGCCAGATGAATCTTTCTAATGTTTTTTTTTTAAAGAAATCATTTTAATGTGTTTTAATGAGCTTCTGATTGCTGTAAGTTAGTGTTCATAATGGAACTTAATTTAATGTTTTTGTAAAATATTGAATGACATAGGTTTTTAAGTGTGATGTGAACCACCTTGGGTTCCATTGTGGGAGAAAATTGAAACCTAAATAATAATACTAATAAATTAAAAACTTTATTTATATTCCATCCTATCTCCGCGGGGGGGGGGGGGGGGGGTGTGTGTGTTCAGGACAGATTCAAACATACAAAAAGGCAAACACTCAATGCTTTAGTAAAACAACAAGTAACGACATAATAATCCAGAATAACCCCACATATGAAAACAACTTAGAACCTAACATCTATAAATTAAATAAAACATAATCAATCAAAAATTATATAGTGACATAAAACCTAAGCATAAAAAATCCACATTGATTTGCAGGGGCCCACTAAAGTTCACAAAGTTATATGGGTTGATTGTGTGGAAAGTGATGATAACTGGGCTAACGTGGACTAACAGAGCCCAAATACAATAATAGTTCTCAACCACAGGGCCAGTAGTGATCTCTCATTATCTAATCCCCCTCCTCTCCATTTGCTAGTGAGAAGAAGTAAGTTTTCAGTTGCTTTTTGGAGGAGAGGAGGGAGGGGACCATGCCTATTTCTTTAGGTAGGGAGTTCCAGAGGTACCGGTGGTGGGTGATCATAGAGAATGTCCTTTCTCTCGTTCCCACCAGCCGTGCTTGAGATGGGGGAGGGACGGAGAGCAGGGCCTCCTCCGATGACGGTAGAGGATAAAAATAATAAATTAATAAATAAATACTTCAAGCCTAAAGCTACCTGAGATTTTTCTAGTCTAATCTATTTCAGCCTAATTTGCACGAGTTCCCTTTTATTTTTAGAAAAACAAAAATAAAAATCATGTGCACCATTTTTTACTTCCTCGGAAAGAAAAATAGGACACCAATATAAAAACTAAAACATATAAATTAAAATGAATAAGAAGAAATGGACCTGCATTTTTTTGCTTTATTAAATTCTACATGTTGCAGCTGTGATTACGGTTGCTATGAAAGAAATGAAAATATCTATAAATGGAGGACATTCTACAAACTAATTTAGGCATGTCCATGAATGATTTTCAAGCGGAACAAGAAGAAAACAACCAGAGATACTCACAGCCAATCCTGAAGTTGGGTCAATGAAATCTGCCCAATAGCCTTCTGCGCACAAAGCATAGCAAATTTCCTTGGCACCATTAATGAACTAAGAAGAGAGGAAATATAAAGATGCTAAATAAATTTTAATGCTACTAAATATTTCTTTTATTTTTCCTGCACAAAATCAAAGGAATAGTAAGCATAACTCTGGCAAAAAAGTTGAATGACAGTGCTAAGAGGATTAAAATTAATAACCTGTATAGAGATACCATGGTCACATGAAGCTTAGAAGAAATTCTTTGTGCTCGTCAGTAAAGGATTAATAGTTTTGTACAACTGGGATAATATAATTGCTTTGATTGCTCAAGTGAATTGGAGTGTCATACTTGTTAACCTCTTTCTCGTTTAAAACCTTTTTTTAAAAAAAGAGAAGAACGACATCTATTTTCTTTACTTTTATCCACTTTCCTAATGCCTAAGATTTGTTTCGTAGCTTCAGGGCACATATATATTTACTAGTAAATAATGTATCTGTTCCACTATCACAACAAGATCATTTTTCCAAATCCTTGCCAAATACATTATTTGAAAGTAGATGCAAAAACACAGAAACTTAGATGTTGCTACTGCTAAGACTCTCAGCAAAAGCATTATATACTGCCCTTTACATTGTACTAAAAGAAACGACATCTGGTGTATCAAGAAAATACCTAATAAACTGAAAATATTTATTTTATTTATTTACAGCATTTTTATCCCGTTCTTTTCAGCCTGAAGGTGACTCAGAGCGGGGTACAGATTGGCAACAATTAGATGCCACAACATACATACATACATACATACATATTAATTAAAAACATTCAATATTACGTTTTTTAAAATCATATAAAACCAATTAAAACTATAATAATCATTGTCTTCCAGTTCAACTCCTTAGCCACTATACACTTTCGGAAAAGCTGATTGTCATCTAGGACTCAGTAAGAGGAAAGGCAGCATAATGAACAGGTTGGTCAAAAGCAGACTTTTCAAGCCAAAATATGAAGAAACCTTGTGCCCTTTTGCAGTAGCCTCTAACTCAGTGGTTCTCAATCTGTGGGTTCACAGGTGTTTTGGCCAGTTCATCAGCTGTCAGGATTTCTGGGAGATGAAGGCCAAAACATATGGGGACCCACAGATTGAGAACCACTGCTCTAACTCATCATAGTTTAATGTCATACCTGAAATGGGATACTATTTTTAAATAGCTATGGAGATTTAGTCTGGAAGTTTCAACCAAAAATGTCTACAAATACACTGCAAATCAGTTTTGGTATTGGTTAAATACAGTGGCTCCGTTCAAAGTTGACAGCCACAATTTAGACTACATGTGTCAAACTCAAGGGCCTTGGTCCAAATCTGGCCCGCTAAGTCTTTTTATGTGACCCTCCAAATGCTGAACTACAACTTTTGTATTCCTCATCATTAGACATAATGACTAGAGTTGATGGAAGTTGTAACACAGTGACATCTGGAAGTCTGCAGTTTGTTCTGTTTAGTCAGGATAGTAAGCTTTGAATTTAGATACATGGTTGTGGATATGATGTCTGACTTTAAAATATGCTTTAACCCTTCCCGCAACCTCAGAGCCGGAAGTGCTGTTGGGTTGCAATTGCCATTATCCCCAATCCATATGGTGGATAATCAAAAGTGATGGGAGCTGTTATTTCATAACATCTGGGAACCCAAACTGGGTAAAAGTTAAAGAACACCCAACACGATGTAAAAAAATATGGTTGGTTCTCTGGATTCAGCAGCCTTTTGAAGGCAACCATAAGGCTGATGTGGCCCTCAGTGAAAATGAGTTGGACAGCCCTGATTTAGATGATGGAGCAAGTCACAGTTTATCAGACCCTTCCAAGCTTGATCACAATGAAAAGACGACATCAAATATAGTGCATGGAGAAAAGATTCAGCATCTCATGTTATTAAACTAAGAGACAATGGCCCAAGTTGCACCATTCTACTGTTGAGCTTAATCAACTTAAAGTTGCACCAACCCAGATTTCTAAACAACAAGCACAATTGGGTGAACGAAAATGGGTTGTAACCCATGGTTAAGGCAACTAAGAATACTTAGGTAGCAACGTTTCTATTTCAATATTGTAACCAAGCATAGAAAATGTTACTTAAAACAATTCTTAATCCGGACAACAGTAAACCCCCATGAATCAATGGCATTGGCTTATTCAGTCACTGAGTCAATACATCTACTTGTGTTGAGCAGCAGTTGGATTGAGGCCTACATAATTTGACATCATTAGAGTAAATAAATATACACATGCTTATACGCATTTAATCTCATTTTAGCAATTATCATAATCTTTGCTAGTACAAATATCCAATACCTATGAATATGTATTTTAATTGGGATTTCTTAACCTTTACATGATATCATGTGCATCTCTCTGTTTATTTGGGATCAATGCATCCTGTCATTTCTCCTTTGGAGCATGTAATCCGAATAGCCACACGCCATATCATATAACTAGGGGACTGCTTCAAATTATGATGAGCCATCCTCAAACAGTTTTATATTCAGGGCAGACCTATTTCTTTCAAGTAGCCTAAAGCTCACAGGTCTAATCATCTGTCCACTGCAATTCCACATTAAGTCAGGGGGATGCCAGTAAACAATGACAGACAAACATTTCTTATGTCCTGGGCCCTTTTGATCCTGATTTCCTACCATCACTCAACAACCACTCAAACCGATGTTAATTAAAACAACTTGAGTGTTTCAAGATAGCAACACCTTCCTTTGCTTTGCCACTAACTCTCATTACTTTATCCCAACTCTCTCATGTTAAGTTAGTTCTCCTGAACTTGTTTCAGATCCTCCACAATGAAAACAAACAGTCTATTCTATTGTGGATTTGCTGTTAGTAACCTTTAGGCCAGGAGGTTATGCCTACCATCCCAACACTCCTAGGGTTAATATATTAGAATTGACAGGAAGGTGCTCCAGGAAGGAGGAGGACAATTACGGCATAATTAGACCAGATTACAATGGCACAGACTAACAGACCATGACTAACATAGAGACGAGGACAGGCCACAATGGAGTTTTACTCTGCATACACTTTTTCATGGTGATAATTGAAAACTACATACTCAACGCCAGATAAGCTTAAACAAACGAAAAGCTATTTGCCATTGCAAAAGCTTTCAAATGGAGGTAAAGGAAATGTCTTCTGGCTGGTGCTGGCTTTAAAAAAACCCCACTTCTATTTTATCTTTATCACAAAATGATCCAAAAGGAAAAGGAAAAGCAGAAATTCCAGAATATAGAAGCGTATCTAGATTGTAAATAATGAATTTTAGAATATAAAACAGCATTCAGAAAATAGCAATTGCATGGAGAATGTTATGCAGTAAACACTGACATCTGTTGAAACAGAAATAAATACGCGTTTCTTAAAATTAACTTGGATGTTTTAAAACATGACGCCCTCTAGTGGCAATTCCACATCTAGCAGCCTAGGCAAAGTTTAAAACTGGAATAATTTAAGGCAAGTACAAACAGGTTTTGGGGTCAAAACACAGTCTTAATAATTACAACAATGAGCTGGTGATACTTACATTTTCTATTAGAACTTCTCGTTCATTTTCTACCTCTTCATTCCATGCAGTCATATCATTTGCAGTTTTCTGGGTTACGGTTAATACTGTTAGATTATTGGAAGCTATGTCTGGAAACAGTAACTCAAAATCTAGTAAGAACCAAAAATACATAAAACAATTTAGCTAGTTCCTGCACTTCTTTTACTTCCCTCTCCATTTTGTAAGAAACTTGAGTCAAAACATTCAATAGTTAGCACAAATAATATATATTTACTTCCAAAAAAGGATTGCCTGATTGCTGGGCTAAGTATTCTTTTCATGTAGAAAAGTATACTATATTTTAAAAGGACAAGTGTCAATTGAATCAAATACTTATAACTTTAATGATATTCTTCTCATGTATTTTTAGTTTTAAATTTTACAAAGAAAATTAAAACAAGGAAAGGGGGTCCGGTCCATACCTCTTCGCAACAGTTCTGGGCATGTTTGTATTGCACATTCCACCTTTGCGGTTTCAAAGTAGGTCTTCACATGATTAACCTCTTGCTTACTAGAAGCGTTGCTGTTCTGGATAAAGAAGAACAGTATTTTTCAGATGTACATCAATACACAATAGCTGCTCTTGTTGTAACGTGCCTTGAAATCATTTCTGAAGTATGATGATCCTAAGGCAAACACAGGTAAAGGTTTTTCCCCTGATATTACGTTCAGTCGTGTCCGAATCTGGGAGTGGTGCTCATCTCTATTTCTAAGGCAAAGAGTTGGCATTGTCCGTAGACACCTCCAAGGTCATATGGCCAGCATGACTGCATGGGGCGCAAACATATCACTGGGCAATTTCTTCAGGGGGGTTAGCCTTTCTCTGGGGCTGAGAGTGTGTGACCACTGGGATTTTACAGCCAAGTAGGAAACTTAACTCTGGTCAAACCACTACACAACACTGGCTATCCATAATAGTCACAGCGGTACAATATTTAGTATAGTATTTTATATTGGTCTTTTTAATTTTTAAGCAAATGAATATGCACTGTAAATTTGGGGACAGCTATAGTGCAATTTTATTCCTATAGTGCTGGAGGCCATCACTATAGTTATCTCATAATGGCCCAGTTGTAGATTGGGACACAGTACTGACATTATTTTGCTAATTTCAAAACTCAAAAACTGGATGGGATTGTGCAGCAGTGTTAAAAGTCCTGTTCTGAAATGCATTCTCCTCAGGAGCATTTGGTGCTTCCTCTGACGCAGTGCTACTGAGATAGAACAAAAGGGCAATTACCTAAACTTCTCAGAAACACGAGGCATTTTTCATAACTACTCAATGAAAAATGAACAGAATTCCTGTGTCCCTCTTGGACAGCATCCATTGATGGAACAGTTTGCAATATCACTGCCTCAAGTGAAAATGAATGTGGCACAAACCCCTTTACATATTGCCAAGTGGGATAATAATAATAACTTTATTCTTATACACCATCACCATCTCCCCGAAGGGACTCGGGGTGGCTTATATATGGGACAGAGTGTCCATGAGACATAAAAGCAAAAACAATCAATTAAAATAAAAGCATCATAAAATACAACAATCCAGATCAGTGCTTCTCAACCTGTGGGTCCCCAGATGTTTTGGCTTTCAACTCCCAGAAATCCTAACAGCTGGTAAACTGGCTAGGATTTCTGGGAGTTGTAGGCCAAAACACCTGGGGACCCACAGGTTGAGAACCACTGATCCAGATAAAAACAGACTAAACAGAAAAGTATAAGCATAAAGCTGAAAGGCTATACATGCTTATAAGGACTTTGGGGCAGATATGCCAGCAAACTGCACTTGCTAGATTCCTGGCAAATGTGAAAAATAGCACTTAATGTTGTCATAAGCTGCATCGAGCTACCAGTACTTTAATTCCA
This sequence comes from Anolis sagrei, assembly GCF_037176765.1. Taxonomy (NCBI): domain Eukaryota; kingdom Metazoa; phylum Chordata; class Lepidosauria; order Squamata; family Anolidae; genus Anolis; species Anolis sagrei. The sequence continues at coordinate 205,807,375 of NC_090021.1, read as the reverse complement.
TAAGTGCTGTACTACTGGAAACTAGGAGGAAATAAGAAAGAATCACAAACATGGCTATTGATCTATATTCATATGTGAGAAGTGGGCAACTTGTTACTCTCTAGATGTTTTGGATGACAATTCCTGAAAGCTGCAACCAGTGTGACAAAAGGATAATGAAAGTTGTTCAAAACAACTGGAGGATCTTACATAATCTGGTGACTTGGGCCCAATATTTTCCTTGAAATAAGTATCTGACTGTACCATATTCAAATGATGATTTTACACTCTCTCAGCTCTGGGAATAAGGCCATGCCCCAACCATGGCAACGTCTAATTAGTATTTTTCATTAACCTTATTCTTTCTTATTTCAGCATTGCAACTCTCAATTACATAGCTGCATAATATGAGAATCGCTGGTCCAAAATCTGATCTAAGCTACATTGGAAGATGTGTTTATAGTTAATATGGTATGCATTAGAAAAGCATAAAACTATAGGAAAGTAGCCTTGTGACTTTATATAATCTACAGAGAAGAGCACACTTTGTCTCTACATGCTGGGATTCCTGTCTGGCCCTAGAAATGGGCCAGAGGACTGTGGGTATATTGTGGTTTATGACACACCGGGACATATTTATTTATTTATATTTATCTACCATATTTATATCCTGTCCTTTTCATCCTGAGGGGGGCTCAGAGGGGCCTTAAACGTAGACAACAATTCAATGGTATAAAAACAACATACAATTAAAACAAACATTTACATTAAGACCAAAGGATTTACATTAAGACCAAAGAATTTAAAACATCTAAACATTACACCAGTTATATTAAAACCCCAGTTCAAAATCGTAATCAGGAGCCATTCCAGTTGTCATTGCACATTGCACATATACATTATTGTACCATGCACCAGTATGGTACACTCTTTCCAGATAACATTTCAAAACTGACTTCCCATGGCTCTCATCTGGCCTTGATGTTTTTACCTGGAAGTTGTTGATGTACTGTGCCATCACAAATTCATGCCGCTCACTTGCCAAGGGCTCAACTAAAATGTCAGGCAAATTCTTATGAACTTGTTTTGTCTTTGGAAACGTTGTACCATTTAGGTGACAGTCAAAGCCAATGTTTCCCGGAAGCTGAAATCTCTGATCCTGGGGACCAAAAGGTCCCATTACTTCATCTGGCCACACTGTTCTTGGACCTGTTCAAAAGTAAAATTCAGTATTATTATAAAGCAGCTGTACTTCTGTTTTCAAGAGACAACACTTTCTGTACGGCAATGCATAAAGCTAGATACTACAGCTAAACTAGATAACAAAGCATATAAGCCCCATAGATCTCAGTGGTATTCAGTTCTGAATATATGCTTGGGACTGGGGTTTAAATACATTAAGAGATAGACGAATTCAATTATCTATAACTTCCCACCCCAGAAAGCTGTTTTTAGGTGTTAAGGAATGTGAAATTTTGATGAAATTTCCTTACATATGTCAGGAGGTGTAGCAGCAACTGAAGGCTCGTCTGAGCCAGAGGATCCTGCTGTGGAAAAAGCCTTGGGAGTTACAACCCTTCTAACCAAAGAATAAAATCCTGGCAGGTACGACACCAGTCTAGATCTGTTACAAAGGACCTACAGAGGACACAAAGAGAACTGAATGTAGCATAGGTTGCATAGGAGAATGACATTTTTTCCATAGGGGGAGAAATATCCATTAGTGGCAATTTGAATCTTAGTTTTCGGTAGTATCAGTCTGATAAAAATTCTTTGCGATGTAGCTAAAAATGCCAATTTTAGATGACATTTTTTTCACACTGGAATGTTGGAACAGTATTTGGCCTACAGCTAAAATGCTGCCTATTGTGTAAATAGCATTTTTTTATTGAGAGAAAAAGCCAAAACACATGGAATGGAGTCAAGCGTCGGCTAAGCAGAACATAACAAAAGAAACTGTCGATGTGTGTTCCTCTTCTCTCTTCTGGCTAGGCTAATTCAGCAGAGCACACGGACAATTTCGTTCCAACAGTTATCTGGCAATACATTTTCCTTTGCAAAGCTGGCATAAGATGCACTTTAGCATTTGGCGATTCTGTACAATGGCAAGAGAGTCGGCCCCCGGTTCCATGCTACTTGTACCCTAGTCACACCCAAATTGGAAACTCTCATGACAATAAAACCAGAAAAATTCTTAGAAACACAAACTCAGTGAAAAAACTGCTTCTTGAACCTTTCTTCCTGAAACTGAATCGTCAGAATGAACAGGATTCAGATGCACAAATCATCTTAATGTAGTTAACAGTTATATCCTGAAACTTAATCACAAAGCTATTACTTGATATGCTCCAAATCATTTGGTTATCACTGTGCTCCAGTGTTTATTTTGTAATCCAACTTTCTCTTTAATAATGTTGAAATTGTTCTGCACTCTTATGGTAACCATCTTCAACAGGAAAAAAACCCAATCTGCATATACTGTCTTTTTGTAGTCTGAAGTACAGAAAAGTAGAGTGTTCATGAATTAAACATATTTGCATGTAACATTGAGCAGAACTCCTAAAAATCCTGATTTAGCATTTATGTTTAGAGAGCAAGTGCATCCTGGCTGAGTGTCCTTACTTGGTTCTTCTTGCCAGCTGGAAGAGCTAAAGTAACCAAAAAATGAGCAGAAGGTAAATCCTCAGAAACACCCTGAATTCCTAGTTCATCACTCTCAAGTCAGAAATGGGAAATCCAAGTTAAACACTACTGTCAGATTATGGATTGTATGGGGAGTGACAAACAAACCAGGAGTGACAAACAGGGAGTCCCCATTGGTTCCAGTGCTTAAGTTTCTGTTATTTCACCAAAAGTGCACTCTTTCCTGAGAAACCAGCATTACAAGGATTTTTTCTTACATGAGAAAGAAAATCTTTCTTTTCCTAAAATAATCTCTACTACATAATTTTACTGTCCCTAGTTATGTGGATGTTTTTGCTTATACCCAATGAAGTGGCAACAGAACTACTAGGACCACAATTTGCTTCATGCGGCATCATAGTAAAAGGCACCCACTTCATATGTAATCCAATTGCTCATCTGATGAAAAAAATGGCAGTTGTATATAGATTAACCTGTAGAAATTTTAGCAGGACTAAAGCTAATAGGGATATTTTTTGTGTTCCTAGTTGTTCTAATTTTTTTTAGCCACAAACAGTTTTATTCACTGCACGAGAGGCAATGTCTTAAATGTAGTCTCTGAAATAAAGCCCATACTTATTTCATTTATTTCATTTGTATGCTATCTTTTCCCCAGAGTGGGACTTAAGGTCGTTTCCAGAGTCAATGAAAAAGATTTCATATTGAAATTGGAAAAAAAATAAGGCCACCCCCCCCCCAAAAAAAAGTATTTAGAAGACACACATACTGCAGCAAGACATTCCCCTACTTATACATGAAAAGGCTGCTTAAACCAAGCCCTTTTTAGCCTGCTGGCAAAAAGGACAGAAGGGGGGGGAATCAGGCTAGCCTCCTGTTGAAGGACATTTGAGAGGGTGGAACTAAGCCACTAAGTATCCTCTCTTGCATCCTCACCAAGCGAGAACATAATGGTGGTGGGACCAAGAGAACTCCCCCTGTAGATCTTAGACCAATGGAAGGTTTGTATGGGAAGATATGTTCTTTCTACACCAGCACTCTGAATTGTGCCTGGAAACAAACTGGGAGCCTGAGATGCTACTTTAACAAAGGAGTTACACATTCCCCATAATTGGCCCTTGTCAGTGTTCTGGAAGTCTGAACCTGTTGAAATTTCCAAACACTTTCCAAAAGCAGCCCCACATAGAGAGCCTTACTGTAGCTGAAATTTGATACTAGAGACAGAAATAAAATGGAAAAAAATAGGGACAGGTTCCTATGCTGAAAAAAGAAGAGCAGGTAACATTATTCAGCATTTTTATTCAAACCTTACAACATTCACAGGTGAAATAGAATAACCAAATATAGTAAAAAGGAAGCAAAAACATGTTGAAACTTCTAGAAACCACTTGAAGGCTCTTCCAAAATAAAGGAAAGGAAAATTATTATTTCTTTCATTAACCTCCACCTTTCTTATGATTTTCTTTCTGGTGGCTAAATGTATTGATTTATGCTCTCTTTAATAAGCTGGAGGGGAGCTAGTGAAAAAGGCTTATCTGCTCTCTGCTTTACTGTTTGTAGAGGGATTTGGGGGGCAACTGCTGTTTCTCTGTTGCAGAAAGGCACACACAGCTATAGTAAAATTGGTTAAAGCCAAATGCTCTTCTCTTCCAGTTTAGGTTTTGTTTGCTGCATTGTTTACAGTAGGCATGCTGCTGAAAGTCTGTGCTCTTTATCGTCTTCAAAAAGCTGATGCTGCTTAAAAAAACCTTCTCAGCTTGACAAAGAATCCAGAGGAAAAGGGGTGGGGTGAATATGATTCAAATATAACTGAGGGATGTGTCTGTGTTTCTGTAATCAACTCATACAGAACTCAACATTACAATATTGCACTTGGGGAAAAAATATCAGTTCAGTTAAACAGTACTGCATCACAAAATATTGATACACACCTGTAACAGTCTATGTCAGTGGTTCTCAACCTGGGGTCCCCAGATGTTTTTGGCCTTCAACTCCCAGAAATCCTAACAGCTCGTAAACTGGCTGGGATTTCTGGGAGTTGTAGGCCAAAAACATCTGGGGACCCCAGGTTGAGAACCACTGGTCTATGTGATTCCATTTCAGTCTTCAGCAGCTTGTGAATAAAGAAAGTACACAAGGCAATCTTCAGGTAAATTACTATACCCATAGCATAAAAGTGGGAGTAGAAATTCTTAAACATACACACACTTATCAACACAATCCTCTAAGAATACAAACATGTCTGTATTACTTACACTGGCCATGTCCATGGGGCTCTTTGTTTAAAGTTTCTCCCTGAAATAAAGTAAAAAATTTAAAAAACACATCAGAGTGATTGTTTGTATAACACGTTGGGCCAGAATTGCAACTTCTTAAGGATTCTAGTAATGCTGTAATTCCACATATTTATCTTGCTCCAAAGTATGTCCAAACTGCTCTCTGAGGCGAACCTCTCTAGATAACCTGTACAACACAAATCAGGACAATGAGGCTTTCCCTTTGTGGCCTCTTGATAGAGAGGCAGCACATGATGGAAAGTGATGCAAGATCTCACTGATTAAAATAGAACCTACAATGTGTGCCAGGAATCTGGCCTTGTGCTTCTGAAGGTGTATGTACACCAGTGGTTCTCAACCTTCCTAACGCAGTGACCCCTTGATAAAGTTCCTCATGTTGTGGCGACCCCCAACCATAATATTATTTTCGTCGCTACTTCATAACTGTCATTTTGCTACTGTTATGAATCGTAATGTAAATATTTGATATGCAAGATGTATTTTCATTCACTGGACTAAATTTGGCACAAGTCTCCGATACACCCAAATTTCAATACTGGTGGGGTTGATTTTGTCATTTGGGAGTTGTAGTTGCTGGATTTATAGTTCACTTACAATCAAAGAGCATTCTGAACTCCACCAGCAATGGAACTGAACCAAAGTTGGCAAACAGAACTCCCATGACCACCAGAAAATACTGGAAGGGTTTGGTGGGCATTTACTTTGAATTTTGGAGTTGTAGTTCATCTACATCCAGAGAGCATTGTGGACTCAAACAATGATGGAGCTTGATCAAACTTGGCACAAATACTCAATATGCCCAAATGTGAACACGGGTAGAGTTTGGGGAAAATAGACTTGTCATTTGGGAGTTGTTGCTGGGATTTATAGTTCACCTACAATCAAAGAGCATTCTGAACTCCACCAATGATGAAATTGAACCAAACATGGCACACAGAACTCTCATGCCCTACAGAAAATACTGGAAGAGTTTGTTGGGCATTGATCTTGAGTTTTGGAGTTGTAGTTCACCTACATCCAGAGAACACTGTGGACTCAAAGAATGTTGGAGCTGGACCAAACTTGGCACGAATATTCAATATGCCCAAATGTGAACACTGATGGAGTTTGGGGGAAATAGACTTGACATTTGGGAGTTGTATTTGCTAGGATGTATAGTTCACCTACAATGAAAGAGTATTCTGAATCCCACCAACAAAAGAACTGGGCCAAACTTCCCACACAGAACCTTTATGACCAACAGAAATATTGTATTTTCTGATGGTCTTTGGTGACCCCTTTGACAGCCCCTGGCGACCCCTCGGTTGAGAACCGAACCACTGATCTACACTGTAAAATGAATGCAGTTTGACACCATTTTAACTGCCAAGGCACACTACTATGGAATCCTGGGATTTGGTGAAGTGCTAGTACTCTTTAGTAAAGGTGGATAAAGACATTGTATAACTACAACTTCCACACCACACCCTTCAATCCCTGAAGTCACATCTGGTTTTGTTTTGTGCCAATTTGTTTATAGGCAAAGTACAAAGTGATAGTTTTGACCTTCAAAGTCCTACATAACTTGGGTCCAGGTTACTTACAGTATCACATTCTCTTGCACAATTCACCCTTTAGGACACTTAGGTTTTTTGGGGAACATTTACTCCAACCAGCCAGAATCTGACTGCAACTGTCACACAGAGGATCTTTTCATCGGCTGTCCCAAGAATGTGGAATGAGAACCGACAGCTAAATGAGATGTCGGAACTGGACCAAATTGAAGACCCATCTCTTGCCTTGAGCCGTTAGGAGAGGTGGATAACAAATAATAATAATAATAATAATAATAATAGTCCCACAGTTCAGTTTTGAGGTGCCACACAAATATTTCTATGTATTTGTTGCAAAGAACTAACACCTGTTTGGCCAGCATCTTTGAAAACAATAGCTAAAAAAACAAGAAGAGGAAATGAAAACTGTAGTAAGAGGGGGGAAAAGCCTGATAGTGTTTGGTTGCTTGTTTTCACCCAGAGTGTGTTGCAATGCATAACTAGGGATGATGAATTGAGGACTTCAACCTACAAGCACGTTTGTGAAACTATGATTACTTTTCCAAACAAAAGCAGTCTAAAGCTCTATAGTGTAGCAATGCTGCCCTTTACTCTACAAGATCTGGGACCTCCCCTTTGACTCAACATGTTTATAAAGGAACGGATTTGACTATCTTCCGGATAAAGAGAACAACATTAGCTTATTTTGACAGAAATGCCAACGTTTGCAATGAGGCAACACAACCACCTGTCACTCTGTACACTGGGGGCCCTTCCACACAGCCCTATATGCCAGGATATCAAGGCAGAAAATCCCACAGTATCTGCTTTGAACTGGGTTATCTGAGTCCACACTTGTAAGTCCACAGTTGTAAGCTGCCTTGAGTAACCTTCGGGTTCAAGAAACCTGGGAGAGAAATATAAATAAATAATGTGGGATATTCTGCTTGATATTCTGGAATATAGGGCTGTGTGGAAGGGTCCTAGGACTTAACACAGATTGAAAACTAGAGGGCTCCTAGACAGCAAGAAGGTAATGCTTGCCAAACAAACATTTAACAAGATTATGGATAAAAACATAGATAATAAATATGAGCTACCTCTCTGATCTATGGCAACAGCAGCAAGAATATTGTTTACTGAGGGCTCTTCCACACAGCCAGAATTTCAAGGCCGATAATCCACAGTATCTGTTTTGAACTGGGTTATGTAAGTCCACACTGTCATATAACTCAGTTCAGAGCAGATAATGTGTGATTTTATACAGCTGTGTGGAAGGAGCTGCTTGGATCGTTAAGGGGCTCTGACAATTTAAGTGCAGGTATACTTTACCACTTGTTATTTTGCCTCTGAGGACACAGCTTTGCCACAGTCATGAGCTAGGACCCAAGGCAAAACAGCAGTGAGCTAAAAACAACCCAATTTGGGTTGTTGTAGGTTTTTTGAGAATGCTTGCCATAGATGCAGGCAAAACGTCAGGAGAGAATAATAATAACAACAATAAATAAAACTTTATTTATATACCGCTCCATCTCCCCAAGGGGACTCAAAGTGGTTCCCAGGTAACATCACAAAACATACAAAGTAAAAAACAACATAACCATAACATTAACAAAACAAATTTAATCATAAAAATTGTTGCCATAACACACATATATTAAAAGTAATCCTACCTGTTCAAGGCAATTAAAAAATTTAAAAGGTCGGGCCAAGATTTGTGCAAGCCCAAAAATTCTAAAGGGGGGTGGGAATTAAGTGCAATGCTATGGCAGGCAACAATAATATTAGCTACGGGTCTGTGGCTGTTCATTCCGGGGCCGATTAGAGGAAAGAATCTGGGTAACTGGTAGGAAGAATAAGGCTGTATTCGACAATGTGTAGGGCTGAGTTAGAACTGGTCATTTTCCAAAGCTTGTTGAAACCAAGCTCTTATGAAAGGATGGGAGGGATGGGGATTGTCTTATTTCCCTTAGAAGGGCGTTCCAGAGGTGGGGGGCCACCACTGAGAAGGCCCTCTCTCTCGTCCCCACCAACCATGCTTGAGACGGTAGTGGGACCGAGAGGAGGGCATCCCGGAAGATCTTAGAGCTCGAATGCTTAAGCGGCCGAGGGGGAAACGAAAGGGGCCCGAGGCCGTTAGGAATTGTGGGAGTTGAAGTCCAAAAAGCCTGGAAAGCCCAAGATTGCCCATGCCTGGTCTACACTGAACATATGTCGTTTCAGACTGCATTAGATGGCTCTGTAGATGGGGGTCTATCTGTTTCTTGCAAAGGGGGAAGGAAGGGGGAATTATTGTGATTCAAGGCGATCCACACTGAAGAGTTATAGCAGTTCGACACCACGCTAATGGAGTCTTGGGGCTTGCTGGTTGCTATGGCACCAGGGCTTCCCAATAGAGGCAGGTAAACATTTCACCAAACTGCACCTCCCAGAATCACATAACAATGAGCCAGGGCAGTTAAAGCGATGTCAAAGTGAGACAATTCTGCCGTGTAGATATAAGCTGGGCCCCACACAGAGAGAAGACGGAGAAGCAGCGAAAGGGGAGTGCCTTCCGTGGAGACCCGCCAGTGTCTGGGAGCCTTACCTTCCTCTTTCCTGTTGTGTTTCTTCCTGGAAAATGGCCACCCAGGCGCCCCAATCGAGCCCTGAATTGGTCGATCGGCGGAGGGGAGGGAGAGCATCACATCTCGCCCTGCCGTTCTGCCAGCTGAGGAAGCAGGCAAGACCAATCGAGCTGCCTGATGAGAGCGCAGGCGCGGAGGTAGAATCATCGTCAGGGAGAGCGAATCGAGATCGGCATCATCAACGAGAGACGGCCGGGGCTGCCAATCGATCCCTGATGAATGGATTCGTAATACACAGCCTTCACAAAGCCACTGTATCAGAGACCAGAGAGTCACGTGGAACAAGATCCCAACAATGAGCGGCACGTCTCTTGGACTTCAACTCCCAGAAGCCTTCGCGAGGTTGGCCAACGGCCAGGAATTCTGGGAGCTGAAGTCCAAAACTTCTAGAGCACCAATGGTATCGAATCCCAGCCCAGCATAGTCATTAGGAGCCCCCGGTGGCGCAGTGGGTTAAACCCTTGTGCTGGCAGGACTGAAGACCCGACAGGTCTTAGGTTCGAATCCGGGGAGAGCGCGGGCGAGCTCCCTCTGTCAGCTCCAGCTCTTCATGCGCGGACATGAGAGAAGCCTCCCACAAGGATGGTAAAACATCAAAACATCCGGGCGTCCCCTGGTTAAAAGGTCCTTGCAGACGGGCCAATTCTCTCACACCAGAAGCGACTTGCAGTTTCTCAAGTCGCTCCTGACACGGAAAACAAACAAGCATAGTCATGGCAATCATGTACTCAGAAGAAAGCCATTCTAAATTCAGGTGGAATCTCCTTTCCTGTAGTTTGAAGCCATTGCTCCGCGTCCTAGTCTCCAGGGCAGCAGAAAAAGCCCTCCTATGACTTCCCCTCACATATTGATACATGGCCATCATCATGTCTCCTCTCAGCCTTCTCTTCTGCAGGCTAAAAATGCACAGCTCTTTAAGCCGCTCCTCACAGGGCTTGTTCTCCTGACCCTTAATCATTTTAGTTGCCCTCCTCTGGACACCTTTTAGCTTGTCAACATTTCCCTTCAAATGTGGTGCCCAGAATTGGACACAATATCCCAGGTGTGGCCTGACCAAAGCAGAATAGAGAATGGGTAGCATGACTTCCCTGGATCTAGAACAGTGTTTCTCAGCCTTCCTCATGCCGCGACCCCTTAATACAGTTCTCTCATGTTGTGGTGACCCCCAACCATAACATTATTTTTGTTGCTACTTCACAACTGTAATTTTGCTGCCGTTATGAATCATCACGTAAGTAACTGATATGCAGGATGTATTTTCATTCAATGATCAAATTTGGCACAAATGCCTGATACACCTAAATTTGAATTCTAGTGGGATTGAAGAGGACATTGATGCTGTCATTTGGGAGTTGTAGTTACTGAGATGTATAGTTAACCTACAATCAAAGAGCACTGTGAACTCCACCAACGACTGAATTGAACCAGTCTTGGCACACACAACTCGCATGACCAACAGTAAATACTGGAAGGGTTTGATAGGCATTGACCTTGAGTTTGGGAGTTGTAGTTCACCTACATCCAGAGAGCACTGTGGACTCAAACAATGATGGATCTGGACCAAACTTGGCACGAATACTCAACATGCCCAAATGTGGAGGAGGTTAGAGAAAATAGACCTTGACATTTGGGAGTTATAGTTACTGGTATTTATAGTTCACCTACAATCAAAGAGCATTCTGAACTCCAACAATGAGAGAATTGGGCTAAACTTCCTACACAGAACTCCCATGACCAATAGAAAATACTGTGTTTTCTGATGGTCTTTGGCGACCCCTCTGATACACCCTTGCGACCCCCCCCCCAGGGGTCCCGACCCCCAGGTAGAGAAACACTGATCTAGAATGTTCCTAATGTTCAGGTGGAATCTTTTTTCCTGTAATTTGAACCCATTCCTCCGAGTCCTAGACCCCTTCTACACTTCCATAAAAATACTTTTTTTAGTGCAGCCCAAAATCCCACTGGCTTTTTAAAGGTGCTGCATCACACTGTTGGCTCATGTTCAACTTGTCATTTCAAGTCATTTCTGTCTTACAATGTCCCTAAACAAATCTAATCATGGAGTTTTCTTGGCAGGATTTATGATGGAGTTTGCCTTTGCCTTCCTCTGAGTCTGATCGAGTGTGACTTGTCCAGACTCACCCAGTGGGTTTCCATGGCTGAACAGGGATTCGAATTAGGGTTTCCAGCTATAGTCCAACACTTAAACCACTACGCTATCACTGCTGCCACCCAGGGCTATGACATTATTTCTGCACTCTGTGCATCCAAAACATAGCCTTCGATCACTCAACATTACACTCAGTCCCCTTCCACATAGCTGTATCAAATCTACATTGAACTGGATTATATGGCAGTGTGGACTCAGCTAACCCAGTTCCGATATTGTAGATTCTCTGCCTTGATATTCTGGGTTATATGTCATCAAAAAACATTAACGACCTGCAGTCTACATTAACTCATCTAAGGGCTTTACATTCTCTGTCTGATGGTTATATTCTCTCAATTTGGTTATAATCTCTCAATTTTCTACACCCATTAAATGAAAAAGAACAATTCATAATAACACTTCTAGTCCGAAATAGGAATGGAAGTTTGACCCTATCTTTGCTGGAGGAATACAATGGAACTGTATACAACTGATTTTAATTTTATACCTTGTGATAAAGGCTGAGATATGGCAAAAAATAAATAAATTCAAAGATAAAAATAATGTGTCACTAATGCCTTGAAAGGTCTGTGTACTCTTTACCAGGAGATCCAGGCTGAAGAGGAAATATGGATCACATCTTGGAAATAATGTGGGAAACACATTGCTACATCTGTCCTGCTATCATCTTACTTTCCACCGGGTGGCAGCAATGGACTGTTTAATTTACTTTATTTTTCATTAATATATTTTGGATGCTATATTTTGAAAGCGAGATAACCAGTATAGGGAAGATGATCTTTTCAACTAGACCAACCAAAGTATGAAATGTTTGTTCCTACAGGATACCTTGATGCAACTGATTTGGGCCCATTCTACACTGTCATAGAAAATCCAGATTATCTGCTTTGAACTGGATGATATGACAGTGTAGACCAGTGGTCCTCAGATGTTTTGGTCTTTAACACCCAGAAATCCTAACAACTGGTAAACTGGGATTTCTGGGAGTTGTGTGCCAAAACACCTGGGGACCCACAGGTTGGGAAGCACTGGTGCAGACTCATATAATTCAGTTCAAAACAGATAATGTGGATTATCTGCTTTGATAATCTGAATTATATGATGATGTAGAAGGTATCTCAGGGTGCATCTGCGCTGTAGAATGAATGCAGTTTGACCCCACTTTAACTACCAAAATTCAATGCTATGGAATCCTGGGATTGTAGTTTTACCAGAGTGCTGGTGCCTCACCAAACGACAATTCCCAGGATTCCATAACATTGAGCCATGGCAGCTAAAGTGATGTCAAGCTACATTAATTATACAGTATAGATGCACCCTAAGTCAACTGCATCAAGATATCCTGCAGGAATGAACATTAATTTTACAGTCTAGACCAGGCATGGGCAAACTTCAGCCCTCCAAGTGTTTTGGACTCCAATTCCCACAATTCCTAACAGCCTCAGGCTGGGTTGTTGTAGGTTTTTTCGGGCTATATGGCCATGTTCTAGAGGCATTCTCTCCTGACGTTTCACCTGCATCTATGGCAAGCATCCTCAGAGGTAGTGAGGTCTGTTGGAACTAGGGAAAAGGGTTTAGGACTCTTGTCTGCTGAAGCTAGAAGCTCCTCCCCTTTCCCCCTCAGCCACTTAAGTGCTGAAAACCCACAGGAGCAAGATATACACCGAGTAATCTGTCCCACATGCTTCCCAGCAGCACGCATATATATATATATATATATATATATATATATATATATATATATAATCCAGTTGTGTAATTTTTTACTGAAAGGACCTCCACTCATCCAACTATCATCAAAGTCTTTGCATGGTAATGTTCAGCATGTTTCGAGCTCCTTTTGTTCCTCTCCCACTGAGAGGCCCTGTGGTCCCTTTTTCCTTGCTTCCTTGTGTACATTTCATGGAGAGGCAGAGACGGATGAATAGCTTGCTGCACGTGCAGAGGCCCCCCGGCGCTGCAGCACATCGGAAACTTTGCAGCCACCAGGAATTTTGTCTGTGCACCAAAGGGCCTGCAGAGCTTTGGAGTGAATCCACGCGTTTGCTGAAAACGCACGCTTGATAACTGCTGTGCTATTGATGCCTGAGCCTATCTGCAAAGCAGGCATTTTGCAGATGATTGTCAGCCCCCTGCCTGACAAACAACACGTTTGTGTCAAACATTTGGGAAACTTTCATCATTATACAGACTTGGGGAGATGTCCAAAATGAAGAAGCTCAAAAGGGATGGGATTCCTAATTATTTCCCTGACACCTGGGGTATTTGTGGCCTCAGAAAAGGCTCTATGATCTTCAAGATGAACGAGGAAAAGGTGTAAACAGCATCAGCCCTAAAAGTAATACTTGCGATGTCATAGATTTTAGGAGGGGAAGGGATAAGTCTAAAATCATTTTAAAGGCTGATCATGTAGAGCAGTGATCTCAGGATGAACGAATGCCAATTTATAGATAAACTTGCATTATAGCCCTTTTGAAATGACAATGGTAAGATTTTGTTTTTTAAAAAATAGAGCGGCAGTTGTGGTGGTGGACTTTTGCAATGTGCTGCATGTAGGTGGTTTTTAAATAATATTTGGAAACGACAACTGGGTCAAAGAGCTGCTCACCATCTAGTGCCCCTTCTGGCCATGGAATCAGAATTCCCAGGATTTTGCTTCCATCTCTCTCCTTTCTTGAAGCAAGCACCTACAAAGCTACAATTGGCCACAACAAGATGAAGCTGCAATAATAATAATTTCTTTCCAAGTTGATGTTAGATAAAAGTGTGCTAAAGGTGCATCTAGACCAGGCATGGGCAAACTTCGGCCCTCCAAGTGTTTTGGACTCCAATTCCCACAATTCCTAACAGCCCCAGGCTCCTCCCTTTCCCCCCTCAGCCACTTAAGTCTGGGCAAACTTGGGCTCTCCAGGTGTTTTGGACTCCCAAGTTCAAAACACCAGGAGGGCCCAAGTTTGCCCATGCCTGCACTAAGGGCTTTCTTTTGTGCACTGGCTGCTGCAGTTTGAAGCTGGCTTGAAACTGCATCAAGTCATCAGTATGGATGGGGCCAACATCAACAAATTCTCCCATGCTGTGCAAATGGATAGTGACAAGTGTAGACAAAGAAACATAACTTGGAAATTGTCCACTTGCTTGCTAGACAAAGTCTCCAGGAATGTACATTGTTACATACTCCTCCCCAAGTCCAATGAAATCATTAATCCATTATTAAATAGTAGGTAATGGCTTAACATAAATCCCACTGATTCAATTTAATTGAGATGCCCAGAAAGAGTCAGGTATTTGACTACATTGAGAAACAGCTGAACAGTTTCCCAAACATTTCTATTCCATGGCCAACTAGAACCATATGGTAGACCAGCCTGCCATGTTTTTGGCCAACATAAAAGTATGATGGATTTCCAGGATCACAATGAAGTATTACTTTTTTGATTTACAGGGAAGCAGCTGTCTGGTTCAACACTTGTGAACAGGAAAGGAAATCTGGATCTACTTCAACTCATTTTTTTCTGCCTGCTTAGTCCATTTTTTGCTATATTGAAGACAAGCAGCAAACTTTCTGGAACCCCTGGTTAATAATCACTAGATCAAGATGCGATGTGAAAATACATCAGGGCAGGGACTTGAGAGGAAGTGTGTCGATGAAAGGCAAATCCATTGTGGTATGCAGACAGCAAGAAATTATTATAAAGACCCAGGTCATGTACCATGGATTCAGTAGAGTCCTACAATATGAATGTACATAGTTAAGGTATTGCTTAAGGGAAATGGCTTCGGTGAAATATTCAAAGATGAGTCTGATATACAGTGCTTGGTAAAGTAGGTTTTTGGAGCTAATGATTTCAGACTTCCCCAACCAACATGGCCAAAGTTTTGGAAGTTGTAGTCCAAATAACCCACAACTTTTCCAAGCACTGATCCTGCCTAAGTATGGATTGTTGGGATGCCCATTGGGAGGTGGGTGAACTGACGCACAACAATTAAAGTTTTTGTTTTTCTTGTCATGAGTGATTTGAGAAACTGCAAGTTGCTTCTGGTGTGAGAGAATTGGCCATCTACAAGGACATTGCCCAGGGGGCACCTGGATGTTTTACCATTCTGTGGGAGGCTTCTCTCATGTCCCCACATGAGAAGCTGGAGCTGACAGAAGGGAGCTCACCCTGCTCCATGGATTCGAATTGCCAACCTTTCGGTCAGCAATCCTGCTGGCATAAGGCCTTAACTCATTGCACCACCGGGGACTTTGACAATTTAAGTGCAGGTATACTTTACCACTTGTTATTTTGCCTCTGAGGACACAGCTTTGCCACAGGCCTGAGCTAGGACCCCAGGCAACAAACACAGCAGTGAGCTAAAATGCTGTGGATCCAAACTTGCATAAACCTGTCTATGTTTGTAGTGTAAATAAACTTCATTTGCGATATTTCCTTTCCAAACCTCCCAGCATGAGCTCAGCATCCTGCCGGCAATTAAAGTCCTTTGGTTGTGCAAACAAAGAAATGAGGGGTATTAAAGTGATAAATCTAAAACTACGCTGTAGTGCATTGAACAAATGATATGATCAGACGCACACGGCTGTACTATGTTGATCTTGCCGAAACAAATTTCTTCTCCTGTTAGTGTTTGAAATGGGAGAAGGAAAAGTTCTTTGACATGGAAAGACAAATAGAAAATTATGAACTTTAATTTACAAGTGTAAACATTTATCTAATTATTTTTGTTGAACAGAAGCAGGCTAAAGTAATCACTGCTATAACTGTAAAAACTTCCCACTTCTACTATGGTTTCAGTTGGCTACGCAAAGATCAATACAGTAAATGAGAAAAAGGAGAGAGGAGAAGAAAGTCTTGAAATGAATTTAACTGCTGGAGTCTGAAGTAGTTTGTCATCTCAGTTTATTTGATTCCTTTATTCCTCCTCTAGATTGCAGTCTTCTAAAAGAATGACTATTTGTGTGTTGCAGAATACTTAGGCTGTTTCTGGACTGTAAGCTACAAATAAGGCAAGAGAAATGCCTTACTCTCCAAATAAGAATCCTCACATTTCTTGTATTGCAGTAACTTAAAATTTCAATCAAATGTTTAGGAGCCAAAAGAATGCAAACACAGCAAATATGAATTCTAGCACACCCTTCAACTTTTCTGATCGGGCAAGGACAAACCCTTTGCCACTCTGGAGTTCATAGAATATTCTAGAATATCCTCGGATTTTGCTAAAAGAGGGACAAACTTCATTTATATTGATAAAACCCATGGTACTCAGTAGAAGCTGTGGTGCTTCATGAAAGCAACTAGAGGTCCATTCACAATGAGTACAAAGGTTTTAATTAATGTAGACAAACTCCAAGTTTTGCTAACCTTCCACTTTTCCCTTTGACTCTTGGTTTCCTTCAATTGGTGCAAATCGAGTTTGAAGTGTAAAAGTAGTTTGCTCTCAGTTCAACATGAGACAGAAGAGAGGAGGGGTCAGACTTGCCATTCCCAGCAGTTTCAGGCAAAGCAAACTGCTGAAGTCTTTCCTAGCTTGTGCTGTTTTCTTTATGAACAACTTTTACCAAATTGAACACATTCTGATGTTGTTTGCCCACATATGTCTTGGTTTTCACCTGTGAAATATTGGAAGTATTTTCCAAGTATGAATTATTTTAGTGTTTTCTTAGTATACTGGACATTTGGAGTGTAAAAGAGAAATTTAATGGGGAAGAAGGACATTTTAATGTGGGAACAATGCCCTCATCACGTAGTTACACTTCTGTATTGTTTAGGAGCTGCGATGGCACAATGGATTAAACCCTTGTGCCAGCTGAACTGCTGACCTGAAGATCAGCAGTTTGAATCCATGACACGGGATGAGCTCCCATTTGTCAGCTCCGGTTTCCCATGCAGGGACATGAGAAAAGCCTCCCACAGGATGGTAACACATCTGGGTGTCCTGTGGGCAACATCCCTGCAGATGACCAATTCTTTCACACCAGAAGCGACCTGCAGTTTCTCAAGTCGCTTCTGACAGACAACCCCCCTCCCCCGCAAAAAAACCAGTGGCATTTTAGCCATATATTATTTTCCTTTTTTGTAGGGTGGCTTAAAATCTTGAGTTAGACATTGTGCTGAAGGCAGAGTGTGGAATAGGTTCTTTATTAGACTGCAGTTCTCTATCCTCTTTAGCTCAAAGTGGTGTTTAAATTCTAGCTCTAGCTATTTTTGCATTAGGGGAGCTTCATAAAGTATTATTACTGTCCTTATTGCCAGTTTTCTAGATTAATCTACCCAGAATGTTTAGAGTTGGGCTGGTTTTTTGGGCCTTCTGTTTCTGATAACAGTTCTGCTAATTCCTTGTCATAGGCCATGCTAGCCAATAGCACTGGACCCAGTATAAGCCTATTCTAAATACTCACTATTAAGGACATTCTAAGCATCCAGTTTTGGTCTATGGCTGCTGAGGCTGGATCTAAACTGCCATATAATGCAGTCTGAACTGAGCATAGACCCAAATAGTGCAGTTTGAATAATTAACTGCATTACATGCATCTACAATTTTGTTTTCGTGTCAGGAGTGACTTGAGAACCTGCAAGTCATTTCTGGTGTGAGAGAATTGGCCGTCTGCAAGGATGTTGCCCAGGAGATGCCCGGATGTTTTGATGTTTTACCATCTTTGTGGGAGGCTTCTCTCATGTCGCCACAAGGGGAGCTGGAGCTGACAGAGGGAGCTCATCCGCACTCTCCCCGGAATCGAACCTATGACCTGTTGGTCTTCAATCCTGCCAGCACAAGGGTTTAACCCATTGTGCCACCGGGCTCTACAATGACATATGCACTTCAAGCTGCATTATATGGCAGGGTATATCCAACCTAAATTGGATTGAGATTAGCTGTATCCACACTACAGAATTATAGTATCTGGACACCACATTAACTGCCATGGATTTCTGGGATATATAGTTTTGTGATATATTTACCTTTCTCTGTTAGCTCCAGGTTTCTATAGGACAGAGCTATGGCAGTTAAAGTGGTGTCAAATTGCTATCTGAATGTGGATGGTCTCTAAATTAATCATGGAACCAATGAGATGACAGTTATTGATTACTAATTTTTCACATTAATTTCAGCAGGATTCAAAGAGCAATGACTTCATCTGGATCCAACCCATTCTTTTTGCATGATCCATGCTCCCATCCACACTGCCATATAATGCAGTATGAAACTGCATTATCTGGTCAGTGTAGATTAATATAATGCAGTTTAACTACATTGAACTGCATTTATATGGGCCTATCCTGATCACATAATGTTGTTCTGAACTGCATTATATGAGAATGTAGATGGGACCTAAGAAACATATGTCTGTGAACAGATGTTAGCTGAATAATCACATCCCTGCTATTCATGTAGCAGCTCCTGAGTTTGATCCTTAGCATCTCTAGATAAAAAGGATTCGCAGGTAGCAAGTCTGCAAAACACCTCTGTGTGAGACGTGGGTGAATCACTGCCTCTCAGACAATAAAGTACCGGTAATCCTGATTCGGTTTTAAGTAGCAGCACAGACATTTAAGGCATATGTGATGTATGGGGAACATTTTTTTCTTCATTTTAGATGGTCCCTTGCAAAAACTTGTCAGACTAAAATAGAATCCATTGCTAGCATGTGTATGAACAGATTACCTTATTAAAGTTTGATGGCTTAACTCCAGCTTGAAAGGTCACTCAGCGCTGAATGCATGTCTGCTTTGTATCTCATATTGTCCTAGGGAGGAAAAAAACCCACTTTGCTTCTGAACTTACTTGTCCCTTGTGATCTTTTTACTGAAGTTTAGAGAAGGCTCTGGAGTATACTCAACAAGGCCTTGGCTAGTTGCTTGCAACTGTCATTGTTTCTGAAATTAACCAGAGGAAACTGAGAAGTTATGTGGTTTCTTGTATTTAGGTCTTAGCACATTTTGGGAGGATGGTTACTGTCATCCTGAAGTGAACCACATTAGCTGGCTGAAAGAGGAGACAATTTATGCCAGGATAGACCCGGGTCCAATGCTGCCTGTGACCAAGTACAAAATGGCACCCTCTTCATGCCATGGACCAAGGCTGGCTGGAGTGACACCTTCTGTCAGAAAAGGCTGAGAGGAGACATGATGGCCATGTATAAATATGTGAGAGGAAATCATAGGGAGGGGGAACAAGCTTGTTTTCTGCTGCCCTGGAGACTAGGTTGTGGAACAATGGCTTCAAACTATAGGAAAGGAGATTCCACCTGAATATTAGGAAGAACTTCCTAACTGTGAGAGCTCTTTAGCAGTGGAACTCTCTGCCCTGGAATGTGGTGGAGGCCTCCTTCTTTGGAAGCTTTTAAGCAGAGGCTTGATGACCATCTGTCAGGGGTGCTTTGAATGTGATATTCCTCCTTGGCAGGGGGTTGGACTGGATGGCCCATAAGGTCTCTTCCAGCTCTATGATT
The DNA here is from genome assembly GCF_037176765.1 of Anolis sagrei. Taxonomy (NCBI): domain Eukaryota; kingdom Metazoa; phylum Chordata; class Lepidosauria; order Squamata; family Anolidae; genus Anolis; species Anolis sagrei. The sequence continues at coordinate 205,787,681 of NC_090021.1, read as the reverse complement.
CTGTGATTCTATTCTATGATATTTAAGTCTTATTTAAAGACTGGAAGGTAGCCAACAGGTCTCGGAAAACTTGAGAGCAGCAGGCTGATTTGGGATCCCTGAAGACAGATTTTGCGTTTTTCTACTACCTTATCACGCTGAGAAATTTCCCAGTCATAGGACATTTCAGCCTCTTTTCAAGCATGGAGAGGCACTGAGCTCATCTCATGAGTTAAACTACTTCCAGACGTCATGCATAGCCCTCCGTGGTTGAAAAGAGGCAGAAATGTCCTGAAAGGAGGGAACTCAGAACACGAGCCAGCAATTGTGTTCAGGGCTACTACCTCTTATCACATTTTACTACCATGTTTAGAATCATAGAATCATAGAATCATAGAATCAAAGAGTTGGAAGAGACCTCATGGGCCATCCAGTCCAACCCCCTGCCAAGAAGCAGGAATATTGCATTCAAATCACTCCTGACAAATGGCCATCCAGCCTCTGCTTAAAAGCTTCCAAAGAAGGAGCCTCCACCACACTCCGGGGCAGAGAGTTCCACTGCTGAACGGCTCTCACAGTCAGGAAGTTCTTCCTAATGTTCAGATGGAATCTCCTCTCTTGTAGTTTGAAGCCATTGTTCCGCGTCCTAGTCTCTAAGGAAGCAGAAAACAAGCTTGCTCCCTCCTCCCTGTGGCTTCCTCTCACATATTTATACATGGCTATCATGTCTCCTCTCAGCCTTCTCTTCTTCAGGCTAAACATGCCCAGTTCCCTAAGCCGCTCCTCATAGGGCTTGTTCTCCAGACCCTTGATCATTTTAGTCGCCCTCCTCTGGACACATTCCAGCTTGTCAATATCTCTCTTGAATTGTGGTGCCCAGAATTGGACACAGTATTCCAGATGTGGTCTAACCAAAGCAGAATAGAGGGGTAGCATTACTTCCTTAGATCTAGACACTATGCTCCTATTGATGCAGGCCAAAATCCCATTGGCTTTTTTTGCTGCCACATCACATTGTTGGCTCATGTTTAACTTGTTGTCCACGAGGACTCCAAGATCTTTTTCACACGTACTGCTCTCGAGCCAGGCGTCCCCCATTCTGTATCTTTGCATTTCATTTTTTCTGCCAAAGTGGAGTATCTTGCATTTGTCACTGTTGAACTTCATTTTGTTAGTTTTGGCCCATCTCTCTAATCTGTCAAGATCGTTTTGAATTCTGCTCCTGTCCTCTGGACTATTGGCTATCCCTCCCAATTTGGTGTCGTCTGCAAACTTGATGATCATGCCTTCTAGCCCTTCATCTAAGTCATTAATAAAGATGTTGAACAGGACCGGGCCCAGGACGGAACCCTGTGGCACTCCACTTGTCACTTCTTTCCAAGATGAAGAGGAAGCATTAGTGAGCACTCTCTGTGTTCGTCCACTTAACCAATTACAGATCCACCTCACCGTAGTTTTGCCTAGCCCACATTGGACTAGTTTCCTTGCCAGAAGGTCATGGGGGACCTTGTTGAAGGCCTTACTGAAATCCAGGTACGCTACATCCACGGCATTCCCCGCATCTACCCAGCTTGTAGCTGTATCGAAGAAAGAGATCAGATTAGTCTGGCATGACTTGTTTTTGATAAATCCATGTTGACTATTAGCGATGACTGCATTTGTTTCTAAGTGTTTGCAGACCGCTTCCTTAACAATCTTTTCCAAAATCTTGCCCGGTATCGACGTGAGGCTGACCGGACGGTAGTTGTTTGGGTCGTCCTTTTTTCCCTTCTTGAAGATTGGGACCACATTGGCCCTCCTCCAATCTGCTGGAGTTCTCCAAGAACTCTCAAAGATGGTTGCCAATGGTTCCGAAATGACTTCCGCTAGTTCCTTCAATACTCTTGGGTGTAGTTGATGTGGCCCTGGGGACTTGAACTCATTAAGAGCGGCCAGGTATTCCTGGACGACTTCTTTCCCAATTTGGGGTTGGATGTCCTCCAGTCCCTCATCCACTCCATCTTGCTGAGGTTGAAGACTCTCTTTTTGTGAGAAGACCGAGGCAAAGAAGGTATTAAGTAGTTCTGCCTTTTCCCTGTCCCCTGTCAGCATTGCCCCATCTTCTCCTCGAAGAGGTCCTATCGCCTCCTTTTCTTTTTCTACTGACATAAGAATAGAAGCCCTTTTTATTGTTTTTAATGTCCCTGGCAAGTCTGAGCTCGTTTTTTGCTTTAGCTTTGTGGACCTTTTCCCTACAGGTGTTGGCTATTTGTTTGAATTCTTCTTTGTGATTTCTCCCTTTTTCCACTTCTTGTGCATGTCTCTTTTGTGTCTTAGCACAGTTAGAAGTTCTTTGGACATCCATTCTGGCTTCTTTGCACTTGTCCTATTTTTTCTCTTTGTTGGCACGGTTTGCAATTGCGCCTTGAGTATTTCACTCTTGAGAAATTCCCATCCATCCGTAGCTCCCTTGTCTTTTAGTATCTGTGTCCACGGAATTCTGCTCAGCGTTTCCTTCATTTTTTGGAAATCAGCTCTCCTAAAGTCCAAAATGCGGGTTTGACTTGTCTTAGTTTCGGCCTTCCTTTGTACCTCAAATTGCAGGAGCACATGGTCACTTGCCCCTAAGGATCCTACCACTTTGACCGCATCGATCAGGTCCTCCGCATTTGTTAGGATGAGATCAAGAGTAGCCAATCCCCTTGTTGCCTCTTCTACCTTCTGGACCATGAAATTGTCTGCAAGGCAAGCGAGGAATTTGTTGGACCTTGTACTCTTGGCCGAGTTTGTTTTCCAGCAAATATCGGGATAGTTGAAATCGCCCATGACTACTACATCTCTTTTCTGTGCCTGTTTGGTCAACTGTTGGCAGAAGACTTCATCAAGATCTTCCTCCTGGCTTGGGGGTCTGTAGTAGACGCCTACAACGACATCTTTTTGAGTCCCAGTTCCCTTGATTCTTATCCAGATGATTTCAAGCTGGTTTCCCAGATTGCTGTCTTGAATTTCTTCTGCAGCATAAGAGTTTTTGACATATAAGGCTACTCCGCCTCCTCTCCTCTTTGTTCGGTTTCTGTGAAAGAGGTTATACCCCTCGATATCTACATTCCAGCGATAGGAGTCATCCCACCAGGTTTCAGTGATGGCTATGATATCATATTTGTGGTGTAGTGCTAGAAGTTGGAGTTCGTCTTGTTTATTTCCCATGCTCTGTGCATTAGTGTAAAGACATGTGAGCCCCTGGGATCTTCCCTTGAGCTGCTTAATTGGGATTATTGTGCTTTTGGTCCTTGGTCCTTGTTGTGTTTGTGTAGCCCTCCGTTTAGCCTTCTGGCGATTCCCAGACATTATGGGTAAAGTAGTGTTCGCAAGGCTGTTGTCCCCCTCCCCCGGTGGACCTAGTTTAAAGTGCGTCTAATGAGGTTTGCGAGTCTGTGAGCAAAAAGGTGTTTTCCTACTTGTGTGAGATGCACCCCATTCCTTGCCAGTAGGCCATCCTCCTGGAATAGCAGGCCATGGTCGAGGAAGCCAAAGCATTCCTCCTGACACCATTTTCTAAGCCAGTCATTGACCTGTACTATTTTTCTGGCTCTTGTGGGTCCGTGTCTTACAACAGGGAGGAGGAATGAAAAGACCACCTGTACATTACATTCTTTTAGCATTGCTCCTAGAGCTCGAAAATCATTTGTGATCTTTTGAAACGTATGCCTTGCAGTATCATTGGTTCCTACATGAATCAACATGAGGGGAGGACGGTGATAGGGCTTGAGGAGCCTGGTGAGCCTCTGAGTGATATGGTGTATTTTTGCCCCCGGTAGGCAGCATATTTCTCAAGCCATCCCATCTGGTCTGGAAATGACAGCTTCCGTTCCTCTAAGGAGGGAGTCGCCTACTACCAAGACCTGTTTACTTTCAGGAATGACAGGGCCCCTTTTGTGCAATGTAGTGTGTAGGTCTCCAGAAAAGTGATCCTGTTGGTGTGAATTGTGTAGGTGAAAAGTGTTGTCCTCCTCCTCGACATCCCCGGTGCATTCGTCAAGGACAATCCATTGAGATTCGTCCAAGAGCCTATGGTTCTCCTGTATGTGTTCCTGTTGCTCCTGGTCTATGGTTGGGGATGGTACCCCTGCACGATTGTGCAAGTGTGAATGTTGTGAAGTGTTGTCCCAGTCAGGGCTATCCCCTGCACACTGATCAAGGATGAGCCACTGATCAGTATCTAAGCCATTCTGGTCTTCCCCAATATGTTGTGTTTCTTGGTCAGGTGCTAGTTGTGTGAGAATTTGGAATCTATTGTGTAACTGCAGCTGAGCGGAAGTATTCTGAGGAGGCTTCTGGGTCCTATGTGTCCTTCTAAGGGTGACATTTCTCCAAGCCTGAGGGTTGTCCACATCTGAGGTGCTGTTCTGTTGAGCCTCCCCGTAATGTTGGTGTGATATGGGCCGCGTGTCTAGGCCAGTGTGGTGTGTGGTGTCTAAGAACAGCTCAAGTTCCTGAATGTCCTTAAGGGTCTTAATACGGTCCTCGAGTTGTCGTATCCTGTGTTCCATGCGAGTGATCTGTGTACACTTGGGGCAGATGTAATTGAGTAATTGTAGTGTGAAAAAGCTGAACATGCCACAGCTTGTGCATGAGATGGGAAGTTTTCGTGTTTGTTCCATCTGGAGGTTGCTAATGACCTCCTCTTGGTGTGTGTTTGATGTTGTTGTCTGTATGCAGGGGAGAAAGTATAGGTTACTGAGTGTACGAGTTCGCGCTTCCTGCTTCCTCAACTTCTGTGGAAAGCCCAGCTACCCCTTGGGTTCAGACACTGGTTTATATAGGATAACCAGGAAGCCCCGCCTCTCAGACAGAGCAGTTAATTTTTAAACTCAGGAAGCCCCTCCCCTCAAACAGAGCAGTTAATTTTTAAACTCAGGAAGCCCTGCCTCTCAAAGAAAGCAGTGCTGAAAGCTGTTAAATTTAAACAAAGCTTACCCTGAAGCAGAAGGAAACAAAATGGGTTCCTGCTTCCTCAACTTCTGTGGAAAGCCCAGCTGCCCCTTGGGTTCAGACACTGGTTTATATAGGATAACCAGGAAGCCCCGCCTCTCAGACAGAGCAGTTAATTTTTAAACTCAAGAAGCCCCTCCCCTCAAACAGAGCAGTTAATTTTTAAACTCAGGAAGCCCCGCCTCTCAAAGAAAGCAGCGCTGAAAGCTGTTAAATTTAAACAAAGCTTACCCTGAAGCAGAAGGAAACAAAATGGGTTCCTGCTTCCTCAACTTCTGTGGAAAGCCCAGCTGCCCCTTGGGTTCAGACACTGGTTTATATAGGATAACCAGGAAGCCCCGCCTCTCAGACAGAGCAGTTAATTTTTAAACTCAGGAAGCCCCGCTTCCTGAGTTTTACAACTGAAAAACAAGTGGGATGAGAACCATCAAAAGTTTTCCATCCCGTTTCATAGATCAGTAGTCTCTTGCATCCTGTCTCTTGTTTCAGGCAGAACAATTGGATCTCATGGAAAGAAGTTTTAAACTGGTGTCAGTCTTCTTTAATGTAAGGGGCTTTGGGCAGGGCAAGGGATCTCTTGGTTTTTAGATATTGTTGTTTCTCCTGATTAAAAAAAGAAGAAGTAATACTGACCTTGTGAAGAATATAAGTTGAATGTATTGCCAGCTCTTAAGTTTCCACATGTGAGTCTGATGGAGAAGCAGAATTCCACGTAGGACTGCTGATGATATAAGAGGGGCAGTTCTCTACTCTGAAAGGGATGGTCGCCCATGCTTTCTCCTCTCAATGTGATGAGGAGGTAAAGAAGAAAATAGCCAGGAGTCTCAAGAGGCTGCAGAACAGCCAAGAGAGTACAAGCATTTGTCCCTTGAGGTGGTCACTTCCTTCTGCCTAATGATATGTCAACATAACTTGCAGCAAGATCTTTGGCCAAAACAGTTTCAAATTTCATGAAAAAAATCCAGTTCCTAGCTACATAATGGCCAGACAGAGTGTCCTGAGCTGCCTTGGAGATGAAACACTAGCCCCACAGCCCAGCTGTGGGACTGGGAATGGATTAGTATTCCAAATTCCCCAGTATCCAAATTCCCCTGAAAAAGGAAGAGAAATCAGCTCTTACAGGAGCTCCATGCTCTCTATTTCCTGGTTTGTCTTCATTGAGTGAGCCAAGCAGTTTGGGAAGAGAGAACTCCCTCCTCTACTTCAAAGATACCAGTCTCACTCATTGATGTTACATTTAAGTCTTATTTCAAACCAGGAAATAGAAAGCATGGAGCTCCAGTAAAAGCTGTTTTTTAATGTCTTTTTTTCTGAGGAATTGGGCTCCTGTGGGATGGGGGATGCCATCCCACCTCCCTGATCTGCCTGAACCTGTGGAGTGTGTCATTGCAATGGGGACAGAAATCCTGGATCCCACATAGGAATCCGGGATGTCTGCCCTGCTACCCAAAGACAGAGGAAGATCTGGTTTCTGAAGCAACATTTGGACCTTCCCTTTTTAAAAAAAATCCAGGGTGCAACCACATTAAAGTGTTTACCCTCAGGTAAATCGCGTCAGCCGGCATACATTGTGCAGACACATGCAGGCTAATGCGACTCTATACATTATTTGCCAGTGTAGATGTAGCCAAAGAGGGAAAGTGGGTGGAGAAGAAAGAAACTGGGACCTTTCCAAAAACAGAACAACAGGGGATTAACCAGGACTGTCCTTACCAATTCAGAAGAGCTGGAAGATATGCTTATATAATACAGTACTAGTACGATCTTATGAAGTTGTTGAATTTATACAAAGAGGGATTGGATTTTCGAAGCACCACAGTTCCTCCTTTTAATAAAGATTCACATAAAACTCTAAGCACCCTGTTTGCTCTCTTTACCATCAGCTATTGGGAGTCAGCTTTTAAGTTTTCTCAGCCTCCCTTCCCTCTGTTATGTGACTAAAAATAAAAGTAAACTATGTCTAAAAATATAAACGTGCAAAGAAATCTTGTAGCACTTTTGAGACTGAGAGAAAAAAAATTGCAGCATAGGGTTTTTGTACACTTAAGGTTTCAGGCAGGTTAGTCTGTGTAAATCTTGCTCAGAGTAACCCAGGATCCAGCATGGACATGATGAATACATTATCCAGATGTGCCAGGACTGCAACCGCTGGGCTGTCACTTTCTACATATCACCATTGCAGAACTGACATGAAATGACATCGCTTCTGCATGTCCACCATTGCTGCTCTGTAGCCAGCCACAAAACGCCATCTGAGCATCTGACTGCTGTGGTTGCATCTGCTGATGTTGGATGGGGTGCCCATGTGACCAGCATGGAGGGGAAAATCTATCTTCTCTTCTTTTTGCTGATCACCTTGTTTTGATATTACAGACATGAAGGACAAAGGCCTGGTGCTTGGACAGAATTCAATTGCTGGCTATGAGCTGCGGAAACACAAGCCATACCCTTTCTGAAGTGGTTGCCACAGGGAAAGGTGATGGTGGCGGTGTCCATCTGGAAAAAGGAACACACTGAGTTGGACCAGACTCCTGCAAAGACCTGGGATACTCCAGAATTTCATGCAAACCTTGGAGTATTCCTCAACCTTGTCAAAAAATGGAGGGAAATTCAATTTAAAGCCCCCTAAAACCTGGTATAGTCACAGGAAGACTTCCAGCAGTGCATTTGCAGTGAGTAGACAAGTCCTGAGTCTACTTCCAAGTCTACATAAATTTGGGCTGCAACTTCTTTCAGTCAGTCTCAATAGAGCTACAAGATCCCTTAACGTACTGATATTGTGCTGTCACGCGCTGGGCCTGTGAAAAGGTGTGTAGACAGGACGTGCTCTGTATGTCCAACGGGACGCTGGGGATGCCTCAGATTAGAAACCCTATAGATTTCCCTAAACAAAGTCTTTAGAAACTTGGAAAGCTTAACAAAGTTCTTTATTAGTGCTTAGCTCTTCAATAAATCAAACAAATACTTCAAGGTTTTGAATCAACTGGTGGCTTTCTTAATCTTGTCCACAAGGGAGAGGCAACTATCTTCATGAACTGTTTCTCCTCTATCAGAGAAATCCTTGACCTCTACCTGGGCAATCTGTCTTAGGCTCTGCTGGTGTGGGCCCCTACACCCGGTACAAATTGCGTTATGGCTGCCGCGAGTGGTCCTTACCAAACAGAGTCCTTTTGTAGATTTCCAAGAGGAAAGAAGGTCTTCATTTCCCAGCGAAGGCTGGCTGTAAAGCTGTGGGACTGGATTCCCCCAGCAAAAGCTATGCTTCTCTGTAGAGCCGTGGGGCTGAATTCCCCCAGCAAAAGCTATGAAAGATGAAGCTTTCTACAGGTGGAACTGACTCATACCCTGTACGGAAGGCTTCTCTGTGAGAACTGAACTAGAGGTCCCCTTTTCCCTCCTAAACCCAGAAAAAGGGGTGGAACTAAAGAACCTAATGATGATTGATGGGTCATTGGCCCTATAATTGCAAACCAAGGGAAGCCACCTTATTGCAAAATGCATGGAACTTTGAAATACATGCAAACACTCAAAGAAAGAAAAAGAAGCTGGAGCTCCTGGTACAGCCCGACCAAAACAGATATTCTAGACAGTTCTCTCTCTCTCTCTCTCTCTCTCTCTCTCTCTCTCTCTCTCTATATATATATATATATCACAGCAAATATTAGCACTCTACCATTTTATGAGGTGGAAGCAATACTCCTGAGAGCTAGATTTAAAAGTTTTATCTTTTGTTGCTATCTTTTTAAATTGGATAATGGAGGAGTCTCGGGATGCATGTCAATAAAAATGTAAAACTACGGTACTTATCTTCAAAATGATGAGAAAATGCCAAATTTTCCTATTTCTGACCCACTATATTCGAATTACAGCTCTTCTGAGAGGTAATAAAGCTGAGTACCAAAAATAAACTTTTATTAAAATGTAGAACATACCACAACGTATATGATATTACATTTTGACATTTTTTTGAGGACCAAATGATTTTTTGTAAAGAGATGCCTTAATTGTATTTTAAGAGTTAACACCGGGTAAAAGATATATTCTGTGAATTAAAGAACAGGATCAGGAGTGCTATGGTTCAGCATTCCTGCACAACAGGGAGTTACTTCTGCCTCTGCACCATTACTTCTTCCTCCTCCTCCTCATCTGGCGCAATTGTATATGTTAACAGGATCATGGCCTTAGGATCCAAGCCATTATCAAGTACTTATGCTAAAACTGCAACCAATTTCATAAGGCAAGGATGCATAATTCTGTATAAAGTACAATATTGGATTTTTTTTACTTTGTTCTTTGTGTCAAAACATATTCAAAATGCAAAGCTGTTAAAATAAACAGCATGAAAGAGAATGGAAGATGGCAATGCTTGTGATGTCGAATGCAAGAACCTTTGAAGACTGGAGGAGAGGAAGTTGTGAATGCTTCATTCAGAGCTAGATTTTTTTGTATTTTTGTTTGTAGTTTGAGTTGGCAAGGTGAATCTGGGTTCATTGTGTTCTTTCTTTACTTTTGATGTTTTGAACTTTGTATGTGTTTGCTCTAAGAATGAGAAAACATTAATTTATCAGAAGATTTGAAAGAATGCGATAGTATACTGAAATCCACTAGAAAATGTCTTGTGTAGTAATACATAACAGCTTCAGTTCATGGTGACAATGATTTTTCACATTATTAGGAATTTAATTTATGGCTAATTAGGGAGATTGAGGGCTGATCCAGAAGGAAAAATTCAATGCAAGTATTGAGAGCATCCGTTCTTTTTGTCCTGAGTTTCCCTGTATATCCCCAGATTTGCATCCAAACTCTTTCTTGAAACATCACAGGTTTCCTTTACTTCCTATTCCTTGCATTCTTCTCCTTTTCACTGATCATGTGTCACATCTACACTCATGCAACTTTTCATAAGTGGATTTTCACTATTTATTTCAGGGATTACCTAGAGTTTTGGAGTTCGGAGTCACCTATATGCAAATGACACCCAAATCTACTACTCGTTTCCACCTAATGCCAAGGAAGCTGTCCTGATGCTAAACCAGTGTCTGTCATCAGTAATGGACTGGATGAGGGCAAACAAATTGCAACTTAATACAGACAAGGCAGAGGAACTCTTGGTCAATCAGAAGACAGATCAGGGAATAGGGATCCAGTCTGTGCTGGATGGGGTCACACTCCCCATGAAGACACAGGTCTGCACTTCGGTGGTGATCCTGCATGCAGTGTTGAACCTGGAGTCACAGGTATCTGTGGCAGCCAGGATGGCCTTTGCACAAATAAAACTTGTGTGCCAACTGCGCTCGTTCATTGAAAAGCCAGATCTGGCCATGGTGGTACATGCCTTAGTTACATCCCATCTGGATTACTGTAATGCACTCTATGTGGGACTGCTTCTGAAGAGTGCTTGGAAACTTCAGCTGGTGGAAAGAGCTGCAGCCAGGTTGCTGACTAGGGCTGGCTACAGGGAGTGGACAACCCCTCTGTTGCAGCAGTTCCACTGACTGTCAGCCTGTTGATACAATTCAAAGTGCTGGTTATGACCTTTAAAGCCCTAGACAGTTCAGGTCCAGACTTTCTGGCTGACTGCATCCCCTTGTACGAACCTGCCTGGGTCCTGAGATCTTCAGGAGAGGCCCTACTCTCAGTCCCACCTCCACTGCAAGCTCTTTTGGTGGCTGCTCCTCAACTCTGGAACTCTCTTCTTTCCAGGGAAGCCAGAATGGCCCTCTCCCTGCTGACCTTCCCAAGACAGGCTAAAACCTTTTTATTCAGACAGGGTTTTAAAGGTTTTCAAAATCAATTCAAGTGGTGCTGTGGTTTTTAACTTTGAATATGCATCGAATATGTTTGAATGGTTTTAACTGAATTTTAATACTATTTATATTTAATTGTGTCTTTATGTTTTTGTATTTGTATATTTTAAATTGTGTACTAACACTTTTATGTTAAGCCGCTTTGAGTCCCCTTTGGGAGAAATAAAGCAGGGTAATAGGACGAGCACCT